>NC_084539.1:4646057-4972307 GCF_024500275.1 Phycodurus eques
TGCATAAATATGTAATGAAATAAACTTTAAAAGAGAAGAAAAAAAAACTTTGGCAGAAATTTGATGTCCTACAGAAATGCCACAGCTGTTTTTTCTTACCGGTGTCAATGTTGAAGCAGGTGGTGTGGAATTTGCCCATGTAAAACTCCACACCGATGATGGCAAACATGACAATGGCAAAGAAAAGCAGCAGGCCGATCTGAAGCAGGGGCACCATGGCTTTCATTATAGACTTCAACACCACTTGAAGGCCTGGAGAAAATAAAACAGATCCTTGCTTCAAATGCACAAACACACACACACAAATTTAATGGTGTTCAGTATGTTCAAATGTCCTTTGTTCTTTCAGTAAGTCATGTCACAAGTAATGTCTTGTTTCCTGTTTTGGGTTTACTCAAGTGTTTGTTTGTTACTTTGATTATTGATTTTGGGACTTTGTTTAGTCTTTGTCTTCCATGTGCCGTGGTTGCCTGTTTTTGAAAATAAATCTTTTTTGTGTGTGTGTAATTCCTGCACTCCTGTCTGGCTTCCCTGCTTCCCCACACTTGGGTCCTCTACGTTTTGCCTTGCCTTTGAACACCACGAAAACCCAACCCTGGCAAAAACCATATGAACGTATAATTGCCTCATATTATCATATATAGTACAGACAAAAATTGTTGGATAATTAGTTTTGAAATACTAAGTAAAGAAAAATTATTTGTTCAATTTGTTGAATTTATTTTGAAATGTGGTTTGATAACAAAACAAAGGCTTGCAATAGTATTAAAAGTAAAGAAAACTTGCAAATTTGAACAGATTTTAGCAAGAAACATGAAGTAGACACGTGATTTGCTTTTGCGGGCCACATAAAATGATGTGGTGGACCCTATTTGGCTCCCAGGCTTTACATTTGACACCTGTGATTTCACCTAACTGCGTGGTTTTGGAATGTGAGGGAAGCTTGATTACCCATTAAGAATCCACACAAGCACTGAAATAAAATGCTAATTCCAAGCAGCAAGACCCGAGCTGACTTTCAAACCCTGAACCTGAGAACTTAGGCAGACTTGCTAATGACAATGACCCAATCCTGAGAACATACATTTCAGGTTAACTGAAGACTCTAAATTACCCATATGGGCATATGTGAGTGTGACTATACAGTATACTGAAAAAGAGTGAAATGACTGTGTCAGTCATCTGAAGCGGTTCCCAACCGTTATTGAGCCGAGGCACTCTTTTTACATGAGAAAACAAATTCACGGCCCCCCAACCAAACAAAAATACACAAAAAGTAAGAATATTGAAAGAATGAACATCTCATATAAATTTACAAAAGCCTTAAAGTGAAATCTGGCCCGATTTGATTGAACACATTGCATCTAGTATGAATAGCAACATGTGGATACACAGGTTAATTGTATCTTCTGCCATCTGATGGAAGAACATTTAATTGTTCTGCCTGTCACTGTATGTTGCAGAGATAGATATAGATATATTTGTAATTAATAAATAATAATTGTCCGAAAAATTAAGTGAAATTTGATAATTTCCCACAGCACCCCTGGCGATCTCTCAGGGCACACTAGTGTGCCATGGCATATCTGATCTAAATTGTATTTTTACAATTACTTTATTCAAAAATAATGGCTTCCAGTTCAAACCTGTTCTGTTCACTTTCACGGAAACGTCACTCCCCTCAAACACTCAATCACTCAATTAACTGTTTAAACAATGCATGTCGTTACAGTGTTGTAAATGTTTTTTTGTTGTTGTTGTTTTATCCAGTCCAGTACATTTGTTATGTACATCCATCCATCCATTTTCCAAAGCGCTTATCCTCACTAGGGTCGCAGGAGTGCTGGCGCATATCTCAGCTGACTTTGGGTGAGCCAATTGCAGGGCACATAAAAAGAAACAACCCTTTGCACTAACATTCACACCTATGGACAATATAGTCTTCCGTGCATGTTTTTGGAATGTGGGAGGAAACCGGAGTACCCGGAGAAAGCCCACGCAGGCATGGGAAGAACATGCAAACTCCACACAGGGAGGCCGGATTTGAACCCGGAACCTCAGACCTGTGCCACCCTTGTTAAGTACAGTTGTGTTTAACTTGTAAGTTAAACACATTAGCGTTTAATTAGAACTCCTTGTTTTCAAACATTTATTTCGGCAAATTTTTCATTTAACTTTTCTGTGCAATATGTTTTAATTGAAACATTATTTAAGTAGCCTATAGTTTTTTATTTTCCTGTAAGCGCAGTGTTAATATTCAAACTGTGCATAATTTTACAGTGGTTTAAAAAAAATTATTAATGGTCATTATTGTGGTAAATGGAGAGTCAAGTTTTTTTGGTGTGGTAAAGATGAGTAAATGAGTACAGTAAATGAGAAACACTCATTTAGAGTCTTCAATTAACCTAACAGATGTTTTTGGAATACCTAGATAAAATCCACACAGCGGGGGACAACATGCAAACCTCACACAATCAAATGTCCAATCATAGTTCCTTTGTGGGTTGCCCCTTGACGAAGCATTATTCCACAAAAGGCAGAACCGTACAGTTTTCCTGAAAGTGTGATGTGTGGTCTTACAGGAAGAGAACATCCATCCATCCATCCATTTTCTGAGCCCCTTCTCCTCACTCGGGTCGCGGGCGTGCTGGAGCCTATCCCAGCTGTCATCGGGCAGGAGGCGGGGTACACCCTGAATCGCAGGGCACATACAAACAGACAACCATTCGCACTCACAGTCACACCTACGGGCAATCTAGAGTCTCCAATTTATGCATGTTTTTTGGGATGTGGGAGGAAACCGGAGTGCCCGGAGAAAACCCACGCAGGCACGGGGAGAACATCCAAACTCCACACAGTCGGGGCTGGGGATTGAACCTAGGTCCTCAGAACTGTGAGGCTGACGCTCTAAACAGTCGGCCACCGTGCCGCCAGAAGAGAACAAATCCTTCCCAAATCTCTTTTCACAAGGTGGGAAGCATAGAAAATTGAAAACTTATGAGTGTGCCAAGATACTTTTGCACTAATGTACTATTTAAAAGTATATTATTTATAGTGAATAACCTTATCAAAAAAGACATCAAAACAGACCCAATGTTATTGTATGTTTTTCCATTCATGCTCAAATCAACTCGAACAAGCTTTCTGAACTCTGCAAACATATTTAGAGAGTGACTTACTGGGGATCCCTGACACTAGTTTGAGGGGTCGCAGCACTCTCACAGCCCGCAGTGTTCGCAGGTCGAAGTCGGAGCCCACTTTTGCCAGGATCCTGTGTATAGACACACCCAAAAATGGTTACAATATACAGCTTGAGCTATAGGTTAAACATCTCTTACTATAAAGCTATCTAATAGATCGCAGGTTGGGGGGTTAGGTTGCACAATGACAGCTGTTCTAGAATAGACTTAACAAACAGCACATAAATACTTAAAAAGTCAACAACCTTTGCTTTTTTATTACATCAATAAGAAGTTGACGAGTGATTGAAGGAAAAGCTGAGTGGTTGAGTGTGTGCTGATGTAGAGGTGTGTGTCATTGGTATAGGAGTGAAAGGTAATTCCATGGATAATCTGACCAAGGGGGAGCATGTTGACCATAAAGGGGAGGGGTTCAAGTACAGAGCCTTGTGGTACACCTTGGTTGACTGGAATGGGAGTGGATCTAGAGCTATGGATAATGACAAACTGTTCTCTTTTGGAAAAGTATTAAACGAACCAGGAAAGTGATGTACTAATAAGGCCGAGGTCCTCAGACAAGCGGTTGAGGAGAATGGGATAAGCGATGGTGTCGAAAGCAACAGAGACTTAAGAGAAGGTTAGCTATGTTTTGTAGTGTGACCATTGGTGTCATAAGGTTGAGACGTCAGTCACCTGCTATTGTTGGTCAGGGCTGATATATGTTCTCTTGGTGTTCCTGATGTAGAGGGGGAGGCAGTCATAGGAGGGGTGATGCTGTCTACATAGATGAGGGGATTCCGATTGACTGTGAGCATGTGGGGTTTGAGATGATGACATATGTGTGAGACAGAGGACGCGTTGTAGAGTGTAGAGTGGGGATAGTAGGATGGCCATTGAAATAGATTTTGTATCAGGTCGCTCTATGAATGTCACAAGAACGAAGGATCAGTCCAAGGAATTTGATGTTGGTGAGGCTGTTAGGAGAGAAACAGCAACCCATGTATATAGCATGTGTAGTTTGGTGTTATGATGTATGTTGCAATGTCGGTCACATTCCGGAGCTGTTTAGCCAACTATGTTAGTGGTGCCATATGATCGGAGGAGTGGCTAGCGTTAGCCACCTCCTTGACAGAAAATAGAAACAATGACGGAAGCTTCCAGTCAAGGTCCGTGATAGAGGCTGGCACTGCTCCTCCCACTCCCTCAGAGGTTGATCCCCACTCCCTCCCAATACCAAGAGAATGTTTAAAAAAAAAAATCCCGCTCCCTCCCACTTCCACAGAGATTGCTCCCATTCCCTCCCAATCCTGAGTTTTTGAGAAGAACTCCCATCAATGTATCACTGAGTTAAAACCATAATAAAATGGCTAATAGGGAAGGAGTAATTTGTAATATTTTGTTAGATTGTGAAGTGGCAACATTCATATGAGCGTCTTTACTCTTTCAGCAGATTAGCTTTAGCTAACAGTGTAAACTTTGGTAAGTGGCACATGCTTGATTTATTGGTGAAGTTGATGCACAGGGGGTAGCGGGCTATTTGTGTTTGGCAATGTGTCTGCTGCATGCGACACACACTAATTGACAAGTGTTATTCGATGGCTTGATAATGAAGTGCTGACTCCAGAAGTGAAAATAAAATCTATGCTGACTTTGTGGAAGGTTGCATACGCTTCGGAGTTTACACTCTTTTTTTAGTCTAGCGCCATCCAAAATCCTCAAGGATAACAGAATCTGTCATCGCCACTGGCTCACCGGCTCACTTGCATGAGAAAGGGCCACCCTCTCAAAACATATTTACAAAAAAACAGAGCGCGTAAAGTTTTCTTTGTCTTTTGATCCTGTGGATATTTTGTTGAAAACATATCAAACGTTATTATATATATATATATATAGGCGGCACGGTGGACGACTGGTTAGAGTGTCTTTGTTTTTCCCAATATTTTATAAAGCCTCACAGTGTGGAGTTTGTTTTTCCCAATATTTTGCTGACGGGCTAATTCCCTCAAAATAATGGCATTTCATTTCCTCATTGTTGCCACCCATTCAGTCTATATTAGTAGCGAGCTGCAGTTTTCACCCAACAATCACCAAAACACAAGGAAAGACTTGTGGCTTTAATGGTGCTTTTTTTAAATGAGGAAATAAAACAAAAACAGGGCCTTTGACAAAAACATGCAACAAAGTATAACAGGAACGATGGTAAAGGGACATTGATAACTTTGCATTCCTTGCAGCTCTGGCTGACTACATTAACAAAATATTTTATCTATTCTTTTAATATATATATTTTAAAAAATATATTCCATATTATGACAGTGTGATCATACAGTGTTTTAACAACAGCATTCTGATAAAAAAAACATTTTCCTCGTAATCAATTTTTACACTTATATACCAAAGAACGCATTCCCTCCCATTTACGCAGTGTCCCTGAACACATTTGGTGCACTCGTGCAGTTGCGATGTAAACACGGACGGCCGCACTGAATGGGTTGCCAAATACGGCATTTGTCCCCCAGCTTATGAAGGCTCATATATTGTGTGTTCAGCCGGGTTTTGTCCTGGAAGTCCCAAGCAACACCTGGCACCCTTGAATGAAAATGAACTTTCGCTCAAAACTGTTCTTTGACGCCAGAATAAGCGTGTTGTCAGTAATGTTCATCAGGCAGAAATGAACTATGTTCAGTTCACGTTCGCCCAAAATATGAACTAGTTCATTAACCTTTGTTCATTGAACTCGTTCAGGTACAACACTCCCTATAGCGTTAAAAACTAGGGCTGCAACTAATATTTTAATATTCGATTAATGTGTCGATTTTGTTTCAATTGATTGATGAATCGGATGAAAAAATTTTTTTTTTAATTTCCATTCTTCAATTCAAAAACAGGATAGTATTTCAAATAGATAGATCGATAGATAGATAGATAGATAGATAGATAGATAGATAGATAGATAGATAGATAGATAGATAGATAGATAGATAGATAGATAGATAGATAGATACAACCCCAATTCCAATGAAGTTAGGTCATTGTGTTAAACATAAAAACAGAATACAATGATTTGCAAATCATGTTCAACCTATATTTAATTCAATATACTACAAAGACAAGATATTTAATGTTCAAACTGATAAACTTTATTGTTTTTCGCAAAGAGTCATTAATTTAGAATTTTATGGCTGCAACACATTCCACAAAAAGCTGGGACAGGTGACAAAAAAGACGGAGAAAGTTGAAGAATGTTCATCAAACACCTGTTTGGAACATCCCACAGGTGAACAGGCTAATTGGGAACAGGTGGCTGCCATGATTGGGTATAAAAGGAGCTTCCCTGAATTGCTCAGTTATTCACAAGCAAAGATGGGGCGAGGTTCACCTCTTTGTGAACAAGTGCATGAGGCAATAGTCGAACAATCTGGAGAAAGGCCGAAAACCAACATTGAATGCCCGTGACCTTCGATCCCTCAGGCGGCACTACATCAAAAACCGACATCAATGTGTACAGAATATCACCACATGGGCTCAGGAACACTTCAGAAAACCAATGTCAGTAAATACAGTTCGGCGCTACATCCGTAAGTGCAACTTGAAACTCTACTATGCAAAGCAACAGTCATTTGTCAACAACACCCATAAACGCCGCCGGCTTCTCTGGGCCCGAGCTCATCGAAGATGGACTGATGCAAAGTGGAAAAGTGTTCTGTTGTCCCATGAGTCCACATTTCAAATTGTTTTTTGAAATTGTGGACGTTGTGTCCTCCGGGCCAAAAAGGGAAAAGAACCATCCGGACTGTTATGGACGCAAAGTTCAAAAGCCAGCATCTGTGATGGTATGGCGCTGGGTTAGTGCCAATGGCATGGGTAACTTACACATCTGTGAAGGGACCATTAATACTGAAAGGTACATACAGGTTTTGGAGAAACATAAACTGCCATCCAAGCAACGTCTTTTTCATGTCCGCCCCTGTTTATTTCAGCAAAACAATGCCAAACCACATTCTGCACATGTTACAACAGCGTGGCTTAGTAGTAAAAGAGTGATGGTACTAGACTGGCCTGCCTGTAGTCCAGACCTGTCTCCCATTGAAAATGTGTGGCGCATTAGGAAGCGCAAAATATGACAACGGAGACCCAGACTGTTGAACAGCTGAAGCTGTACATCAAGCAAGAATGGGAAAGAATTCCACCAACAAAGCTTCACCAATTAGTGTCCTTAGTTCCCAAACATTTATTGAATGTTGTTAAAAGAAAAGGTGATGTAACACAGTGGTAAACATGACCCTGTCCCAGGTTTCTTGGAATGTGTTGCAGCCATAAAATTCTAAGTTAATGATTATTTGCTAAAAACAATCACGTTTATCAGTTTGAACATTAAATATCTTGTCTTTGTAGTCTATTCAATTAAAGATAGGTTGAACATGATTTGCAAATCATTGTATTCTGTTTTTATTTATGTTTACCACAACGTCCCAACTTCATTGGAATTGGGGTTGTAGAGAGATAGATTCGTTATCTCCTCAATTACAGAATATATGTTTCTCCAACTCCTGTTACATAACATCTGTCAATTGGACTTCACAATCAATGCCCATACATTGTGGACAGTTTACACTTATAGTGGTGCAACATGAAGTAAAAAAAAATAAAATAAAATCTAAATAAAAACACACACAAAAATTCTGTTTACACAGATCTGTGGAGACAAACCCTAACACACTGCAGAAAATATACACCTACATCATTAGACAATAGCCATTTCATTCCAATTAGATCTACAATCTTGAAAAAGGAAATGGGCAAACTAATCATGAGTTCAGTATGTCACATCCTGTTTGTGATGCTGTGTGTGCATGTGTGTCCGTGTTGTGGCCCTGACGTAATGTGATACGAGCTGGCAGCTGTGACAGAGGCAGGAGAGGCTATAATGCACAAGAGGACGGTGGAAGTGGGTACACATAAAGTCATTGTAGCTGCCAGAGTCACTTGCCGTCAATACATGGCTGCTGTTGTATAGCCATGGTTCGAAATTGACACACCCTGCTGGGTAGATCTTCACCCAGCCTTGCTTCCAAGTCACTGGCAGAGGAACTTGTTGTGGGGGGTAGTTGTGGGGGTCGTTATTATGAAGCCTCACTGTTACATACGGGAAATTCAGAACGGCTTGCTCAAACACATTTTCAGCATGCACACCTCTGTAATCCTGTTACTGAATGCATGGTGTACAGCAATCAGTAATGAATATTATACAAGCCAAATAAAAACAGTCAAATGTAGGAAAAGCAATAAACTGAGTGGGAAGGGTCTGAAAACTTTATGTTGTATTTTGAGAAGTTGGCAAACCTCAAAGGAAGACTGAGAAACTTTACGGATTATGAATGTGCAACCTTTGGAAATTTTTTCTCATTAAAAGTTGTATGGATGTTTGGGAAAATGTGTGTTTTGTTGGATTATTTGTTGCATATTATAGTCTCATTCAAAACTACAATACATTGCGTTCACTCAGTATGTAAATTAAAGTACCGTAAATACCGAAGAACTGTCTTGCTAGACATTGTAGAAGGACAAAGAAATAGGAGTAACAGGTTTTTGGCAGAAGGCATTGTTTTAAATTGAGAAAAGAATTTTCCCTTTTTAAAATGGTTTGGTTTACCGTTATAATGATATTCATGCATCCATCTATTTCCTATACCGTTTGTCCTAATTATAACCATGGGTCAGCTGGAGCCTATTCCAGCTGACTTTGAGTGAGACGCAGGTACACTCACATTGACCACTATGAGCAATTTCGAGTAGTCAATTAAACTAACAAGCATGATTTTGCGATGTGGGAGGAAGTGGAAGTAGCCATGATTTGAAAAGATAGCCACTCTACTGTGAGGCAGAGACAAGGTCCCAGTGCCACCTAATGAGAATCAAATGTATTCCGATTTGGATGAAACAGACAAGAACATTAAAATATGCGCATAAAGTAGGACGAGGTCAGATTTTAGGGAAGCCCAATTCAAAGCAAACAAAGAATGTTGATTACATACAACAGTGACTGACCATTGTTAGAAAGTGATGATTTTGAAATCAAGAAAGAGGATTATGTGCTGCTTTTAACATTATCATAGTCATATCTGAGTAGAAATATTGGCATATCAGGCAGCACTGTCATTTCAGTGCACATTATAGTATTTAGTTTACAAGGAACAGGGACTATATTTTATACCGCGTGATAGCCATTGTCAAGCCATTGCCAAGAGTTTGACGAAAGATAAAATCTTACAAGATGTTCTGCAATTTATGACTTGGAATGCGATCAAGTTGTAGTCGTCTCATGTGACTCCTTTCATTCGCAGTAGAAATTAAAACATTATGACTTTAAAGGCTATTATCATTTCATCGCTGTGTAGAGAACAAAACCTACAACTCAAACAAAGATTGCATTCTGTCACTGCACTGTACTGTACTGTAAAAGAATAACGCTAGCGCACACTTTCTAAGCAGTGTTTCCCTAAAAATAAAAACAGGTAATAAAGGAAGGCAAGATATGAACTCATATACACCAACACAAACATACCAAGTGGGATTAATATAAAGACAGACAGTAAGGATATTGTTATTGACATATTTTTTTTTAATCTCAGCTAGAAACAAGAAATGATATGTAACATAAGATGAGCAACGTAATGTCTCGCCACCTCACAACTTTCAGGAACAAGGGGCGTCCTACAATTTCTAACATCATAGCAAGTATCGTATCATGATCTTATTCTCAGTGGGAGTGCCACTGAACAGAAATATGATTGATGTTTTACATTTTATAATTGTTGCCTTCGGGATCATCATGTGGTACTAAATTGGCAGCTTTTAAAATGGGTAACAATGGGTATTTTTCACTCAAAACAATGCTTTATGGGTTACATTTGTGGGTAACTTACAGTTTTTCATTAAATACATTAAGACACCACAAATAGTATTGCATACTGGGATGGATTTGCAAATCAAGATCGGAGACGCTGCGTAAATACTGTACGTTACTGTATTTATTGCATGGACGCATAAATGTGGGAGTCTGTAACAAATTGTCCTTTTAAAATAACAGTAATATACTGTGCAGTGCTTTTTTTCAGCTCTTCTACTGTTTTCTACTTTACAGTATGTTACTGTAATTGCTGAACCCTAGTTAGGAGAAGCGGTGAAGAAAATGGATGGATGGATGTTCATCAGGTTACGAAATTAACACTCGCCAGGCACCAAATGCGACTAAATTATTTGTTTGGTTAGTGCATCTCAGAGCGCTACTCGCCATGTGGCTAGTGAATGTTTAGACCCACATACACAAACATACACGCGCCGATCATAGTGCAGCAGCGTGTGTCCTGGAGCCAGTAATATTGGAGCAGGGCTCGATCTGACATGACCGAAATCAACAAACAAAAATCGTCACGATCGTCAATCGTGTCGTCATTATTCAGGTGGTTTGTAAAATGGCAAATAGTTCATCTGTATTGTTATTTAAAATGATGGACATTTGTAAGTAGCAATAATGTTAACAGGGTACATAGCATCATAACTGGAAAATGGTCATTTTTACAATTTAAGGTACAGTGGGTACAGAAAGTATTGCTAAAATCATTTAAGTTCATGTTTTCCCCACATTAATGTAAACACAACACCCCATATTGACAGAAAAAAAACTGAATTGTTGAATTTTTTTTTACAGATTTATTAAAAAAGAAGAACTGAAATGTCACGCACCTATAAGTATTCAGACCCTTTGCTCAGTATTTAGTAGAAGCACCCTTTTGAGCGAATGCAGCCATGAGTCATTTGGGAATGATGCGAGTTTTTCACACCTGGAATCCTCTGTCATTCCTCCTTGCAGAACCTCTCCAGTTCTGTCAGGTTGAATGGTGAACGTTGGTGGGCAGCCATTTTTAGGGCTCTTCTTTACCTCTCTCACCAAGGCTCTTCTACCCCGATTGCTCAATTTGGCAAGACGGCCAGCTCTAGGAAAGGTTCTGATCATCCCAAGCGTCTTTCATTTCAGGATTATGAAGGCCACTGTGCTCTAAGGAACCTTAAGTGCAGCAGAATTTTTTTTTTGTAACCTTGGCCAGATATGTGCCTTGCCACAATTCTGTTTCTGAGCTCTTTAGGCAGTTCCTTTGACCTCATGATTCTTTTTTGCTCTGACATGCACTGTGAGCTGTAAGGTCTTATATAGACAGGTTTGTGGCTTTCCTAATCAAGTCAAATCAGTATAATCAAACACAGCTGGACTCCAGTGAAGGTGTAGAACCATCTTAACGATGATCAGAAGAAATGGACAGCACCTGAGTCAAATATATGAGTGTCACAGCAAAGGGTCTCAATACTTATGGCTGTGTGATATTTCAGTTTTCCTTTTTTTAATAAATCAGCAAAAATATAAAAAATTAAGTTTTTTTTATGTCAATATGGGGTGCTGTGTGTTCATTAATGAGGGAAAACAACTGAAATGATTTTAACAAATGGATGCAATATAACAAAGTGAAAAACTTAAGGGGGTCTGAAAACCTTCCGTACCCACTGTATTTTGTCATAACGGGAGGCTTTAATATTCATGTTGAAGATAACGTGGAAAAAAATCTAAAGAATCTCTGCTATATAACACACATTTGACCTCTCTCAACATATTAAGAGTCCAACCCACACTCAAGGTCACATCTTAGACCTGGTCATCTCTAAGGATGTTGAAATTCTATCAATTGACATTAAGGATATGGCTATTTCTGACCCTTTTTGTGTATTCTTTGAATTACAGATTCTTCCAAAAGTTCAGACAACCTCTATGTCCATTAAGAAAAGGTATGAGAGTACCGCCACTACGTTTATGGAGATCTGGTTGGATCTCAGTGAGGCTTTTGATATTGTGGATCATAATATACTGCTGAACAGGTTGGAAACGTGGGTAGGTCTAAATAGAACAGTCCTTAAATGGTTCAGGTCCTACCTGGAGGAAAGGAGTTATTTTGTAACCATTGGAAATGTTCAATCTCATCGAATGGCAATGACCTATGGGATCCCTCAGCAGTCAATTCTTAGACCCCTCCTGTTCAGCCTGTACATGCTACCACCCATCCATCCATTTTCAACACCGCTCATCCTGGTTAGGGTCACGGGGCGCTGGAGCCTATGCCAGCTTACTTCGGGCGAAAGGCGGACTACACCCTGAACTGGCCGCCAGTCAGTAACAGAGCACATATAGCCATGGACAACCATTCACACTCACATTCACACTGTCACTGAGTGGGAACTGAACCCACGCTGCCCGCACCAAAGTCAGGCGAGTTTACCACAACACCCTCAGTGACAAAGTCACTGAGGGTGAAATTCTTGGGTCAAATTCTATAATAGCTATGCAGATGACTATCTAGCAGTGTCTCCAGATGACTACAATTCAATTGAGGTGTTGTGTCACTGTCTAAAACTGATGAACAACTGGATGACATAATTGTTTTTGGCAACAAATAAAAGAGGATTGCTGTTAATAAATATCTGGAGTCACTTATCTTTAAAAACCAAAGACCAAGTCCGAAACCTTGGTGTTCTGATAGATTCCGAACTGAATTTCAACAGTCATATCAAATCAATTACTACTGCCTTTTACCATCTGAAGAACATATCCAGAGTAAAGGCTTGTATGTGGCTAGCAGACCAGGAGAAGCTCATCCATGCTTTTATCTCAAGTCGACTTGACTATTGTAATGGTCTTCTGACTAGACTCCCCAAAAAGAGCATTAAAAAGCTGCAGCTCATTCAGAATGCTGCAGCTTGGGTTCTGACCAGAACAAAGAGGTCAGAGCATATTACTCCAATTCTAAAGTCTTAACACTGGCTTCCAGTCAGCTTTAGAATAGATTTTAAAGTTCTTAAAAAGCTGTTTTTTTATTAGTTTTTAAATGCTTTTAATGATGTTAAGCAAATTGAGTTCCTTGTGTATGAAATGTGCTATATAAATAAATTTGCTAAATACTAATAATCTGAAAACATGCAAAGACTGAGAACAATGTAAACACACAGCCACACATTGAAAGGCATCCCATTGCTCCAGTATGTGCCACTAACAGTGTGTTTGCTGTGTCCACTACTTTGATGTTCACTACTGTGATGGGTTAAATGCAGAGGAAAAAAATTGCTGTGTCTGTGCTCAGGATAATAAAGATGATTCTATTCTATTGTATTCTATTGTATTCTATTCTATTCGGTGAACAGAAGACAACCTCTATGTCCATTAAAAAAAGGTATGAGAGTACTAGCACACTGTAGTAGCAAACAGTGTGTAGTCCCTCCTACATATTACAGAGGTAGGTTATGTAGTCCCTCCTACATATTACAGAGGTAGGTTATGTTGCAGGGACTCTAACCACAATGCACCAAACTTCAGAACATCATGAAAGCTAACAGTGACATCATCTGGAGTCGCAGACTTAAATAAATAAGGGACATATGACTCATGCTATGGTGTAAATTATGTATTAAATTTAGTAGTCTGACGCGAACGCACACAAACACATACGAATAAAATAGTAACATTTACGTTCTCCAGTAAACTGGTATTTGTAAAGAGGAAATGAAGAAAAGTCCAAAATATCTTGTAGTCTAAGGTTTTGATGAATTCATAAATGCACCCACTGGACACTCTATTAGGTACACCTGCACATTCTCAAGAACAATATCAAAATGCTCAGTTTATTTTGACACTGTCAGAGGGGTACCTAAATAAGGTTACCAAAATGCATATAGAAAATCTTGAGTATGATGTAATGCAGTTCGACATTACTTATTACCAAATTGTAACAACAATACTAAACATATTGTTTAATTAAAACCTCAATTACAGTATTTTTAATATATTCTATATTGGATCAGAGTCATTCATGTTTGCAAGTGTATTTAATGAAGTGTGCAGTGAGTTTACAGGTACACTCTTATTTGCTGAGTGTTTGCTGTTGTGTTAATATTCTGGTCACAAACTTTCCATTCTTGGTAAATGTCTGTGCTCTTCTGAGTGCCTTTCTAGTTTCAGAAATTCATTTTGAGACATACAGACACAAACATCTTGGCCATTATGAGGTTTTGGGTTAAAGATGTGATGGACTGTGATGCATTTGCTGTAAAATAAGCAGGCTACATTGGGGAGTGCTGGGAAGTCCACACATGACTCACTCTTTCAAATGAACATTCAGTAAGTAACTTGATAAAAAAAAATATACTGTATTTGAAATCAGTTTCCTTATTAGAAAAGTTATAAGTATTTTTGGAGAGTTTTGCATTCTGTATTTTTTAATTTGTATTACGAAAGCGGAGAAGATTTCTGATATTTAATATCTGCATGAAAAAGTGATTAATAATGGTTAATGTTTTGGTCTCGTGTCACTTCTCTCTGTTAATTACCCATAATCATAGATGGGTGCATGTGACAGTAATGTCAGAACCGTCATGATTAATACTACCTCATATCGTCAAATCAGGAGAAGAGGTACTACATGCACACAGGATCATGGGCATTTATTAGTTAGAACATCATCCACATGTGCACAACAAAAACAACATGACACTGGCTCGTCACCTGTGATGTAATCCTTCCTCCATCCCTCCCACTCTTAACCATTGATGTGGTGTTATTGTGTTGGTGAAGTGGAGCTGAAGAGAGAGCGGGAAGCCTAACCACAGAGTAACTAATGCACGGTGTAACACATTACATGCACGCTCACCCCAGACAGTGACACTGACACTTTTATGGGTTCACTCAGGTGTACAAACCTTAACCCATAATTGCCTTTGTGATGTTCTGGGACCCCTCCTTGATCCATCACCTCACAGTAGTGGAGGTGTTTGCATGTCTCAACGATCCTCGGGGCTAAGTTGTCAGGGGGCTTTGTGCCCATGGTAGGGTTACCAAGGATAAACAGGTCCTGGGTGAGGGACAACACAAAGCATAGCTTGAAACTTCCTATGATGAAGCCAATTTATGGAACACATTTTCCCTTGCTCAGGACGCAGGTCACCAGGACCCCCCTGTGAAGCCATGTAGGGCTTGATAGTGAGCGCCTGGTGGCCAAGCCTGCACAGATGGCGCCATACTGGGGACAGCCCAAAGCGACCACGTCTGTCCCCCTTCCCATGGATTCACCGCAACTTGGGCTCTGGTACCAATCCTCTTGAGAAAGGTTGGACTCTGTTCCAATCTGGAGTTGCCCCTGGTGAGAGGTGGTGAATAGGTGTTGGCATACTTATTGCCACCCAACTTACTGTCTGTACGTTGGGGTTCACCTCCAGGAGTTCTTTAGTGCTCTGGATGTAGTCAGACTGTCTTGGTTGACACACCTCTGCAATATTGCGTGGACATCAAGGACAGTGCCTATGGATTGGCAGACCAGGGTGGCCGTCCAGTTTTTAAAGAAAGTGGCTCTCACTTTTCAGCTCTACACTCTCAGCAAGGTGTTCTTTGTCAACTTTGAGAATCCTGTGGGGCGTGTTTCGAGAGTATATACTAGACCCCTGATACGGGCCATTCTGTCCCTGTACAACTGGTTTCTCCATTGCTAGCAATAAGTCTTCGTCAAGGCTGTCCTTGGTCAATGATTGTGTTCATAATCTTCATGGACAGAATTTTTAGGCAGAGCAGTGGCATCAAGCTGGTCTGGTTTGGTGGCATCAGTATTATGTCCCTGCGTTTAGCAGATAATGCAGTTCTGTTGCCTTCATCAACCTGCGATCTTCAACTCTCACTGAGGTCATGGTCCTCAGTCGAAAAGGGTGGAGTGCACTCTCCAGGTGGAGATCCTGGATGTCTTTCTAGTGAGACATTCAGGAGGAGGCCCCCAGAAGACCCAACATCTTGGAGAGACTATGTATCTCGGCTGGCTTGGGAATGCGGCATTTGGAAGAGCTGTATGAAGTGGCTTGGGACAGGAAAGTCTGGGCTTCGCTGTGCTTACGCTACTTAGGCAATAGAGTTTTCTGATCAAGGGTACATTTCAATGGAGGTGGGAAAGAGATCATTAGTTCTGATTTGAGCTGATGAAAGACATGAGCAAAAAGAATGAGATAGTGAGATGTTGCTCTTTTCCAACTCTGGAGAGGTGTTACGACAACAACACTGTAGCCACTGTATGCAATGCTCCTCGTTGTATACATAAAACACTATTTAATTCCATTAAAAATTCTAAGTTATCTGACTGCACATTGTGCCTTATTTGTAGAACATTGTCTCCTCCGATGCATACTACATATTGTCTTAGTTCTGGCAGTGAGCAAGTTCTCAAGGGTGGGTAGGGGGGTACTCACAATGTATGAAATGGAGTAGAACTAGAGTAGCTTAAAGTTGCAGTGGTCATAATTTTGAAAAATGAACATTTACAAGTCCTCTGACTCCCCTCGCTTCATGTTCCCTCCCTTACTCATTTAAGATTAAGTCACAATTCACAGTATGCGACAAGCGCTCAGAAGTCCGAAATCAGTGATTTATTCCCTTCTCATACTGATGTCCATGCGTGTGTGTAAAACGATAAGGTGATGCGCAATTGCTTCCCTTTTGCCCAGCTACAGGATATGATTTCCTTCTTGGAATCCATCCATCCATTTTCTATACCTCTTATCCTGTTAAGCATCACAGGAAAGCTGACATGGGGTGAGAGGTGGGGTACACTCTGGACCAGTTCAGTTATTGTACTGTATAATATCAGTTGCAATAAACAATTCTGGAAATCTATCAAATGCCTGCCCCGAGTTCCCTTCACCCTAAATTGAAAACTTTATTATATCACTGTACAGCGACTGGTGACTACTGTGAGCAAAGAATAGGGCAAACAGAATGCATTGAGAAGCAGAAGGGGGTTAACATTGTGATTCAAATCAGTGATAGAGGGAGAACAACCGGCATCTTCAACACAACCAGTGATGGAACACAAGCTTGCAAGAGTGAATCAAATCAATTAGTAGGCCCTGTTTACCATCTGGCACTGTGCCTGGGAGCCAGTCTAAGAGATAATTTGTTTCAGTCTGTTTGCCAGGCAGTGTGAAAAAACACTGACGTATGTGACATACATACACAATGAATTTTATTTATTTCTTTCTTTATTTATTTTACTGCTACCTCATTAATAGGTAAAAGAAAATGTATTTCACAAAATGGTTGGTCGAGGAAAGGATCGATATCGTTACACCTAACATTTGATGGGAAAAATAGTTACACACAGTATAAAGTGTTTAGTTTCAAGGGAGGACTATTGATTGTGTGTAATGAACTTTATTGAATTACTAGAAAGCGAGCTCAGTGTCGTGATATGTAACATAATACTGCATTGTTGACAATGGGTCTCAGTATTGTTTAAGCACTTAACCTATTTCATTGTGTCTTCTCTGTGTGACTGTTGCTCAACACCTGATTTCTCAGTGGGGCCGTTTAACCACTGGAAAGGCTGAGGCAAGCGTTTAAGAGGGATTTTGGTGGGAAGAGCCATCATCAGGTTTGTGGTATGTACTGTAAATTTTGTAGTATCCTTCTCAAAATAAGAGGCTGAGCTTTAATTTGATCAAGTATGATTAAAAAAAGAGATTTTTTTTTTATATAATAATGATTGTTCATGCTTGCGAACACAGTGGAATAGTGATGCAAAACATTATTTTGCCATCTGCCTCACAGTATGAAGGTCATACTTTTTGTCATCCATGTTAAAACTGTATGACCTGACAGTAGAATATGATTAAAATAATCTTTTGAAGATTTAGAGATAGGAGGCATGCCCGACTAGTCTGTCAACAATTTGCACACTCCCACCCCACACAAGGATCCTCCAGGGGTGCACCGCAGCCTCTCTAAAAGGAGATTATTATATCTTCTTGACCAGATTATTTAACTCTGGTTAGCCTCTCTCTCTTTCTCTCTCTCTCTCTGAATACAATCATGTCTAAGTTAAAATGTCATCATGGCTGAGTTTGGAAAATATCACGTCACCGTTCTCACCGGCTCGTCAGTAAGTAAGACTCAAAGAATTGAACTCTAGTCCATAGGTGTGGAAGCGAATGTTGAATGTTTGTTTGTCTGCAGTATATGTCTGGAGACCAATCTAAGGTGACCATGGATAGAGTTACACTGACGGTAACATAATCCAAATTTGTGGGTAAAACAGAATGTGCCATAGTCCATCACTGAACTATACTAACACAGTAAAAAAGTCATGAGTATATACAGTCAGTCAGTATTTGTATGAAAAACACTTCTCGGCTATGAATAATAAACAATCCAATAAAAAAATAGTAAGCTCAGTGGTAAATGAGCATGCTTTTACTCCGCTTCGCAGTTGAGTTCATTGTACGCCGTTCATAACCTCATAGTGTCATATGTCGGTACCAATTTAAACTGAGGATCTCTGTGCTGGCAATTTAAAAGTATTTTTTCCATAATATGTCTTCTTTATAACACATTCTATCGTGTTGGGGACAGGTGTGCAGAGTGAAGTGCTCTGCCGTAGAGGAGCGGAAGAATACATGCTGACTGCGGTAATGAAATCCCAATGAAAATCCGGGCCATACGTGTTCACATCTGGGGAAAAGAGAATGTTTGGCCACCCTATTTTTGCTCTGCACATCAAGACCTCTGATTCATTCTCCCCAATGTCAGTCACATGCTAACTCCACACAATGCCGGCAATCAAACTCACAACATTTTGACTATGAGGGAAACTGCACCGTGGCAACTATGAGGGAAACCGCACCGTGGCACCACCCACTTTCCATCTTGCGTCTGACGTAATTAACTCATCCATAAATGAAGTGTATGAGGACTTTGGAAGAGCACAGTAAAAACATCACACATGGCTTCTCACGTCTGGACACACTGTTTGTGAGTGTGTGTGTGTGTGTGTGTGTGTGTGTTTGTGAGTGTGTGTGCGCGCGTGTGTTGACTTGCACGTCTAATGTATCATGCTGTGACCCTCGGGCTCCATCAGAGGCTTTGTGCTCGTGTGTCGGCACGTTATTGCCGTGCTATATAATAACATGTGCATATGTGCCAATCAGTCTGCACCCAGCTGCCTTGGGTTCAGCACCAGCTGGCCAAGTGGCAGCGTATTATGTTCCAAAGTGGTTTCACAGTCCTCCTGTCTGAGAGGGAGTGCAGGTGTGTGCTGGCGCTCATACAGCCAGCAGAAAAAGGCGCATGTTTGGAAATGAGGGCCCAAAAGGCATTTATCCGGTAGCAGCAGCGAGAAAGGGGAAGAGAATCCCAACTGATTTATAGTGGCTTTTGCTTCAAATAAACACGAGTTTCACACTCTAGTGAAATCCATTACAAGAGCTTTATTATTATTGTATTGTCTGCCTTCACAAATATTCCATTTTGACTAACAATAACAGAGTAATATTAACATTTTATGTTTATTGTTGTGGTTGTACAACCTCAATTCCAATGAAGTTGGGACGTTGTGTTAAAAATAAATAAAAACAGAATACAATGATTTGCAAATCATGTTCGACCTATATTTAATTGAATATACTAAAAAGGCAAGATATTTAATGTTCAAACTGATCAAATTTATTGTTTTTAGCAAATAATCATTAACTTGGAATTTTATGGCTGCAACATGTTCCAAAAAAGCTGGGACAGGTGGCAAAAAAGACTGAGAAAGTTGAGGAATGCTCATCAAACACCTGTTTGGAATGGGACGAGGTTCACCTCTTTGTGAACAAGTACGTGAGAAAATAGTCGAACAGTTTAAGGACAATGTTCCTCAAAGTACAATTGCAAGGAATTTAGGGATTTCATGATCTACGGTCCATAATATCATCAAAAGGTTCAGAGAATCTGGAGAAATTACTGCATGTAAGCGGCAAGGCCGAACACCAACGCTGATGCCTGTGACCTTCGATCCCTCAGGCGGCATTGGATCAAAAACCGACATCAATGTGTAAAGGATATCACCACATGGGCTCAGGAACACTTCAGAAAACCATTGTCAGTAAATACAGTTTGCGCTACATCCGTAAGTGCAACTCCAAACTATACAATGCAAAGCAAAATCCATTCATCAACACCCAGAAATGCCGCCGACTTCTCTGGGCCCGAGCTTATCTAAGATGGACTGATGCAAAGTGGAAAAGTGTTCTGTGGTCCGACGAGTCCACATTTCAAATTGTTTTTTGAAATTGTGGACTTCGTGTCCTCCGGGCCAAATAGGAAAAGAACCATCCGGATTGTTATGGATGCAAATTTTCAAAAGCCAGCATCTGTGATGGTATGGGGCTGTGTTAGTGCCAATGGCATGGGTAACTTACACATCTGTGAAGGCACCATTGTTGCCAAAAGGTACACACAGGTTTTGGAGAAACATATGCTGCCATCCAAGCAACGTCTTTTTCATGGACGCCCCTGCTTATTCCCGCTAGACAATGTCAAACCACATTCTCTATGTGGTACAACAGCATGGCTTCATAGTAAAGGAGTGCGGGTACGAGACTGGCCTGCCTGCAGTCCAGACCTGTCTCCCATTGAAAATGTGTGGCGCATTATGAAGCGTAAAATATGACAACGGAGACCCAGACTGTTGAACAGCTGAAGCTGTACATCAAGCAAGAATGGGAACGAATTCCACCTACGAAGCTTCAACAATTAGTATCCTCAGTTCCCAAACGTTTATTGAATGTTGTTAAAAGAAAAGGTGAAGTTAATTATAATTTGCTTGAAAAAAAAAACAATAAAGTTTATCGGTTTGAACATTCAATATCTTGTCTTTGTAGTGGATTCAATGAAAAATATAGGTCGAACATGATTTTCAAATCATTGTATTCTGTTTTTATTCATGGTTAACCCAACGTCCCAACTTCATTGGAATTGGGGTTGAAGTTTGCAATGGTGTAGAGCTACACTGATCCATTAAAATGAGAACTTGTTTCAATTTGAGCCAGCTGACGCAGCACAGCTCTATGACACTTTTGAGTGTGAACTTTAAGCTTTGTGAATCAGCTGACACTCTTCTCTGTGCATAACAGGATAAGTGCATACAGTACATGTTATAAGAGGAGGAAAAACAGTATTAGAAATCTCTTTGTATAGTGCATTGCATTTCTTTACCACTGCAAAATAAAGCCACAGTAATGAAGACCTATTTTATTTTATCTGATTAGATTGTGCAGAGCTAATGTTCACGGTGACATATAATTTAACAATTTACAATATTTAGGTTCAGTGTTTGAACATTAAAGACATGAATTGCTTGAATTTAAGTTGTAATGCTGCAAAAAAAATAATATCTGTACACAGTATTTGTTCATTCACTCATCCACGGCTTTCTCCATTTTTGTATTCCGCAGTAATAATGTTTACAGTGATATGAATCAGCAGTGCCGCCATTTTAAACCGTTAGTAAACGTTGACATCTTGTTTTGGATGCTTTTTACTGTACACCAACCACTTCGCAAAGGCAAGAATCAAAACAATGTGTCAAGTGAATGCACTTTATTTAGGATTAAATAGTTTTGTTCTTCAACTTCTAAAGAATTCTAAAAACCAGGAATTAGAGCTAGCTGAGCGGTTGTTTACTGACGTGTGTCCAAGTGTGTATGTGCGATCCAGCTCGCACCGAAGCGAGAGTGGACATGCTCAAAAATCACTGGAGCAAAAGAGGAGTGCCAAGGCGAGAGACTCACTGGATACAGATCGCACCTCGTCACCATAGAAACAGGAAGGCAACATGACAATGGCTCCCCTGAGCCTGTGGAAGTGCACCGCAGCGGTGGGGGATGACGAGTCACAAAGAGATGGGAGTGGGAGAGAGGAAAGAGGCTGGAAATTACTCACACACACGACTGTTTGTTTTCTTAATTGGACTGACGACCACGTGGGAATATTAAACACATACAGCACCCATCCCACCATCCATTTTCTGTACCGCTTTATCCTCACAAGGGTCGCGGGCCTGCTGGAGCCTATCCCAGCCATCTTCGGGCGAGAGGCAGTGTACACCCTAAAGTGAACTGGTCGCCAGCCAATTGCAGGGCATACATACAGTATGATAAATAAAATATATGATCCAGCCCTATGGGGGGCACAAGTCAGTGCAAACTGGAGGCCCGGATAAATGCAGAGGGTTGCGTCAGGAAAGGCATCCGGCTTAAAACCTTGCCAAACAAATATGAATGTTCATCCGAAGAATTCCATACCGGATCGGTCGTGGCTTGGGTTAACAACGTCCGCCACCGGCGCCGTCAGCCTGTGGGGCACCGTTGGAAATTCAGCTACTGTGGGTCGAAGTCAAAGAAAAAGAAGAGGTGGAAAGCGGGTTCTTTGGCAAAAAGAGAAGAGGAAAGTACAGAGCCTAGAATCGAATGTGGGGACTTTGAATGTTGGGACTATGACAGGAAAATCTCAGGAGTTGGCTGAGATGATGATTAGGAGAAAGGTTGATATATTGTGTGTCCAGGAGACCAGGTGGAAAGGTAGTAAGGCTTGAAGTTTAGGGGCAGGGTTTAAATAATTTTACCATGGTGTAGATGGGAAGAGAAATGGAGTCGGGGTTATTTTAAAAGAAGAGTTGGCTAAGAATGTCTTGGAGGTGAAAAGAGTATCAGATCGAGTGATGATCTGAAATTTGAAATTGAGGGTGTTATGTGTAATGTGATTAGTGGCTATGCCCCACAAGTAGGATGTGACCTAGAGGTGAAAGAGAAATTCTGGAAGGAGGTAGACAAAGAAGTTCTGAGCATCCCAGACAGAGAGCGAGTCGTAATTGGTGCAGATTGTAATGGACATGTTGGTGAAGGTAATAGGGGTGATCAAGAAGTGATGGGTAAGTACGGCATCCAGGAAAGGAACTTGGAGGGACAGATGTTGGTAGACTTTGCAACCAGGATGCAAATGGCTGTAGTGAACACTTTTTTCCAGAAGAGACACGAACATAGGGTGACCTACAAGAGAGGAGGTAGAAGCACGCAGCTGGATAACATCTTGTGCAGACGATGTAATCTGAAGGAGGTTACCAACTGTAAGGTAGTGGTAGGGGAGAGTGTGGCTAGACAGCATAGGATGGTGGTGTGTAAGATGGCTCTGGTGGTGGGGAGGAAGATTAGGAAGACAAAGGCAGAGAAGAGAACCATGTGGTGGAAGCTGAGACAGGACAAGTGTTGTGCAGCTTTTCGGGAAGAGGTGAGACAGGCTCTCGGTGGACGGGAGGAGCTTCCAGCAGACTGGACCACTGCAGCCAAGGTGATCAGAGAGACAGGCAGGAGAGTAATTGTTGTATCTTCTGGCAGGAAAGGAGAGAAGGACACTTGGTGGTGGAACCTCACAGTACAGGAAATCATACAAGGAAAAAGGTTAGCTAAGAAGAAGTGGGACACTGAGAGGACTACGGAGAGGCGAAAGGAATACATTGAGATGCGACACAGGGCAAAGGTAGAGGTGACAAAGGCCAAACAAGAGGCAGTTGATGACATGTATGGCAGGTTGGACACTAAAGAAGGAGAAAATGATCTATACAGGCTGGCCAGACAGAGGGATAGAGATGGGAAGGATGTGCAGCAGATTCGGGTGATTAAGGATAGAGATGGAAATATGTGGACTGGTGCCAGCAGTGTGCAAGCTAGATGGAAAGAATACTTTGAGGAGTTGATGAATGAGGAAAATGAGAGAGAAGGGAGAGTAGAAGAGGAAAGTGTGGTGGACCAGGAAGTGGCAATGACTAGTAAGGGGGAAGTTAGAAAGGCATTAAAGAGGATGAAAAATGGAAAGGCAGTTGGTCCTGATGACATTCCTGTGGAGGTATGGAAGCATCAAGGAGAGGTGGCTGTGGCGTTTTTGACCGGCTTGCAGAGCTGTGGCAACTATCGAGGAATAAAGTTGATGAGCCACACAATTAAGTTATGGGAAAGAGTCGTGGAGGCTCGACTCAGGACAGAAGTGAGTATTTGCGATCAACAGTATGGTTTCATGCCTAGAAAGAGTACCACAGATGCATTATTTGCCTTGAGGATGTTGATGAAAAAGTACAGAGAAGGTCAGAAGGAGCTACATTGTGTTTTTGTAGATCTAGAGAAAGCCTATGACAGAGTACCCAGAGAGGAACTGTGGTACTGCATGCGGAAGTCTGGCGTGGCAGAGAAGTATGTTAGAATAGTACAGGACATGTACGAGGGCAGCAGAACAGCGGTGAGGTGTGCTGTAGGTATGACAGAGGTGGACGTGGACTGCATCAGGGATCAGCCCTGAGCCCCTTCCTTTTTGCAGTGGTGATGGATAGGCTGACAGATGAGGTTAGACTGGAATCCCCGTGGACCATGATGTTTGCAGATGACATTGTGATCTGCAGTGAAAGAAGGAAGCAGCTGGAAGAACAGTTAGAAAGATGGAGGCATGCACTGGAAAGAAGATTAGCCGAAGTAAAACAGAATATATGTGCATGAATGAGAGGAGTGGTGGAGGAAGAGTGAGGCTACAGAGAGACGAGATGGCAAGGGTGGAGGACTTTAAATACTTGGGGTCAACCATCCAGAGCAATGCTGAGTGTGGTCAGGAAGTGAAGAAATGGGTCCAAGCAGGTTGGAACGGGTGGAGGAAGGTGTCAGGTCAGGTGTGTAATGTGACAGAAGAGTCTCTGCGAGGATGAAGGGCAAAGTTTATAAAACAGTGGTGAGGCCAGCCATGATGTATGGATTAGAGACAGTGGCACTGAAGAGACAACGGGAAGCAGAGTTGGAGGTGGCGGAAATGAAGTTGTTGAGGTTCGCTCTCGGAGTGACCAGGTTAGATAAAATTAGAAATGAGCTCATCAGAGGGACAGCCAAGGTTCGATGTTTTGGAGACAAAGTTAGAGAGAGCAGACTTCGATGGTTTGGACACGTCCAGAGGAGAAATAGTGAGTATATTGGTAGAAGGATGATGAGGATGGAGCTGCCAGGCAAGAGAGCTAGAGGAAGACCAAAGAGAAGGTTGATCGATGTCGTGAGGGAAGAAGACATGATGGCAGTTGGTGTTCAAGAGGAGGATGCAGGAGATCGGCTTACATGGAAAAGGATGACGCGCTGTGGCGACCCCTAACGGGACAAGCTGAAAAGAAAAGAAGAAGAAGATACTCCAAGGTGTATGCTTTCAGGTGATATTCTGGGCCCCGTATTTCAAAACATTAATCTGGATCAGGTAGATCTGGATAGGATTAAATATCAAAATAAAGTATTTCAAACCAAAATATGTGATCCTGATCCTCGTACAATTGGTATATGGATTTGGGAATCCAAGCCTACTCCGAATCCTGATCAAATGCTCTTCTTGGGTATTTATTTCAAAATTCCAAGGTGAAGTTTAGGATCGTTTTTGCTACCGTAAGGGTGGATCATGCAAGGATTCAAGGTGGATGTAGAGATATACATTGTACAGTCTATTAACCTTGACCCTCAGGCTAAGAGGGATATTCAATTTTGACTTTTGCTGGAAATTAAAACAAATAAAACCTGGAATGTCAGACTACAAAATTATACAGTAATCACCATTATAAGTGCCACGAAACGAGATCAAAATATATAGTAAAATTACATAAATACAGGTCTTTACTAAATACTATTATTAAGGTAACATTAAACATCCCCATCCTGGAAAGTAGGCTACATAAATAATTATTTCATTCAATAATTGCATAAATCAAAGTAAGATTAATATCACAAGAACATTTTATCCAAGAAAATTTGAATTGCTTTTACAGCAAATTTGCAAGACCCTTTTGTCGAAAAGAAGTGGGTAAAAACATAATCTTGTGCTGAAGGCAACTTGAAGAATATCAATATCTTTATGTTTCTGCTTGTCTTTGTTTGTTTCGGCTTTCTTCGCATATGGTGTATCACACCCTTTTTCGATGAGACGTTTTAACTTCAAATCAAAAGTAAAAGTGTTCTCTTTTTCAGATTGTTTTTTTAGGTTCAGAAAGTGCATAGATAGGTCACGACACTCACACGCACAGAAAGAAGGTTTGCATGAAATGCATTAAAAAACACATTTTGTATTTCTCTTTAATCCATGGTTTTCACCTGTCTTGACATAAGCAATATATAAACATGCTGTCAAAAAATATAAATGAAGTAGACCAACATTAGGTTGAGACTTAAGGAGCGTAGCAAAAAACTGAGGCGTGGCCAAGGTAACAGTTTTATTAGAAGGCGAAAGTATGGCAAAGGAAAATAACAGCTTGTGAGCCAAAGCATACCACATCATGTCTTATTGTGGAGGCAGAGCTCTCACATGGCCATCTAGAGAACCCGAACGTTCTTGCTGGTGTTCATTGATGATGTGATGATGTGACGTCTGATAGAAGTGACAAGATGAATTGTGACGTGCATAGCACTGTTCTCTGCTCACATGAGGACAAATGCTACAAAACCCATATGTGGCGGTTCTCGACCACTTTTACTGAGGGGCCTGGCTGGGGCCAGGGGTTTTCCCAGAGGGGCACATTCAACTTGATTCTAGCTATAGTTAGTTACCTTACCACAAGACAGAACCAAGAAAGCCTGCAACAATAGCCTACTGTACTCAATGTTGTTTATTGACTATGTTGCCGAAATGGTATGTATTCCTCTCCATTTCATTTTATACATAATTCAAAGTGAAGGGGACGGGGGGGTAGGTAGACAGAGCCAGGTGAAGGTGTTGCGAGATTTGGAGAGTTGAAAGAGCCACGGAGAGACTTGGAAGACACTAGGTTTTAGAGCGATGATAAACAGCAGGAAAGAGAGACAGATGAAGATCCTGAGATGAGAGGAGTGAGGCAGCTCAGAGTGAGATAGAGTGTGAGACACGGACAGAGAATATACAGGTATGTGCAACCACAAGCACTGGACCATCACATTGGTGATGTTGAAAAACACATTTGCTTTGTTTGTGTGTATTTTTATTCTAATTATATTAACATTAAATTACTGTTCATTTAACCGGCACAAAACATCCAGCGTTGCCTTTAAAAAAAAACATTTTAAAAATATATAAGAAAAGGAAAATATTATGCATATTAAGATGTGTAGCTTCAGCTAATTTGCAGTCTTAGTCCCTGATCTTTGGCTTTATAATGAAATGAAATAATACAGTTCATTAATACAATTAATGAATAGCATGAATAAATACATGCAGTGGAGCGATTTCGTTAATAAACCATGTGTGTCTCTTCCATTTTTTTCCATGTTATTGACAAAAATCAGTGAGGAGGAATACACGTTTATGCAATCCAGTATATAAATTACATTGATTATAAAAGGCTACATTTTCAACTTGCTTGGTTTTGTTTTACACATAGCTTTCAGTCAGTTTTATCTGGCCTTTATCTGGTAGCGCTTTTTGTTTAATTTTTATTATTATAAAATGTTTTCTTCAAACTAAAGACAGAGAATTATCCCAATACTCTATTGCTTCTTTTGAGTTGGACCTGTCACAAACCATAACAATTGTTGATGGCAGTCATTTCTTATCTCTGACCTCCTCTCATTGATGGTAACTTTGAGCTTATGGCGTGTATCAACAAAACTTGACCGCCGTTTTCAGTGGTGCCACACAGTAAAGAATCATGCTGTGTCACTGTGTTATTTTACCACCATGCTTTTATTTGGAAGGCCAGACTTTACCGGGTAAAGGATGTGTTACGCCGATGTTGCCCAAGTGTTGCCGAGCAGACCGCAAGGGTCGTTGTTGCATTGAGTGGTTAATAAAAAACTGCCATTGTGAAATAAGCCATCTGTTAAACAATGCCTACAAAATAGAACCGATCCGACTAGAATGTTGAGCCACTTGCATTAGTTCGGCTTTATGCATCGGCGCTATATCATAATTTGATAATTACAACATTGCATAATCTTTTTTCGGGGAGGGGTGTACAAGGGGCCCAGCCACCAGAACCACCACTAAACCGGATTGGATGCTGCATTACGGTGCGGATCCATAATCACCGTAAACATACTGCCAAAGTACCTCTTAGGCAGACTTTTTGAAAGCAAATAAATGTCAAAGCAATAAAACACGATTTTCACTTATTAAAGGCAAAATTGAAGGCAGTAAGAAGCAAAGTCGAGCACAGCCTTGGGCAGGGCATCTGCAGCAAGGATTCGGTGATGTCCATGGACTCCAAACATCAGGGTGTCATTGATTGCGACTGTTCTTCAGTATTCAAAAGTATTTGAAAAAAAAAAGAAAGTATTATGCCAGTTTGTCTCAATACTTCTGAGGCACTAAAAATGATGTCTCTAATCCTTGAATTGTAAAATGCTATATTTTTATGAAACCTCTTCAAATAAAGATGAAAGTCTTGACATTAATCACACAACGACTATTTTATTTCAAATTCATTGCGGTTGTGTATGACTGCAAAATACAAATAAAAGGACCAGTCAGAGCCCAAATACCTTTGGACCTAACTATCATATGGCATGAAAGATGGAAGATGATAACTCCAATGGAACAGAGCAATAACAACAAATTCTCCCCAGGAGCCATTCTTACAGCATGTGTTGTGATTCATGTCAGAATAACAGATTTCTCCACTAACACCGTGTGGAAAGACTATCAGCAGTAGCTTTCAAAAGTGGCATTAAAATTTGTTTTAAATGCAAGGAAAAATATTTTTAAATACAGACAAGTCCATTTAATAATTAATCTCTGCTGTCCTGAATCGGACATACTTTTTAAATTCTAAATGTAGCAGTGGGTCGCAATGATCGTACTGATCATTTTCGACCATTTTCTTCTGAACCTAAAGAATGGCATCCCCCTCAAACCGTCCCAGTCATGCTCTTTGCTATTCTGGGTGTTTCTGCTTCTGCTTTGATTGAGCTCTCTCCCAGTCTCACCCATTACAGCCTTCCCACTCTCCCATCTGTCTCTTTATGGCCTCTTTTTTTTGTGCTGTAGCATGGATACACAGCAGAAAAAGACAGTCGCTGACAGTAGACAGAGACTAAAAGGGCTCTTCTACAGTGTCCACTGTTTATGACTATTTACACAAATGTATAGAAAAAGGAGGTAATTGTAGAGTACCAAGCAAGTGGAACAGGGAGGAAGTAGAAAACAATAAATGAAAAGGTTGACAATGTGTTCTGTAGGTAGCTGCAGGAGTTCCCTTAATGGACAGAAGAACAAACACAGCTACACATGAAAAGGATGTCCGTTTTTTGTTGCTTTGTCAATGAGTACATTAATACATCTCTGCTAATGTTCATGAAAAGAGTGCATTACATTTGGAAAAGCATTTATTTTATACAGCTAACGTGACTGGTTTATTTCCAATGTCCTACGTTCATCTGGACCATGTTAAGGTTTTCTCACATTGTGCTTCCCAACAAAACAAGCCATGTCTGTGCTTCTGTCTGGCTACCACTGTGCCTCAACATTCAGTTAACTTTCCATCCATTCGTTATTTTATACCGCGTATCCTGTTCAGGGTCGCAGGGAGCCTGCAACCAATCCCAGCTGACATTCGGCGAAAGATGACTCACCAGAGAGAAGAGTGTTACTAACAAGCCTGCCAAATTTACATGAATAAAAGTAATCTGCAAGTCTATGAAATCAGGCTTCAAAATAGTGAAAATAGTTCTCTTAGTTCTCAGATGTCGTGGCGTGTCCGTCTGCTAAACTTTCAGCTGTCAATCAGATATGTTTGTACATCTGTCTAACATATGCCTACACATCACCAATATATTTGTGACGTGAAAATATATCCACTTAAAGCCTCCAGTGGCTGGACTCCATCCCACAAAGTCATCACGGGTATTTTCCACGGCGCGACGAGAGGCGCAAGTCGGCACCTAGCTCGCGGGTTAACGGGCTTCCAGACGCTACGAAACGGCAGTGGGGTCGTCCAATACGTCACCGCATTGCTTGGTGTAGTGTCAGTGTGTGGGTCCACGTAACAGAGACACTTCAAGAAATGTTTACGGTTTATTATACACACGTTATTCAGCCTGTGGCTCTGACTACAGATATTTCAGCATATACTTCCTGCTAGTAGTAAAGCCCACAAGGCTTTTTATTTCAACATATTACGATAATACACAACACTTGGGAATTGAAATAACGACACAGAGCTGTTCTGTAAATTGTGGCATCCAGGGAAGATGGATTTTTCTGTACATAGGCATAGTTAGATAACTACATGCTGCAGGGGTAGAAATTGGCCAAGTTTTTATAACTCAGTAACTCGCGCTGGATAGCCACTGACGGAATGAAGGCGCTCAGTATTTATATCATGGGGGAGGGTTGACTCACGCCAGAAACCTGAAGTACGTACCTGGGCTTCATTTCAGCCACGCACAAAAAATACGGACAACTGAAATGGTGAAAAAGACTTCAAAGGTAGATTGCAACAATTCAGGACTACAGTACATTGTTCACAGTCTTTGCATACTTTACTAAATAGGTAATCACAGAAACACATCTCTGAATTCACTTCACAGTGTGTTTAACGTTTGTTGTGTTAGACGTGTTTTTGTGCTCAATATGAGTTTTATGTTGCAACCGTGCGTGAACAGTCTCTCAACTCAACGCACTCCTGCATGTTGCTTTTGTAAGCAAGCCACCTTACAGTCTAATTCATGGTCAAATGTTGAGTGTGCATGGCTGCAGATAGAATCGCTTTTCATGGTGGAAAAGCTCCTAAATCAGAATTAAAAGTTGATTGTCTGACAGGTTGATCTGTGTGTTGGTCACTCCAGTGTAGGGGTTCTCTAAATAATGGGGTCAGTTTGACTAAACTCCATTTTCAGACCGCTCAACCTTTGATTCAATAAATAACCATGAGTGTTCTTTTATAGGCCAGCAATAGATCAGACAGTGTATTTGGCATGGTCACCAGAATGTTTCAGATCAGTTGTGGATGATAGAAGATGTATAATGCGATTGCTGAGCAGGTCCAAAGCCTTAAGATGCATTCATATTTACTTTGTGTATAACTACTGATTGGCAATAAGTCCAAGGTCTACCTAGCCTTTATGTGACCCTACATGGGATAAGCGGTACGTCCCTTTTGTTTTCAAAGTACGAATTATCAGGTTACCGGTCTCTGAAGGAGGATTATGGCCACACTGAGAAGCAAAATATACTGTAGTACAAAGAACAAAATTGCAATTTGCAAAAGACCCGAAGACGCTTACAAGGCAAAGAAGAAGACAAAAAAGTAGCAGGAAAAACCTGTGGCAATTCACCGTAAGTGATTAGGCTGAGACAAGTTACACACATACAGATATTTGCCGAATTAGAACCATTTTCCCTCCCTAACAATCAAATTCAGCAAAAGCCCAATTATCAAATGTCTATACGAATATCCTGATCAAATATCCTGTGGTGTGAGGTACAGTATGTTCAGAGGAATACTTTTCCTCCCTGCTCTGCTCAGAAAACAATTAGTACAATCACAAATGTTAAACCTGTTCAATATTTATAATTGCAAATCCTTGTGTGTGTGCAAATCCACTAACTCCGTGATGGTGATACGGCAGCTAAATAGGACGCAAACTAAAGCCAGATAAAAATAGAGATGCAACTGTTTGTGTCAAGTGGTCACTAGTCATTACCACCCAAAGAAAAGGAGGAAGGTTTACTACTGCAATGTGGTTTCCCAAAAGATAACAGTTAGCCTATCTTATTTTATATATTCTTACACTACTTTTTCTTTGCATTTTCTGGCAGTCTGGTTGGCCTGTGGTACGATGTAAGACCTCTGCTTTGGAGAGGAGAATCATGATTATCGGTGGATATATGGGTCATTTTCAAAAAGTTTGATAAATAGCGGGAAAGACATAGACCACTGAAATTCATTTGAAAAACCAATGGCTTTTACTGATATGAGTATTTGAACTATTGACAGTTATCATTCAAAAGGTAAGGTGAAAGTGACATTTTTCACACTTAATGCCAAAATGTCTTTGCTGTTACATGTCCCAAATGGAATTTCATTATTTGCAACATGATTTCTGAAGATTCCAATTACATTTTAGGATATGTAGGATTTTTTTTTTTTTTTTTGCATTGTTTAATGTCTTTTCTATGAAAACTAACACAAATGATTCTCAGTGACTTAAAAGCTCCATTTTTTGGTTCTTTTACAAATGGTACTTCTATGTCACTCAATCTGTCTTTACTATTAATACCAACTGGAGAGAGCCTCATTATGATGAGGCTGTGATCTAAAGTGTCATATGATTGTGTATGATGGTGTAAGACTGTGTAAAAACAAGTCTAATCGGTTTAATGAGAAGTTAGGATCATTTATACACTTGCATCCGCAGAGTTTGTAGGGCAACACGTACCGGTAAATTGTGCGACTCACATGGTTGCTATGACGTTTTTATCTCTTTACCGTTATGCACTTTTGTCTTTATCATTATGCAAGAAGTGTATTGCAGTGAGCCCCCACCATCAACCATCAACAGGTTCTATCAAAGAAGCTGAGGCAGAATTCAAGTCGGGATAAGCTTGATGCACAACTTCATTCATGCTAAAGCATGGGTCTTCTTTAATCAATGTATTTCTAGTTTGCACAGCGAAGTTACACCATTACTTTGTCAGTTGTTCAGTTTTACCTTATAGCAAGTTTTGCTATAAGGTTTTAACACTAATCTGTACATTTTAGCCTTAAAATTAACTGCTGACTTTTTTCTATTATTGAATAAAGTTGTTCTTCATAAGTTCATCCATCCATCCATCCATTTTCTACCACTTATAATTGTTTATGATATTACCATACAAGTTTAAGAAATCTTCTTGTTCAGATTACATATGAACTACCATGAAATTAGTGTATAGTATTTAGCTCTTGATTGCCTTTACTATTATGGCCTAAAATTTTAAATAATCAATAACCTTTTTGAAAATAGAACTTCGAGCATGGCTGTTGCAGCGTGGGAGACATTTACCCAAATAAAACTAAGGGGGCATAAACAAAAAATAGAAAGAAAAATAAATCACTGTTCACTGTCTTCGCCGTAATTAATTGAATTATATGAAAATTACGCATATTATTGTATGTCTGAGGTGTGATCTATTGGTCATCTCGAGTACACCACTCATGATAAGGGCAGTAAGCACAAACAATAATATTTTTCCTCATCATATGTCAGAATCAGAATCAGCTTTATTGGCCAAGTATGTTACAAGACAGACAAGGAATTTGTCTAGTTGGAGCCACTTGAGCATCAGAATCAGAATCATCTTTATTTGCCAAGTATGTCCAAAAAACACACAAGGAATTTGTCTCCAGTAGTTGGAGCCGCTCGAGTACGACAACAGTCAATTGACAGAGAACACTTTTGAGACAAATACATTGACAAAAACAGTCACTGAGAGATAAAGGGTTCTTTTCAAATCTGCAGTAGAAGGTATTCAAGTCGTCAGCCAGTCCTTTATTGTTTTCCGTTTGGGGGGATGGTGGCTTGTAGTTGGTTAGTGATTGTAATCCTCGCCAAACTGGCGCAAACAGCAAACAGTTTTTCCCGCTTTTCTGCATAATTTCTCTTTGGGATGTTGATTTCTTTTGTCAGGTGGTTTCTGGCCTGATTGCACAAGGCTCTGTCCCCACTCCGATAGCTCTTTGGCTTGGAGTTGGCGAAGTTTGGCAGTGAACCAAGGGTTGTTGTTACTGAATGTGCAAAATGTATTAGTTGGTACACACACATCTTCACAGAAGCTGATGTGGGATGTAATAGTGTCTGTGTATTCATCCAGGCTGCAAGTTGAAGTTTCAAAGACACTCCAATCTGTGCAGTCTAAACAGTCTTAAAGTTCCATCTTTTTTTCTTTGTTCCGCTGCACTGTTTTCACCACAGGCTTCGCACATTTAAATTTGTGCCTATATGTTGGTATTAAGTGAATTGCCCTTGAAGCAAAGGGCAGCAGAACGTGCAAAGTTTTTACTGGTCTTTGTGAGGAGATGAAGCTCATCCATTTTGTTGGGTAGAAAACGTAGATTTGCGAGGTGAATCGATGGAAGTGACGTTCCACATCCTCACTGTCGGATCTTAACTTTCTCTGCGGCACGCTTCCCTCTATAACACAGTCTTCGTCTCATCTATGCGCCATAGAGTACAGCCGCTCCACTAGGAAGTAACTCAGAGAAAAATTTTGTGAAAGTTGGCAAAAGAATGCTCGGAGTAGACTCCGTAATGTTTGGCAAGTCTTCCCTAGTGGAAGTAAGTCGCATAATGTCTCCAAAAACTATTGTAAAAGACAAAAACAGGACAATACTAGAGAGCGCATTACAGAGGTGTGAGGTGTTTCACATTTGAAAAATCAGTTCTGTTGTTAAAAATCGGTGTGTGCGTACGTTGCTTTTCTTTTTTCACACTTTATTTTTGATTTTTACAATAACACAACAGTTTAAGTTATGTTCAATGGGAGAGGGTAGCCAAAAATATAACCTAGGATTTGTCCAAACATTTTGGAGAGGAACCTGACATTCCCAAAAATAACCAATTTATTAACATTAGGGTGCTTCGTGCTTGTTCGTTAGCGGAAGACCTTGACTGTACACCCTCAAGAACAAATCAACACAAGCTCGGCTACATGGAGGGTCAACACGTATTTCCCATTTAACACTTCCCGGCTCTTGAGAGATGTCTGTATGTCACATATCACAAAGCACACCTGCTTCTCTCGGGACTTTAAGTCTCGGTGCACAAAAGTGAAAAATATCAACTCGTGACTTCTAAACCAATCTTTTATTCTGACGTCTATCTTTGGAAATATGTCATGAGGTCAGGTGTGACGGGAGAAGTGTTGAGACAAAGAAAATAGCAGCAATCATATTGGCGTACACCACTCATTTTTAGCCTCACCTATCAAATAAATGCTTGTATTACAATAGCAGGCGGCGCGATGGACGACTGGTTAGCACATCTGCCTCACAGTTCTAAGGGACCCACGTTCAAATCTGCCCTCCGCTGTGTGGAGTATGCATGTTCTCCCCGTGCCTGCGTGGGTTTTCTCCAGGTACTCCGGTTTCCTCCCACATCACAAAAACATGCATTATCGGTTAACTGAAAACACAAAATTGTCCATAGGTGTGAATGTGAGTACGAATGGTTGTTTGTTTATATGTTCCCTGGGATTGCCTGGCGACCAGTTCAGGGTGTACCCCGCCTCTTGCCCACAGTCAGCTGGGATATGAGGCTAAGCACTTCAGAAAATGGATGGATGGATGGTAGCAACGATAGCAAAAGGAATGGCAATTGAGACGTTCTTGTAGATTAGCTCAATCATTGTTATGTTTCCACCAAAGAATTACTGCACTGGGAATATAAAATTCCAAAGTAAAATGGGCATGTCTTTACAGTATATGAGTCATAAGTACATGTGTCATAATTACTGTACTGGCCTTATCAAATGTCCACAACTTGTATGATCGTTTTGATAACATTGTTACATGGGACAAAATGCTACCTCGCTTATTTATTGGCGAATAGTTACACCAGTGAAATTGCCTTGATTGCTCAGGTGAATATTACAATTTATCTATTTTCAAAATACTATTGTTGATTTATTGTTGATTTTAGAACACGCAAAAGTAAATTGTGTTTTATTTCAAGAATAACCTTTTTATTGTAGTTTTGCGCAAGTGCATTATAAAATGTTGCGGAGCTAAAGGAAAAAAAAAGAGCATTCATCATGTTCTTTTTCAGGCCACAATTGAGTTGGGACTCAACGAAAAATACCTTTCATGGCTATAGCCAAGTACTGCACTCCATTCTGCTTCAGTTTCTTCAAGGTCATCATAATTGTCAATATATATGTATATATACACTACCAGTCAAAAGTTTTAGAACAACCCAATTTTCCCAGCTTTTTTTTTTAAATTGAGATTTATGTAGTTCAATTTCTCATTTTACTCTGAAATGAAAGCACAGAACAAATACACTATTGAAGTTTTAAAAGAAATCATGGAGTCAACCTACAAACAAAAATATATTCTAAACCTCTGACTCATTAAAGTAGCTACCTTGCGCAGATATAACAGCTGAACACACATTCATTGGAGTTTAACTTCCTGACTTTCAATTTACAGTAAATACACCCTGATCATTCGCCTGTATCACCTAATGAGCGAGCCAGCCCTGGTAAAAACCCATTAAAAACATCCATCCATCCATTTTCTGTACCGCTTATCCTCACTAGGGTCACAGACATGCTGGAACTATCTTCGGGCGAGAGCCACGGTACACCCTGAATTGGTGAGTGTGAATGGTTGTTTATTTATGTGTGCCCTGCGATTGGCTGGCGACCGGTTCAGGGTGTATCCCGCCTCTTGCCCAAAGATAGCTGGGATAGGCTCCAGCAGGCCCGCGACCCTAGTGAGGATAAGCGGTAAAGAAAATGGATGGATGGAATTTATTGTATTATTATTTTGATTTTAAAATAGATGACATGTTATTGTACAAATTAAAGCCAATGGTAAAAACAGTGCTATTGTATTTTTTGTGTGAGTGTATGTAAATCACCAATGGAAGGGGGTGCAATAAAAAGAGAGTAACATTGCGAGAGTAACATTGAGTAGGGCCTGCCTCTGCTCCTCTCTTACTGAGAGATGTACGACCACTGTTATTTAGGCTATAGTATTAGTACATGATTTTATACATTTGTACATGTATGAAAACAAAAGGATACATTGATGCCCATGCAGCTCCTTTCATCAAAGTGTAATTAAAACTTAATAAAAATGTTGTTTTTACATAATTCTGCTAGCTAACTAACCACTTTCCTACAAATATACGGGGAAGTGGTTGAATCCACACATTTCTTTTACAAGAAAGCTAGAGAGGGATTTTAATATGTCATAGTCTGTTCGTCGTAACATAATTAGAGGACTGTGGACTCTAAAGAAATTTAAGTGTCATCTCCTCTAACGTCAACTTTTACTTTATGAAAACCTCAGAGTACACAGAGACTTAATTCAGCCCACAATGGTTATGGTGGAAATCCAATAATTACATAGAGGTGGCATATTTACTGTCAATGAGACATTCCGAATCAGAGCTATGTGGAGTATAGTATATGGAGTGTATAGAGTGGGCAAAGTGGCCATCCCCTTAAAGAGTGTGACAATGTGCACCTGCACTCTAACCTTATTGTGCGGCTTATCTGGCCTCTTCCTGTGTTGCCTTATTATGCTCTTAAACTATTGATCTTGACAGTGCAGTCTATTGACATGGTGACCACTTTGTGCTTCCTCTAAAGATTCCTTGTTATTCACACTCCAGGCTTCCTCAGTTGTATAAGCATCCCAAAATAGACTGGATGTGGACCTGTTTTTCATTGAATTCATGCAGTTGCTGCTTATATTTTGTGCTGTGCTGTTACATGAAGAATGACATCCATTTTCTCCCACTTATCATGTTCAGGATCACGGGTGTGCTGGAGCCTATTCCAGTTGACTTTGTGCAGGGTACACCCTGGGCTGGTTGCCAGCCAATCGTAGACTTTTGAGTTTTTGCTCCATGAATTTCATTTGATTGTAACACATACTCTCTATATTTTTTAGGGTCCCATGCCATCAAAATATTTTTTTTTCTACTGTTTTATGCATAACATAGGTACGAATGAGTTTGTGACATGGTTTAAGTTTGTCATCTATGCAATTTGTCGATATAATGCAAAAGGCAAGAAACGGCACAACGCTTGCAAAGCGAGCAGATCAGATTTCCATATGTTTGTGACATAAATATTAATAATTAATAATTATTCAAGTACCTGCCCACTTCATGGTTGGCAGATTAAATACATGCAAGTGACCCTATGGCATGCACAGGAGTCTAAAATAAGAAGATATGATTTTGGTCACATTACATCAGATTTCTGAATTACATTCCTTCCCAGGCAGACAAGAATCAAGCTTCAAGGTTCACCATTTTAATGAAAAGGGACCAGTTTTCCATTATTATAAGTATATATTAAGTATATGTTCCGTTATTATTACGATATCCATTTGGTTATTACATTTAGCAGAGATATTGTTTTTGTGTTGTAGACTCTATGACAAGATTTTGCCATTGGATAACTTGTTTTTCTTTTGTCCTTGCAGAGAAGCAACCAATAACATAATTATAGGAGAACTGGAGAAACTCTAGTGGTATAAGATATTCAACTCAACACTTTTAAGACTAAGCTGCCTCACAATAATGCCAAAAGAATGCATGCCTTTGGGGCCAAACAGTCCTAATTGGAAATTAGGAGCCCCCCTCCCCCAACTTTCGACTAAATCCAGCAATATATATATTTCTTTCTAGAGCCCCAATTTGCTGCCTTTTGCTACTTTTGTGTCCACCGGCCAGCACAGGGTTCCATACACTACTGTATATTGTGTTAGCCAACACTTCAGCCTCTCTGATCTAATTTCCCTCCTCTCTGTTGTGATGTACACCTCTTTGTGTAGGACTCTGCTTTTCACAGTGAAAAGCGCTTACGAGGGGGCCGGAGAGGGCGAACAAACACAGCGCCTCTCCACTGAGGCGAGACGAGGAGAAGACGGGTGGAGAGGAGGAGGAGGTGACGAGTGCTTTCGCAACACAAAGCAGCATCGTGCACGTAGATCTAATGAGACTTCAAGGAAGAAACCAGAGGAGGAATGCCTTTTCCTTCACTTCCCCCACACCCTTCGCTTGGTGTGAAGCCACAGGCTCTCTGCACCACCACAATTCGCCCCATTACGCAGATGCTTGGGAGCAGGAGGGGATTCCACAAAAAGCCACTTTCCAGCACTTTTAGGGGTTGCTAATGGACAAGGGGAGTCAATCCATGCGTTATATATTGGCATTACGGCCAAGAGGGGCCAATTTTGATCGTACAACTGCAGACCTTGGACGTTCACACGGGGGAACACGGTGAGGGACGTCGGCAAGAAGTGGTTTGAATAATCCAATATTCACGCTGTTGTTCGATTTGTTTCATTTCAAATAATCTGGCAGGATGAAGTCGTTCCAGAACAACATAGTTTATGGCAGAAGCCCTACAGTAAGTCGCAAGAGCAGAAGTCCACTGCCAACAAGGCCCTTGAATTCCTTAAAACAAGATACATTAAATATAAATTTCAGTTAGGCCCGATTGAAGATTGATTCTGCTTCGAAATGTCATTAAAATGTTGAATGTGAAATAATTGGAAAGAAGGGATGTTCATACAGATCTCTTGCATAGTATCAAATATACTTTATTAAACAAAAATCTTACTTGATGGGTTGGGCCTGTAAAAATAAAACCTTGTGTAATTTCTCTGATGATCAAGTATGATCACTACGATTCAAAAGCTGGTTCCCGCCAATCAGGCAAACCGAGAATGAAATATGCTACGGCGAACAAAGGTGGTAACGTGACTACAGTTGGGATCAGGAACATGCAAAACTGTGACAATTTGTGATTGCTGTGGCATATATCTGTGTGTGCAATGAATGAACTCCTGGCACTTCATTTTGTCATCTAAGTCCAACAATCTTATGTAACCCAGCAAAGAGCATTTTTTGTTTGGAAAGTTTCATCCAAAAATACATCATAAATGGCCGACTGGTTAGAGCGTCAGCCTCACAGTTCTGAGGACCCGGGTTCAATCCCCGGCCCCGCCTGTGTGGAGTTTGCATGTTCTCCCCGTGCCTGCGTGGGTTTTCTCCGGGCACTCCGGTTTCCTCCCACATCCCAAAAACATGCATGAATTGGAGACTCTAAATTACCCATAGGCATGACTGTGAGTGCGAATGGTTGTTTGTTCCTATGTGCCCTGCGATTGGCTGGCAACCAGTTCAGGGTGTACCCCCGCCTCCTGCCCGATGACAGCTGGGATAGGCTCCAGCGCGCCCGCGACCCTAGTGAGGAGAAGCGGCTCAGAAAATGGATGGATGGATGGATGCAACTTTTGGTCCAATGTTAAAGATGCCTTACGGGCACCAGGACGAGATTTCATATATACATATTTTCACACGAGTAGAAAATAATTATTGGACAATATAATACTATTCCCAGGGGTGTTAAAATTTCATATTTGCATGCATGCATTACTTAGAATATGAACAAAAGCTAAATAAATTTACTTTTACTTTACAATAGTCAAGGACCATCAATTAAACTATAAACATATAAAACCAGAATTAAAGCTACAATTAAGGTAAGAATGTTTTAGTGATATGACAGCAAATCTGTGTGTTTTCAAACCATGTGTGTTTACTCATTGTTATTTTTCTTCAAGGTTACTTTTTTAACTACACGGGCACATTAAAGAAAATACTAGAAATATCACATGACATGCAGTTCTACAAACACTGCAAACTACAACCACGATTAGCATAATGTAAAAAAATAACAAGAATGGATCAAAAATGAGCATTATTATCTTTGTAAAAGCAGAATAGTATTTATTTACAGCTCTTGGATTGAATTGTGCAAAATGTCAGTGACCATCAATGTACAATCTCATATTTGTATTTGTTGGTCTGTGTGTAGAATTGAATGGAATTACAGCACATTACACAACTGTTATCTTTCTCTTTTTCCTCCATCTGACAAGTGTAATTAGCGCTGGACTGAGTTGCGTGTGAGATGGAAACCCGCCAGTCTTGTCATGAACGGAACAGAGGATAGGACCCAAAAATGCGCGACTCCAAAACAAAACGGACAGTTTCAAAAAGAGAGGTTTAATATACGGGCAGAGGTTGCTACACAGGCAGGAAGACAACAACCAGAACACACACCCATGACAGTCTGCCATATCGGCGGCGGCGCAGTGCGCTCGCGTTGCCTGCAGGAAATGACAAGCCTTACTTTCCTGACACTTGCCTTGACCCCGAGCCAACACAGACCCAAAATGTCGTTGTTTGTTTGCCCATTTCCCACTGAGATAATGATAAGTCATCCGTCTAAGCTTTGTGGAGTCACATTTCATGCAGATGACGTCTACAGTACTAATGTACAATATGCCACCATGTTAATTGGCCATAGCATGTACAGTAGACATAAAGGCATGATGGTACGTGGAGACATACAGTACGAACTAGATGTGTTACTTCCACTGTGTTACACTGAGTCACAGAACGGCATTATGGAATGTCAATGTGTATGAATATTAATGCTTGACTGCTGCTTGGCATCAGCTGTGACTTGTCAAGTCAACTTGTCACTTCCTACATGTCAGCAAACAGAAGTCATAAATTGACATCAAGACATGTTGTACATTATCCTATTGACAATACCTTTCAATTACACTAATTCATCATTGTTGTATTGTCTGATGTTGTAGGCTGCATGTTTTTATTTTCAGGACGATTGTTTTGTCAGCTGTACTGAAATTATCGCGACATGCCTTTGAACGACAACAAGCCTGGGATAACAAAGGCAGGCTTTTCATGTTATTTGGTTTTAATTCAATTATGGTAGAGTTTGAATTTTTTTTAAATAGCATAAACATCCCTCTCAGCATAATGTTGACAAAGAGTGTGTGTATTGTTTATGTGCATGGACTGACAGACAGGTTGCAATATCAGTGGTAAGAACTAACAAAGTAGAAATTCTTTGTTATTGTACTTCAGTAAATCTTTCTGCTATCTATACATGACTTTGTTTTTTATTTTTCTGAAAAGTTTATACTGTTTTTTTGTAGGCTCATCTGTACTTTCTACTCCTTAACTTCGTCAATATTGGTGTGTTACTTTTTTTTTTTTTTTTTAACTTCAGTGGATGATGACATGACGTAAAAAATGATGTAATTGGAGTAAAGTCAACCGCAGTTGAGTTTTTGACTGATCTTGGGGACTTATAAGGTGAAGAAAAAAAACAGACAGCAGCGACATGGAGAAACGTGAACCATGGAGCATTAATGAAAAGACAACGGTAACAGATTGGGAGAGGCAAGCTAATCCCCACCCACGGCCTCATTTAAGTGTTTTGATGTTGTTGGGCGAAAGAATGATTTGTGGCAAATGTGCTTTGTCTTGTGCCAACTTAAAAATATTTCTTAATTACATTTTCTAATATGGGGGGAATAGAAGAAAAAAAACATAAAATAGGTGTATTTTTCAGTCATTATTAGCTAATATAGTACTTTGTGTAACTCACTTCATAATGTTAGCACAGCTATGGAACAGTGTTTTGATAACATTAAATATAAATATATATAAATATTGATAAACATCAAAGGTAGCTAGCTACCCTAATTTCCCTCATAAGATGAGAAAAGTATCTATCTAGCTAGCTAGCTAGCTAGCTAGCAATCTATCCGTCCATCTGTTTATGTATCTATATATCTTCTGTCTATCTAGCTAGCTAGCTAGCTAGCTCTTAAACTAAAACTAACTTAAAACTTAAACTAGCTCTTCGACAACAACATGCGACTTGACTTTTTTCTTCTTCTCAGGACGAGCACTATGTGAGGAAATAAAAGAGAGACACAATTTTGTATTATGGTGTGCCACAAAATTCTAACAGGTATTGTATATATTTGACAGTAAAAGTTCATTTATACTTTGTATTTCAGTAAATTTACGAGTCTGTACTTTTTTGACATTTATTGAAGCAGAGGAATCGAACTGGTAATTTGACTTTTACCAGTGTAGTTGTTTCCACTTATATCTGTACTTCTACTTCAGTACACGTGAGTACTTTTGCCACCGCTGCGCGATAATATGTGACAAATGTGATGTAATCACACCGGTCCACAGTATGAGAATTATTGAAGCCCGAATGGACGTGAGCCGGAGAGTCCTCAGGCTCTCCCCCTGACTACTTTCGCCTCGGCGGTTTCAATATATTTTACGCAAATGCATTTCTCACACGGCCATACCTAAATCCAATTTATGTCGTATCCAGCGTGTATTGTGCTTGATTTCTTGAACAAAAATCTGATTCAATTTGATAGTTGCAAGACGGATCAAAACACAAGGGGGAAGTGGGTTGAATTCAAAATCCATTTTTAAAGGATTCAACTGACTGTGGACAACCACAGTTTTATTGAGAGAGAAAAAATTCAATAGCGACGCACCGGAAACGTGTCTGTGAATTTAGAAAAACATATTCCTTTGTTGTTAAGATTGTTTTTAGTAGCCAGAGTCCAGTGATTTGTAAAACATCTTGATTAATTTTGACAACAATTGGAAACACATGGTCACCCCACAGGGCATACAATGACCCAAACTTACAATGAAAGGTTAAAGTCTAAATCAATCATTTACTTTTGACATTTTGAGGATTTTTTTTTTTTTTTATATATATATATCATCTCTGAATACTTGCTACATGAACTAAAGTTTGGTAATATTGAAGCTTGTATGAGCTTTTTTTTTCCTCTCTCAGGATTTATCCTCTTATCATCATGTTTTTTATCATGGAATTACAAAGTCTTAAATGTGCATTAACTGAATCCTTGGGAAAAGCAGTAATGAGTATCATATACCTACATCATCACATTTTGAGCTGACACAGTAAAACATAAACTGCCAATTTACATTCACAATACTATAAGAAATGTTGAGTTTGTTTGAGCAGCAGGGGAATTTTTGGCTCACTATTTGCTAAATACTTGTGCTAAATACCATAAGAAATGTTGAGTTGTTTACAAACTGGATCTACCTCAGTAATTTGTCTGTATCTCTGCTTTTTTGCTACCATTTAGCCACTAAATGATTCAAGGATTCATTAAAAAGCGTTGTATTTTCATGAATAATTAAGATCATCATTAGTTTCAGCTCTGCTCGAATGTTGTACGACTGACGGATATGATGATTTTCTCTCCGAAGCCACTGTGTTATGCGTGCCATTGTTTATGAGCCTCAAGGCACACTCTGTTTTAGGCTGCCTTTCAGCATCACTCCGAAATGCTTCTCCTATTGATCAGGATTGATTTAGTAGTTAATAATGTGCAGTAAGACTGGCGTTCCAAGATTCTTGTCCGGGTAAGCTAAGCTTTATCTCCTTAAGTTGTCCAGACATCCTTTTTTTACCTGGATGTGTCTTTTTGGACTTTTGAGGACCTACACAAGTAATCTAAATGGGTTTCAAATGTATCATTACATGTAATCAGATTGTATACATTCGTTATTGTTTTTTTTCTTTTAAAGGCACTCCATGCAATCGTTGGGTGGTCTACATGTCAGTCACTATACAGTATGTAGCACGACTGATTGGTCATAATTTGACTAAGACTAACAGACAGCAGCACTTTCATGTTTTTGCTCGCCCTTCGACTTCTGACTGGACAATTGAAATATGGTCAGGTTTGGGGTTTTTTTTCTGCTAGGTTTTACTATGTCTGCATGGCACACAAATTCATTCATATTTTGTTTGTTACTAAAGCAACTCCAAATGTTTCCATCAAACAGTATATTTCATTTCAGCTCAGTATGCAATTCAATGCATTTTCATTGTTAAAAAGACTAAATACAGGCCCCTTTTGTGAAGTGTTGTGGTATAGTACTACCCATAACTACAGCTAGACAGTGAATTATTAATTCAGTGTGACAATGGGATTGCATTGCCAAGAACATCAAACACTTCTTTGTAAACAAAGCTTCTCTTCTTCTTGTATTGAACAGGTACATGTCAAAAAGAAAGATCCTCCACTGTTGCGCTTTGTTTACCATGTTGCTTTTCGCTTGAATTCATAGGCGGCGTCTGCTATATTATGCTGCTATAATGTCACACTATCTAGGTAGCTGATACAACATTCGGCCTACACCCAAACACAAGCCAGATAAGAATTCACCGTGCCAAACCATACATTCACAAACTGAAAAGAACGGGACTGCTTGGTGAAAATGTGGCTTTAGATGCGCGGTTAATTTCCTTCTTCATTACTTTGGAACTGATAAGCTCAATGACAAAGCCCTTTGGGACAGTCAAAGTCACGTGAGTTCCCACCTGCTGCTCAGAGCTCTCATGTGACAACCGACAGGCGAAGCAGAGCTGGAATCAGTCAGCTCCAATGTGGCTAACATGCCATCCGCAGCACATGATGTTCACCGCAGGGGAGGAGGATCCCTAACTCAGTCTGAGACATTGATCAAAACAGTCTGTACTAAGAACATGACTCCCACGTAGACATAGAAAAGCAACCCACAGCTGACGCCTGTCAGGTCAATGACCATCAGTCAGTCGATTAGATATTGAGAGATGCATCAATAACAGAACCACCAGGGATGTTGTGAGCGAGAATTCAAAATGCTGGGATGCATTCATGTAACAGTAGAACAAAAATAATGCAAGCAAGGGATGCATTTGAATGTGTGCATGTGTAATTGAACGCATCAAGGAGACATTCATGTAGATAATTGTGTATATAGTGTATGTGCAGTACATATGTAATGTGATGTAGGTTTTCAAATACACTACAAGATGCACAAAGGAGCATATTGAAAATGAAGAGGGACAAGTGGCATAATATTAATCTTGGAGAATGGTGAATTTTGAGTGCAAGTACTATTAAACATTTGCAAATGAAGTTATAGTTTATGAAGAATAAAATATCTTATCATTATGAGAAAAAAAAGTCATAATATGAGACTACATTTCGTAATAACCTGTAGCTGTGTTAAGATGGGGAATGTTGAGGACTAGGGGTGTCACAATTAATCAATTAATCATCAACTGATCCATCCATCCATTTTCTGTACTGCTTATCCTCACTAGGGTCACGGGCGTGCTGGAGCCTATCCCAGCTATCTTTGGGCGAGAGGCGCGGAACACCCTGAATGGGTCGCCGGCCAATCGCAGGGCACATAGAAACAAACAACCATTCACACTCACATTCACACCTATGGGCCATTTAGAGTCCTCAATTAACTTACCACACGATTTTGGGATGTGAGAGGAAACTGGAGTACCCGGAGAAAAACTGCCACAACATGCAAACTTGGCAAACGCAGGTGGGGCCGATTTGAACCCCCGGTCCTCAGAACTGTGAGGCAGATGTGCTGACCAGTCGGCCACCGTGCCGCCTCAACAACTAATCGATTATCAAATAGTTGACAACTAGTTTGATTATCAAATATTCGTTCATAACCATTGTTTAACTTGAAATTGTCCAAATCCTCTGATTTCATCCTCTCAACAGTAAATATTCGATTTCTGTAGTCTTCCGTGAAAGCAGACTGATTATCTTTTGTATTAAATCAAAATAAGAGACTTGCAAACATCTACTTTTACTTTTGGAAAACAATGATCAACATTTTTGCCCGAACCAAACAACAAATTGAATCATAATCCATTTGTGGAAAAAAATAACAGTTTAATGTATTATGAGAATAATTGTTATTTGTAGCCATGGTATGACTAAACTGCAGTTGACAAGTAGTTAAACCTAAAGCATCCGCAGAAGTGTAAAGTATATCAAATTAGTAACCCTGGTTTCGTTTCATCATTAAACAATACCAACTAAACAACAACAAGATAATCAGTTAATAAACAGTAGGTTAATCAAAAAATATATATATTTTGTAATGAACTTAAGTGCAAAATACATTTTTATCTGATGATATAATTCATCGATGGAATAATCGATTCTAAAAACAGTCAATAGTGACAGCCCTATTGAGGAGCATACAAAGTTTTGCAAACAACCAACTCACTCAAAATCAACGTAGATTCATAAAGTATATCCATCTCCCTCGCCGTTTCGACTGTTGCCCTCTGGCAGATGGCTCAGGACGTTGAAAGCCAAAAGCAACAGACTAACAGTTTTTATGCAAGCGCTGTAATTGCACTCCCAAATTACCATCATATTCCTCTCTCTCTTTTCAAACCACATCCTTCTGCACTCTGAGGCACTTTATTTCAAACCACCATCCTAGTTTCTTATTTCATGTGCAAGTTTGACCATTATTGAATGATATATGTCTATACTTATTTTACAGCCCCTTAGGTCCAGGCACCTTCAATTGTGTTCTCCCTGTTACAATACATAAAACCACTCTTATTCGACATCTGCAGTCTCGATTTTAAGTGTGGGCTTAAAACTCCAACTATATAGAATAGAAATGGGGGGGCGGTGGGGGCGCATCGGTAAAAATATTAATTACTGCAATGTGCAGTAATATAATGCTATTTAACCCAGACTCTAAGCTTTGGCCCAAGGTGCATCCAATAAAAACACACACATACACACACAATGCACGTATACATAGTCAGACCTTCATGATCATCAGTATTTGGTCATGGTTCAAAAGGAGCATTTATTGATGCAGCCGGATGTAGGTAAATGTGAGCCCACCTTCTGCGCTCTCTGGGACCATACTTTGAAGCTTCCTATTGCGTTCGGCCCATTCACATGAAAGGACTTGACAACTTTGAAGTCGAAACAAGCTCCGACTCTCACCCTGACCACTTAAGTCCGGGGCTCCTGAATCAAACATACCTATAAATAAGCAAATGCAAATAACTGCCCTGGCTTTGTTTCGGTGGTGATGACAGCGATGTCATTGTTCTCGCCGAGTTAAAACAGGCGCCTTAGATTGCGGTTGCCGTAGCGTTTGCAGAGGCACCAAATGGTCATGTGAGGTTTCAGTCGATAGCAGCGATGGCCGCATGTCAGAGTGTAAGAGGCACCGGAAGAAGCACTCACCCATTCACATGTGCCTTATCTAGCGATCTTTAAAGTGCCTCATTTTCCAGACGCTTATCAGAAAGCTCCATTCAGACGCCATACCTCAGTAACAACCCCAGATGTCATTTGTCACTTGTTTATTTTACTGGGAGTGGAGCACAGTGTACTCCTTGTGAGATTTGAATTAGAAATAGAGCTGTGGAAAACAAAACCATTTTTTAAATTGTGCGAGACAAGTCGGAAGCCCAAAAACAAAGTTGCCAAATCTGAAAATGAGACTAACATCATAATCTAATCAGAAAAAGGTTGTGAAGTTTTTAATGAGGTCTTGTGACGCATTAGTCTATGTTCAGCAGCTGTTCCTCACGAAAGACTTATCATACATTTTAGCAGGAAACGGATTGACTTGGAGCCTGTCCCAACAGACGATGGGCAGGGTACACCAGCTGGTGGCCAGCCAATCATATTGCAGTATGTACTCTATAATACAGACAAGCAACCATTTACAGTCACAATCACACCTAAAGACAATTCAGCGCCTTCGGTGAAACAGGAAGGCCATGCCGACCTCTCCGAAAATCCATCCATCCATTTTCTATTGCGCAACCACTGCCACCTATGAACAATTTAGAGTCTTCAATTAACCTACCATGCATGGTTTGGAATGTGGGAGGAAGAGACTTCAGTGTGTGACCCAAAACTTGTTTGTATCTTAAAGCTTCTGCAATTAAAAAGAAAAGGTTATTTCACAACCTTTACCTTTTTAGATGAATAGAGCACAGAGTATGAGTGCTGCTCATCAGACTTCATTGTTCCTTTGCTGGCCATGTTCTTTCTGCATGCTATTGATTAGGCCTTTGGCAAGTCAGGAAGATTCATTCTTTTATTAGGGGCTTTAATGTCCGATCAGAACGGATTAAAGGTCTGCCACTGCCTCCAGCTACACTATCATTTCGACCCTTTCATTAGTCTTGGATGGCTGTACAAACATAATTAGCCTAAGGACTACTCAGTGCTGGCATTGGACTCAAAGGCAGACCGATTGTTGGAATAGAGGTAAATGTTGTCTTGCATCAAAAATCTAATTCATAGCGAGAGAATGCTGACGAATATTGGTGCAGATACAGTACATCGTAGCATATCGTGCATATTTATGGAGATCGCCAGATACCAGAGACATACATTCCCCAGGGGCTGTACGTTGAAAACATGAGTTAGTGATGTGATGGCCTCATGCATATTTATTGTAGGCACGCAAGAGGAAAGAAAGCCCCTTTCACGCTGCCTTGCCACAAAACTCGCACATCAGAGATGGAAACAGTACAGCCGGAATGTATTTGCACGTGCCTTACAAATCAAACTCGCATTTGATGCGACTTCTACTAAACCGACCATTACGGTAGATCAATGCCAAAATCAGCACCAGCGTTTGCTTATTTATCAAACCGCAACAATTGCGTTCAACACAAAGGTGAGTCTCAGGTTTTTAACTTTACGCCTTGGTTCTGGCCTCTGTTACGCCTTTGATAATACATCGGAAGGTGGCAAATTCATTCATCCATCCATTTCCTACAAATTTACTAATTTCTTGATTTGAAAAGTAGCTTCATTACTTGACTGATTACTCGATTTTATCAATAACTAAGTTAGATTACGAGTTACTTCATAAGTTACATTCAGCTGATGCCAAGTGGCAGTTATACCACTTGTCCAAAGTACGAAAGGGCATTAGCTTCATGTACACATTAACTTGGCAACGCACTCTACACAAGGTACAGAATGACATCAAAGTGAAACGATACCCGAAATATACTACAGCCTGAAGCTACATTGTTTAAATTCACTCCCGGTACATGCAACATAACTAATAGTTAGCGAATAACAATAAAATAAAGGAGGTGGGTAAAACGCTATTCCGAATTAAACAAGTACAATTATGGAACACACGTAATAAAGGGGAACGGTAGTATTTGCAATTTGAGCCGTGAGGCATGCTGGGATTGGTCAACTTTGCAGACGCTACAGAATAATCAACCCACAATGCATTGCGCGCTTAACATGGCAGGTGACCGTGACAGCCTAACTCCGTTCTTAATGTGGGAATAAACAAGCAACGTGACAACAAGAAACATGACCAAAGAAAATAGAAGCTGCGCACGCACTTCCCAGTATGTTTAGTTCATGTAACCCTGACTGCGGGTTGTATGATAAACAATGACATCTTGGTCATGTTCGCTACATTATAGGTTACCCGTTGGCCTGCTAGCTGAGTAAGTGGTTAATACTCACTAAGGCCTGTTCTTCTTTTGAAAGCTAAAAGAGTTTCCGTTTACCTTGCGTGACTCATTATAGAGACAATAGTAATAGACAGTGGCATGAACAAGTAACTTTAATCTGATTACTTGTCGGATGGTAGATGTACTTCTTCTATGGGGTGTCAGGAAATGGAAATGACACTTAACAGGTGTCGGGTAAAGTCAGTTTAATCCTCTGTGGGGAAACTGAAGGTCTCGCAATATGGTCAGAAGACTTTTACATCTTCGATCGTTTGAACATCAGGGGGGTGGCGGGGGGGAGCTCCCAGGATGGCAACTTGCAATTAGAACACCGTTGCCGTGTGATTACTTTCACTTTGATCTGGGCTCGCTCTGGACACCTTTGACCCTGAACCCCGATCCCGAGGGACAATGTCAAGCGAAAAGAGGAGTTAGCGCGCACACACGCACACACACCCAGTGCTGATCACACCGAGGTACATTATCTACAGTGGTTGCCAGGCAACCAAATGAAGACACACAATATGATTGATTGTTCATTTGTATCCAGCTGTATCAGCAATGGCTCGCCAAGACTGGAAATCTGTTTCTCTCTTCATTTGGTAGAAAAGGAGAGGACTAATACTGACACGCTGCCACGTTTTTAAATGATTAAAATCAAACATTCTTTGGGTTGTTCTGGTGTACACATCCTACCTCATGGCAGTCTTTAAACTACCTCATAATCATTGCCTAGTGTCAATTCTTAATGGCTTATGATTATTATATTTAATTGAGTAATTGGTTTTTTTTGTCTTCGAAAAATATTTCCAAAAGTATTCATCAGGATTGTGTGCCACCTGCAAATCATTACGGGAAAGTTATACTGTTTTGGGGGATTTGCAGGAATTAGGTTAACAACCGTAACAACTTATTATACTAAAATTAAGTGACCAAATAGTAACCGTTATAGTGTGGGTTTGATAACTGTCAACAGCGTTGGTCGTTGTATATTTCAAACTCACCCTATAGGACGGTGCCAGACGACGAGCTAACATAGACACATGCGAATGGATACTTTTAGCAGAAGGCTAATGTTTCCATGCACTGTACATAAGTACGAAACTCGCAGTCTAAAGATAAAGACTGCAAATAGACTGCGGGTGTTAGTGCCACCATATTTTATCGAAGAGACTACTACAGTAATTTACCGGTGATATATTAACAGAGCATGATAAATTATCAGGGTGGTTGTCAACTGTTTGATTACAAGCAAATACAAATTCCAAGCGAGTATCCCAATAGAATGCACAATACCAAAAAGAAAATAATATGAAATCATTTGTAAAGGCACAGCACACACCTCTGAAGATTAATATTAGCAAGGAGACGCTAATAACATTGGAGCGGTAATTAGGATGTACAGATATGTATATAAAACTAGTAGGATGTTGGCTGGCCACTGTTCTTTTTTATATCAAGCCACTGTTTCATCAAAATTATGAGCTTTTCCAAGAAACCAATGTAATCCAGTGTCACTTTGAGGTCAAATGACGACGTATTTTTCCATTTAATTTTACGACGTCGAAATTTAAAAGAAATCCAAGCTGTACTCTGAATTACCACTTGACACTGACATCAGAAAAAGCTACCCTGAGCTTTAAAAAAAAAAAAAAAAAAAAAAAAAAAAAAAAGGTTATTATGGTTCCTCATTCAGCCCATCTGATTGCCATGAGTGGATAAAAGTAACAACATCCTGCTCTTGAGACAAAACCTAAATTGAAATCCCACCGGTAATTGCTAAGAACTATTGACCTGAAGATTGCTTTATTTGAGAGGCAATGTCTCTTCACTTCTTCTCTGATAATAGGAAAGACTGCATGTATCTGAAGACCCAGAGTCTGCTTGGCAGCCGCTTTTACCGGTGCCTAATGGACACTCAAAATAAAATAAAAAAATAAAAAAAAAAAAAGAAAACAAATTTTAAAAAATAAATAAATAAAGAAATCATCATCTTCCGCCTTTTACACGAAAGCATCCGTCATCAGATCAGGTTGTTCTATCTGTACTTGTTTTGCAGATGCGCAAATTGAAGGGTCAAAAGTCGCAGATGAGCACTGCATGTGCTTGTGTTACTTGTTGAATAATATGTAAGATGCTTGGAAGTCACTAACTGGGGGAAGGCGACGCCACAAAATTTGCTCTCAAGGCACACACAAAGAAAAGAAGCCACTCTCTCACTTATGATACCCATCTACAGCCGACACCCAGCGGGCGAAGGACTCACCCGGTGAGAACGACCACGAAGTCCATTACATTCCATCCGTTACGGAGGTAGGAGCCTTTGTGGAATGCAAAGCCCAGGGCGATGATCTTAATGGCTGCCTCAAAACAGAATATTCCAATAAAGTAGGGCTCTGTGTCGTCCTGTGGAGGGAGAAAATCAGAGCGAGAGAGAGACCATGAGAGTGACAGAGGAGATTTTTTTAATATATATATATATATATATATATAAATAACAATGATAGAGAGCGGTTAATGAAGCATAATGTGAAGGAAAGAGGGGTAAGTAACATGGAGGGAAAAAATGTGGCCCCTTTCACCTCTTGCACCATCCCAAGCAGAAGTGCAAGAAGTGGGTGGAAAAAAAGAGTAGTCTGAGTACAAATATTTCTACCCATAGCATGGGGTTATTAATCAATGGAAGCCCGTTCATGCTTATTAAGAATTATTATTAGAATTATTTAGGAGAGCAGAAATTAAACTGCCATCAAAATAGAAACCACTCACAGATTTTTAAAAGTGGTTATTTGGCCATGACGTCATACTGTGACTCAGCTGATTTCAATGAGATTGAGTTAACAGAATTGTAAAGGTATATTATTTATTGTAATGCATGTACAGTATTTTGTGAAAATTCTAGAATGACCATATATTCAGTATTGAGTGACAATAATGGGTACTCAGGCACCACGACTCTCCTCAGACTGGCCGGGCTGTTAACAGAAGTTGAGAAGTTGTGTTTGTTTGCCCATCTGTTTATAAGTTTGCAGACTACGTCCTGGTTAATAGAGGAACACAGCTTCTGGCTAGCGGGTGTCATGGCCAACCAATAACCATTCAATATTAAAAAGAAATAAACAAACAAATAAAAGGTAGCCGGGTACAAACACAATTTTCAGCAGCATTTAAACAACCACTCTCAGCTTTTTAGATAGTCAAAGCAATGCCATTATTAGTGTTTTTACAGCTAAATAATTCACACGGTTCCAAATGTTACCGTTGCACTTCTGCATCAGTGAAAAGTTGACAAACTATTGATTTTGCACTTTCCTAAAAAGAAATGATTTAAGGTGTTTATGTTTCATTATCATCAAATCTGTTCATGAGCAGTTTGTTTTGCCATTTCTTTAGCGATTATGGATTTATGCGTTTTAACTGTAATAACCCTGCTGAGGGGGACCACGGCTGGTGAGGCACTGACGCTAAAGTCATCCATCCATCCAATTTCTGTACCGCTTCTCCTCACTAGGGTCGCGGTCGTGCTGGAGCCTTTCCCAGCTATCATCGGGCGAGAGGCGGGGTACACCCTGAACTGTGGTCACCAGCCAATCGCAGGGCACATAGAAACAAACAATCATTTGCACTCACATTCACACCTACAGGCAATTTTGGGTCTTCAATCAACCTACCACACATTTTTGGGATGTGGAAGGAAACCGGAGTACACGAAGAAAACCCACACAGGCACAGGGAGAACATGCAAACTTCATTTAGGCGGGGCCGGGATTTGAACCCCGGTCGTTAGAACTGTGGGGCAGATGTGCTACGCTAAAGTCAGATTTACAAATTTAGAGTCAAACAGAGTGACGTATTTGGTTACTTCCAAGGACGCAAATTTACTGTATCCTTCCTATTCTTGTGCACATGACAATAAATGTTCAATGATATTAGTATGACTGGCCTGTCCCTTCTTTACTTAAGAAGTAGAAGAAGTGTCACACAAATCAACACATCCAGTTGGGCTACGTCCTTTGGGTGACTGGGTAAATCAAGGCCTTTGACTATGTGAGCTGGAAGAGGTGTGAATGAATACATGATATTCCAGCATACTTCAACCTGACAGACAGTATCCCCCCCACCACCCCCCCCCCCCCTGAACCCTCCGACATAAATAATCACAAAAAAAGGCAGCGTGACAGGCCAGAGCACTATAAAGAAATGTGACCTTTTCTGTAGTCTCCTCTGCCCACGCTGAAGCACCAGTGATAATAGACGTTAGATGAGTTACGGTATCATGAAGGGAGGTGCTTTCAATAATCGCAAGATATCTTGCTCAGAGTCGTTCAGACACGACTTCAGAATGTGTAGACACTCACGAGGGAGTCACAATCTCTGAGTCTTAATACCAAGGTTGTGTTTTCATTGCAGTGTGTGTTTCTGAGTAAAATGAGGCAAAAGATTTGTGAGGGCTCAACTTTCGTAACCTGCACAGCGAGTGTGTGCCCGTGGAGATGTGCTTGGGGGAGTGAGATTTTGGTCTCAGAAAGTCCATCTGAACTTATGCTTACTGGGACCGCGTGTGCTGGATGAGACCTTTTTCAATATCGGTCATCCAACCCTCTTAAGCATTGTAGAAATCAATCCATAAAAGATGTTATTATTATTATTCATTCCTTTATTAATTTTCCATACCGCTTATCGTCACTAGGGTCGCGGGCGTGCTGGAGCCTATCCTAGCTATCTTTGGGCGAGAGGGGGGGTACACCCTGAACTGGTCGCCAGCCAATCGCAGTATTATTAGATGATGAGGGTCGGTGGAGAGGATGTCTATACATGGGGACCGCAGATATACTTAAGTCGCCAAGGGTTTTTAACAGTTCATTCTTTATTTAATAGGGGTACCCGCTAATGTGCAATGCTCCAGTCACGCACAGATCGCTGAGTCTTCTTCCGTAAATAGAGACATCTCCATGCGATACTGTTGCGCCGCTTTTAAAGGGAATGAAAGAAGCCACTTCAATTGGGCAGGCCTGAAGCCGTCTGCGATGACGCCCTTGCCAGCGCAGTCGTCCTGCATATAAATTTGCTGGGGGTACGCTGGTCCACAAAATTACCGAAACCGGGTCTCGCCCGCCACATTGGAGAGTTACGCCAAGCGCAGTGCTAGATTTGCACTCGTCACACAAAAAAAAACACAATGTTCTGACGGGGTGTTGCATGAGCCAAGAAAATCTCATTAAATGTTGGTTAGGATACAGAAAAACATGGCTCAAGGGTATCTCGTTAACGGTACATAATATACAGTATAGACAGTACGGTGCAAATATCAGCCACCACTGGTTTTGTTATTTTAATTACCCTGTGTATACAGTAGCATTTAAAACGTTGAACAGCACAGAGTAGGATAGATTTTTGAGAAAAATGACAAAAATGATTACCACCAAACTGGAGGTGAGATCCCACAAACGTTGGATGACAATCTGTTTATGGGTATCGAAACAAGAATTTATTTTTGAATATTTCACCACACTGTGGCATCAATGGGTATATCCAGAATTTCGGCCAAGTAAGCATTTCTGGGCTGCTTGAGTTGATCTAGATGACGCTGTCGTAATGGCCTGTTCTGCCATCGCAAAAGATGTGCGTTGCTAGTTATTCAAATTATAAACTCCTTGCACGTTCTAAACATATTTTGGGTAGATGAATAGTAAGAGCCAAGGATCCTAGAATTACAAGTTGGAATGGATGGGAAATTAATAAGGAATAACTTTATAGTTACTGCACACCTTCTGATCTGCTAACCCTGCTCCATAAATAAAAGCTGATTCCTTGCGCTAATTAAACTGCTGCTTGTTGCATTTCATCATCATGGTGAAGGAGGCCTGGGAAACACAGTACGATCCCTCTTTGTCCAACAACTCTCGTTACTTTCCCAGGTCCCGACTGTTAGCTTGTTTCCCTCATCCTCACAATCTCGTGTGCTTAAAAACGCACCACAGCCGCAGAGACTGTTTACAGCAGGAGCAGGTGGGTGAATGTGACAGGAACTCATTACGTCAGTCACACAAAACTGTGGCTCGTTGTAACACACGCAATTTTCAACTCCAATGTGCAACCGCAAAGAACGCAAGCGGCTCAACCGTAATACAGTAAATGCGCTATTTCCTCCCCCCCCAACTGATAGACAGAGATGGCAATTTTTTACAAGCCCACTTACAGTCTCTTGTTTCTGTCTGATACTGGACAGCTGTGTAACCCAAGAGACAGATTTCAACAAATGCTTTTAACTGATACAAGGCGGAGCGCCAGGAGAGGTCATCATCACCTTCTGCCAAAGAAAGATTTGAAAATAAATAAAGAAACCCAAGGAGGAAAAGTGGTTTCTTTTTACAGTCAAAATAACAGCTGCAAATCAGGCGGTTGAAAAGAAATGTGTGCAGGAAGACGACATTTACCAGGCGCTCTGACATGGGCGTCTTGTCGCTGGCCGGTAGATGTTGCTCCAGGGCCAAGACGATGCAGTTGGCGATGATTGTAGCCAGGATCATGTATTCAAAGGGAGTGGGAGGGTTAAGGAGCACTTGAAAGTCAAGCAGCATTCATTTCATTAGAACATTAAACATTAAGACATCATCTAATGGAATGTAAAGTACACTGTATGGACAAAAGTCAATTAATGAATCGTAGTCTAGACTACACACATTATTTGATACTCAATGGTAATTCTGAAGCTTCTGTATATAGCTCCTTTTATTCTACCGCAGGAAATCCAAGTTTACCAACACCTATCCATCCATTTTCTTTCGCAATGTCCGCATTGGGGTCACGGGCGAGCTGGAGCCTATCCCAGCTGCCTTTGGCCGAGAGTCCAGGTGCACCCTTGACCGGTTGCCAGTCAATCCAAGAGCACATATAGTCAAACAACCATTCACACCTACGGACAATTTAGTCTTCAATTAGCCTACCCGGAGAAAACTCACGTAGGCACAGGGAGAACATGCAAACTCCACGCACGAAGGCCAGAGCTGAGATTCAAACATCAAATCTCAAAACTACTGCCCAACCTTTTCACATGTTTGTGGAAGCAAGGACTGTGGGAGAATTAGAACTATATTATACATTTCCCACAAATATCTTGCAGAAAGTCTTCTCGTAAGAATAAAGCTGTTGTATGTACGACACTTGATACTTTATTCCGTTTTCACTTATAGGCACACTGATACGACTCCAAATTGTGTCCAAACTTTCCAATGCACTCCTCCAATAAAATACATGGATTTGCGAATGCATTCTCCAGAAAAGCCAGTGTGCATGTTGCAGAATGACTAATGCCACTACATGTCGATTTGAGTGCATTAAAGCAGAAACCTTCAATCGTGCTCTGGTTGAAGGCTTTCTGGAAAGAAAGAAAGAAAGCCTCCTATACATGCGCTCATGATCTTTCCAGATGGTTGATCATTTCTAACTAGTTTCAATGGCTGGCTCATTCTGCAATCCATTTTCACCAGGTCATTGCCCACGGGTCAGGTCGTATTGAGGAGTTATGAAATGCAAAGAAATAACAAGTTTATGACCCTTTAAGCCAATATGTCGTTTGACTACTCATACTCACTGTAAGATGACTAATGTTCAATTCCGTCCAAAGGGTTTAACATGTATATAATTTTAAATGGCTTTGAAGGTAACTCAATCATGTGTTTATTATTGCGGCAAGGCAGTGGTGTACAAGTACATTCAGCAGTGTTTCTCATAGTCGGAGTAGCAAAATATGACAAAACAGCTCTGGGCAGGACGCAGTGCAAGTTTTACAGCATTACAAACACAAAACTAAACATTGTTTCATCAATACCTTGCTGACAGTGTCAATCAAAATGTAACTTCATGAAGGCACAATTGTTGTATTTGGTTCCCAGCACACTGTTGCAGGCGTATGCAATGTTTGTATAGAGTAGTGTAAAATATGTATATTCATCTTAATTGAAATTGAATGATTTTAGAAGCCTGGATGAGCAAATTATCCATCAAGTCATCAATTTTCTATACCAATTATCCTCATTAGGGCCGTGGGTGAATTGGGTGAGCCTATCTCATCTGACTTTCGGGCAAGAGATGGGAAACACCATGAACTTGATGCCACCCAATTGCAGGGCAACCATTCACACCGATATTCACACCTGCGGTCAAGCTTTCATGTACCGAAAATGTTTCTCTGATAAAAGAAAACAAACAATTCGGCTTAGGACCAACATTTTCAAAAAAATATTGCTAATGCGGCAGCACAGTGAGCGACTGGTTAGCACCTCTGCCTCACAGTCCTGAGGATCAGGGTTCAAATCCCGGCCCCGCCTGTGTGGAGTTCGCATGTTCTCCCTATGCCTGCGTGGGTTTTCTCCCGGTACTCCGGTTTCCTCCCACATCCAACAAGCATACGTGGTAGGTTAATTGGCAACTCTAAATTGCCCGTAGGTGTGATTGTGAGTGTGAATAATTGTTTGTTTAAATGTGCCCTGCGGTTGGCTGGCGACCAGTTCAGGGTGTACCCCGCCTCACGCCCGAAGATAGCTGAGTCCAGGTGAGGATAAGCGGGAAAGAAAATGGATGGATGGATGGATGGATAGATAGATAGATAGATAGATATTGCTCATGCATGCACTAATGCTTCAATACACAAAGAGATGGCGCGGAAGGCTCACTTATCGGGCTCAATATAAACATCGTTTGCTTTGTGTGTCACGTATTGCGAGTATCTTTGTTTTGTGTTCTAAATCAGCTCTCGATAGAACTCGAAAGAAATTGAAAACTGCAAGCGACACTGTTATTACACTGAAATAAAGTCCTTTGAGCGTGTAACATCGGTTGCTCATGACTAAAATGTGTGTTAATATGTGTTATTTGATTATTTTCAAAGAAAGGTGGGGGGAAATACCTCATTTTACCACATTTTAATCACGTCCAACAGAAAATTAAGTACTTTTTTTGCGTGAGTAGTTGGGGTGGGTGAGTATGATACCAGCTTTATTTCAAGGTATCGGGTGCTCATGAAGACTGCCGATACCAGCCAGCGATACATAAGGCAACAAAAAATAAAAAATAATCGCCACGTAGTTGGCGCTCCATGCGGCGGATTGACACATTGGTGAGTCATCAAGTGTGATAGAGAGAAACAAAGAAATTCTTTGTCATTATGTTAATTCTAATTAGGGTTTGTGATCTCACGGTGCAGTTTGGTGAACTCTACCATTTGTCCTGTTGTTAAGAACAAAGAGGCGATAAAGGCAGCCGATGTGGCTAGAATAGTGACTGTTTTGAAGAAACAAATTCAAATTTCAAAAAGGCTATGACTTTGCTCGATGGTTTGTTAGTGAACAAACCGTGCTGATTCTACATGAAGAGGTGTGTTTATTTTTAACTACACACCGATAAGATTTTAAAAAACAAAAACAAAAAAACAAGGTAAGCATAACTTTGTTCTGAGGATGGAACAGATTAATTCTATTCATTGAGTTCAATGGGAAATATTACTTTGGTACGCAAACGGAGTTTAGGAACAAGAAGTTTGTGAACCCAAGGTTCCACTGTAACATTCTTGACCATCTATAATGTGGTTTTTTTTTTTTTTTTTTTTTTTTTTTTTTATTGAATAAGGACGTGAAATTACAAGAATGCTATATTCAAAAGGTATTCCGTGTCGCTGATTTAGAAAATACAGCGCTTGCTTGGCTGTGCCCAAACAAAAAAAGTGACTGACTGGCCGAATGTTTTGCTGCAGCCTTCGCAGCTAGCGCGGCGTGGGCGACTTCAGCACCATGGAGAGGGCTCGCAAGTCGGCCTTTGCGCATCAACCTGTCGCGTGTGTGCCTTTTCCTCCTGGTTCAAACGAGGACGTCATGCTTCATCGGAAAGTATTGCACAAGAATAGAACATGAATGTGACGCTTGTATGTTAACCAAAAAGGTAGCGCTATCTATAAGAGTAGCGTTTAGGCACCATCTACTGCGCAGAGATAAGCCCTGGAGCGACAGGTGCAGCCAGTGTTGCGCGGACAGGAATCACGGTAGAGATAAGATTGACACGGGTGGTGGGGGGCAGGGGAGGGGGCTTTTACTGTCTCATCAGGTTGACAAAAAAAAATTAAAAATTAAATAATTAAAAAAAAAAAAAAAAAAAGGCCTGCAGGCGGTTGTGGTTTCTATTCTATGGTCATGGTGCACCTCGCCCGTAAAGGATATGGCCACTCTGTTATACGTTTGGCATACTTCCTGATCAGGTTGTCCTCCCGGAAGATGAAGAGGGAGCGGTTGACAGTCAAGCAGTTTTGCTTCACGGGGTTGGGGTTGTAAATAGCCATTGTCCGGGCTCTCTGGGCCATCGACTGCTTGTACATCCTCTGGCCGCCCGGAGCGCCTCCACCGCGGGCACCTCCTCTCCCCGCACCCGGCGCTCCTCTCCCTCCTCCTCCGCCGCCGGTGCCCCCTCCATAGCGGCTGGGGAGATCTTCAGTGAAACGAGCCATTCTGGGAACGCACAGATCCAACAGGGAAAATCCGAAGTGGTTTCAGTGGAAATGGAGGAGAGACGCATCACAACAAAACGCACTTCATCCACAAGCACAGTTTTTTTTTTTTTTTAGGTTTGACAGAGGACTGGAACGGGTTTGATGCTCGAGTCTTTCCGCTGATTCATCCTCCTTAAAATGTCCAAATGTAAAAGTTCAAAAGAGAAAAAAAAAGGAGAAAATGACTCCAGATGGAGAGACGAGATCACTTCATTGAAGCTGTTGCATCCACGGAGGAGATAAATCACGTCTCCACATCATGTCATCATCGTAGCTGCAGCTAAACACCAGTTGAAATGTCGGGTTTTTTTCTTTTTTTTTTTTTTTTCTACAGAGAGGGTTGGGTCAGTCCAACAACACGACCATCCCTCTTGCGCCTTCGTGCTGGTCGCGAGCAACAATGACACGAGCAAATCTGAGGCGAGCGGTTGTCCTGTGGCTTGTGTTTGATCACTCCCTGCTTGCGTGGGGGGGGGGGGGGGGGGGGGGGGGGGGGGGCTCAGGGCTCCACGAGTCCCCCCCAGTGGAATAAGGAAGAGCTCATGTGTTCAATGCGGGCCTATCAGCGAGCGGAGCGCTCAGTGCTACTTTCCTTCACAGTCTGCTGGCTGACTGGACAACTAATCAAGTTCTAGCAAGTAACAATACTTCGTTATTGTAGTTAAGTCGATTTTTCCGGTATCTGTACTTGACCTGAGCATTTATTCTTCTGACGACTTCATTTTGGCTCCTTGTACATTTGAAAATAGATAAGAGGAGGGAAATCGTAAAATGTGTCGTCACCAAATCATATTATTACCATTACACAACAAAATGTGGGATTACTAGTTTTGAAATCAGAAGACAAGGATAATAGTTTGTTCAAGTATTATTTAAGTTACTGTAGAAGAAGGGTTTGGTAACAGTAAAATGCAAGATCTCAACATTATTGTTTATTATTATGACAGTTTGGAATTTGGGTACAGATTTGAGCAAAAATCACAGAAGTTGACGAGCATGATTTGCTTTCGCGGGCCGTATCTGGGCCCCCGGGCCTTGAGTTTGACACCTATGCCTTACTCGGTCAAAATAGAGTCGTCTTCGCCCCCTCTTATGAGTGCAATAAATACAAATTATTTCAGAGAGTTTTTCTGAAACCCACGAACCCAGAACTCACAGTACTGTGCATATTATCAATGGGACTGTTAATGAGAAGTGAGGGCTAAGGTCTTCAAATGTATTCTTGACAAAAATGTATTTGACTTTTGTCCATCCATCCATTTTCTATTGCGCTTATCCTGTTCAGGGTCACGGGTAACTGCATGGAGCCTATCCCAGCTGACTTTAGGTGAAAGGAGACATACTGCACATCCAAATACTGTGGTTAATTTGCAACTTACTTCCTTGCCAGATTAAAAAAAAGTTTATTTTCGCTCGGACTAGTGATTCGCAACCACCATTAGTGTGCTGTAAGAGATCATCAGGTGTGCCGCGGGAAATTTTACTGCTGTAAAAATTCAGATTTACTACAACTAATGTATCTTTGTTCATCTATCTATGCCAGTGGTAACCAACCTTTTCAAGCCCAAGATCCCTTTTTCCACAAAATGTAAGCTGAGATCATTTGAATGTAAACAGGCCCGTTAAATAGCTGATTTTAGTATCAAGCTCTTCAACACACAATAAGTCTGGCAAAATTCAGAAAAATGCTCAAAAGTGGAAATAAAATAAAAGGTAAACATAAAGTCCAATGCCCAACAAGGATATGAAATAGTCAGTGGCGGCTGGTGTGTGTGTGTGTGTGTGTGTGTGTGTGTATACAGTTAGACCGATAGATCAATAGCTAGATCGATCGATCGATATAAACCCACACACACACACTAATTTAATGTATTCAACTATAGTCCCGTAAATTAACCTCAAAACACATGAATAAGTATACTTACCGTCAATGGCTTTGAATTCAAACCACCTCATGGAAGAAAAGAATTGATGACACAGCTATTCTGTTTAAGAAGTGTTATTGATTGTCACCGCTAGATGGCGCGTACTACCAAGGAATATGCATTACTTAGAGAGCGAGAAAAATTCTAATTTCAAGGTGCATTCATAATTTGGACAGTTAAAAACAACAGTAGCACTGAAATTCTTACTTTGCTAGTCTGCCTCTGCTGACAAATATAAAAAAAAGTAACAATATGAAATAATGAAAGATAAATACAGAAGACGCAAGAACCAATTTAGAAACAATGGCCATTTTAAAAAAGGGCAGTGTATTTGACTCAGGTGGCAGTAATAGTTTAGCTAGTTCAAAACAAATATACGTATAATTCGAGTCATCTATTCAAATTTTGCGGGTTATTGCACAAACATTCAAGCGAGCAGGATTACAAAAGAAAACAAATTGCACGTGGTTCACAGATCGTGATTGTCATTTGTTCAGGAGTCTGATGGCGTCGTGTAGTTTTCTTTTTGTTTTTTGTCCCTTCTGTCCTTGAGCGAGGCAAATTTCTCAATGATTCCAAGTCAGGGGTGTTTTTGATAAGATTCTTCTCAAGCGAGGGCATGGCCATTGCATTGCAACAATCCTGTGGCATTGTGTTCCCGAGGAAGGTCTTGATTCTCTTCACCGTTTGAGAAACACCTCTTCGATTTAGCTGCGGTCATCGGAGTTGTGATGAGGTTCTTTAGCAGAGCCACCGTCTGTGAGATGCCCTGAAAATTGATCTCCTTAAAAAGCTGATACAGAGCCACAGAACCACTGCAGTTCCCGAGCTCATCGTTGCTGTGGATTAGAGCCAGTCGAGTTTGTCAGCCTGTTCTTGTTCAGCAAGGGGTCAGCCTCCATGTTGATGGTCAGTGCTGCTTTGGGAAATTGGCTGTGTTACTCATGAAATCTGGCTGCCCATAGCAGTGTAGCACTAATCAGATGGTTTGTGAAGACAAAACTTTCATTTGCTTGCCCCATGATGCTGTCACAAACCTAAAAACTGAATGCAAAAATCTATAAATAATTCAGTGTATGGATATGTTTATTGTAGCCGATGAAAAACATGTTAACATACATACTATACATATCAAATATTGTTTTTACACAATGTACTGTCTGTCGGCGTAGCTCTGTGAATATTATATTTCCGTCTTGCACTCATTGTATAAATACTGCTGTAATATAATTAAACTATATTTACTTACCCCTCCTTGGGCCGTCACCTTATCATGGTGGAGGGATTTGTGTGTCCCAATGATCCCAGGAGCTAAGTTGTCTGGGGCTTTATGCCCCTGGCAGGGTCACCCATGACAAACAGGTCCTAGGTGAGGGACCAGACAAAGCATGGCTCAAAGACCCCTTATGATGATGACAAACGAATTTTCCCTTGCCCGGACGCGGGTCACCGGGCCCCCCTTCTGGAACCAGGCCTGGAGGTGGGGCTCGAAGGAGAGCGCCCGGCGGCCGGGCCTGCGCCCATGGGGCTCGGCCAGGCACAGCCGAAAGGGGAACCACTTGTGGGAAGGGCCGTAGGGGTCGGGTGGAGTGCGAGCTGGGTGGTGGCCGAGGTCAGGGACCTTGGCGATCCGATCCCCGACTACAGAAACTGGCTCGAGGGACGTGGAATGTCACCTCTCTGGCAGGGGGGGGACGGGTCCTGACTGTTGTTTGCGGCTATGCACCAAACAGCAGTTCAGAGTACCCACCCTTTTTGGAGTCCTTGGAGGGGGTGCTGGAGAGTGTCAGTGTAGCGGACCACAATCCCCAGCTGACACGGACTAGAAATGTCCATTGTTTCATCAGCCTGCATGGCAGAAAGATCTGCACTCCTGACTTCTTCAATGATGCACTCTCTCAAAACTGACAGCATACAGTCAAGGAGTTCATTCTGGACAGGCTTCGATGTTCCTTAAACACAGTGGAACGATATGCAGTGATGCCGCAAAATGACCCTCTCATCCATGCACATATATTCTGTCTTTCTTCGGCTAATCTTCATTCCTCTTCTTTGCAGTGCATGCCTCCATCTTTCTAACTGTTCCTCCAGCTGCTCCCAGCTTTCACTGCAACTCACAATATCATCTGGAAACATCATGGTCCACAGGGATTCCAGTCTGTCAGCATCTCCTCATCTGTCAGCCTATCCATTACCACTGCAAACAGGAAGGGGCTCAGGGCTGATCCCTGATGCAGTCCCACCTCCACCTTAAATTCATATGTCACACCTACAGCACACCTCACCGCTGTTCTGCTGCCCTCGTACATGTCCTGTATTATTCTAACATACTTCTCTGCCACTCTAGACTTACGCATGCAGTACCACAGTTCCTCTCTGGGTACATCTGTCATAGGCTTTCTCTAGATCCACAAAGACACAATGTAGCTCCTTCTGACCTTCTCTGTACCTTTCCATCAACATCCTCAAGGCAAATAATCCATCTGGGGTACTCTTTCTAGGCATGAAACCATACTGTTGCTCGCAAATACTCACTTCTGTCCTGAGTCTAACCCCCACTACTCTTTCCCATAACTTCATTGTGTGGCTCATCAACTTTATTCCTCTATAGTTCCCACAGCTCTGCACATCACCCTTGTTCTTAAAAATGGGCACCAGCACACTTTTCCTCCATTCCTCAGGCATCTTCTCATGCGCTACAATTCTATTGAATCAGCTGGTCAAAAACTCCACAGCCAGCTCTCCTCGATGCTTCCATACTTCCACAGGAATGTCATCAGGAACAACTGCATTTCCGTTTTTCATCCTCTTTAATGCCTTTCTAACTTCCACCTTACTAATCATTACCACTTCCTGGTGCACTACACTTGCCTCTTCTACTCTTCCTTCTCTCACATTTTCCTCATTCATCAACTCCTCAAAGTATTCTTTCCATCTATCCAGCACACTGCTGGCACCAGTCAACATAGTTCCATCTCTATCCTTAATCACCCTAACCTGCTGCACATCCTTCCCATCTCTATCCCTCTGTCTGGCCAGCCTGTATAGATCCTTTTCTCCTTCTTTAGTGTCCAACCTGCCATACATGTCATCATATGCCTCTTGTTTGGCCTTTGCCACCTCTACCTTTGCCCTCTGTCATATCTCAATGTATTCCTTTCCCCTCTCCTCTGTACTCTCATTGTCCAACTTCTTCTTAGCTAACCTATTATTTCCTGTCCTGTGAGGTTCCACCACCAAGTCTCCTTCTCTCCTTTCCTGCCAGAAGATATACCAATTACTCTCCTGCCTGTCTCTTTAATCACCTTGGCTGTAGCGGTTCAGTCTTCTGGAAGCTCCTCCTGTCCACCAAGAGCCTGTCTCACCTCTTCCCGAAAAGCCGCACAACACTCTTCCTTTCTCAGCTTCCACTACATGGTTCTTTTCTCTGCGGTTGTCTTCTTAATCTTCCTCCCCACCACCAGAGTCATCTTACACACCACCATCCAAAATGAATCTTATAAGGTAATATAATTCCTTCATTCAATGTATGCTATACACACACACACACACACACACAATTTTTTAATGTTCAGCTGGTCATTTAAAGGCAAACACCACTCTTTTGGGTTCATACATTTTTAAATCTGACTTTAACATCACTGGCTCATCAGCATGTCACTGAGTATTACAATATTAAAAATGCAGCGTAACTAAAAGCCCTCATAGACCACTACAAACCAGGCCTGTTTATGGAACATTAATTACCAGTGGGAATTGTTTCATGCACGCTGGTTACCGGAGATGATGCTGATGGTTTGAAAATTAGATTTTAAAGATTTGTTGAAAAATAAATCTCATTTACAAGCAATTATCGGGGATTCGCTGGGTTTAGCTTATATTACTTAAACAAAAAGAATACATGACACACATAAATACATTCATACTTTTTGTACAAACCGAACTTGCATGTTGCTCTCTCCATTAGTCAAAGATTGTGTTTTCAGCCATCATTATTTTACAACTCATTGCAAATCATGTATCACTTTTCGGATAAACCATGAACACAATTTCACAAGCTACTCTGTGACAGTCATCTAGTGGTTAATTAGACATACTGCAACTGTATATTTATGTGGAGAGGTTTTTGTACCACACTAAATCAGAATTACAGGCTTAAAAAATAATTAGCAACTGTGTGGAGAAGCCTTTCAAAATATATAAATAGATAAACCCTAACATTTCAATATTTGAGGTGAGCTCATTGGTAAATAGATTTGGATCCAGATGTACAGTTTATGATTTATGAAAATGTAACATTTATGCTCGCCCATTTAAAACATTTTCTATTTAATAACATTTTGTTTATCTTTTGATACGTGCATAAAATTGTACTGATTATGTTGGGACATTTTTAAAGCCCATTACATTTTACACTATTTCAAATATGATAAATAATAATGGGTAGGATTAAATACATTTTATTAATTTATATCCGCATATACTGTACTCATATACCTTTTGCTTTGCTTTTCCATTGTTTCTGGATTTGTCCATGATTTTTTTCTTTCGTTTTGTCTGAAATCTGACTGTAAATCCCTCAAACATGGGCTTGACATTCATTATTATTTCTTAATGAATGTTATTAGACGAGTTCTAGTTGTTTTTTTCTTCTGTGAACACATTTTGATTCAGTCAAAATTCATTATAATAGGCTATATGATTGTCGATTATTGTGGACACAAAAACCCTTTTTGAGTTTTGTCAGAGGGCTTTTAATGGGGTTCATTTGCCTCTAAACCACTTGCTGCTGTTCATATACAGGTCATTGTACATGTAGTGGAACTATAAAGTGTATTATTTTATCAAATAAGCTAATATGTATTACATTGTGCCCAAAGTCATAATAGTGTTTTTGTTTCAAAGGTGTGAATTACCTTCCGGGCCACTGTGTGCTTGTCTCCATCTCATGCTTCTGGACAATCTGACACAAACCATCGCTGGTCCGCACTCTGCTTGCTCCATCCAAGTGCATAACTGTGTCATACTTAGTAGTGTTGGTCTCACAGTGTTTCCATGAAGGCTCCTCTGGCTCGAACGTTCCAGCATGCCCACCAGGAGGCTCCTTCACCTGTTGTCTGGGTCGATACATCTTGTCACGTGCCAGGGCCCAGGTGTCCTCGTACTCTGCCCCCAGGGTGAGCATCCGCCACGAGCTCAACGTGGCTGAACGCAGTGCTGATGAACAGAACAGACACCATAAAGTATTAGGTTGCCCAATAAACAGTGAGGGCGCGGGGTGGAGGTAACAAAGTAGAAAAATAGTAATTTGAGTTACTGTACTTAAGCAGGATATTTTATTTTTTTTTTTACATAGCTGTACTTTATTTGAATATGTATTTTTCCGATGACTTATTTTACTCCCTACATATGAAAACAGATAAAATAGATTCCTCCTTACTTTGTCAAAATAGGCTTGTTACCTTTTTCAACCGCCACGGACGACGACACAAAGTAAAAGAGAGTAAATAAAGAGTAAAGTCAACTGCGGTTAAGATCTTGATTGATTTTACATCTTGGGGACTGTAGTACTATACCTCTATTTTTACTTAAGTACAGAGGGTGACTACTTTTGCTTCCTCTGTCATACAGTAGCTTCAAGCACCCTGACCTTCATTCAAGTCAACTCTGGGAGGTTGTAGGCCTCACCCCTGTTTCATTGACAAACTGAGGAACACTACACTTCACGCAGTGTACAGTGTGTGTCATCTCTTTGGAGAGATTCCATTTTGACTTTCTCAGAGGCAACACTGTATGTACAGGAGTGCTGGTTGTTTGAACAAATCACTGACGCTGATATGACATTGGTTTTCTTTTCAAGCCTCTGATGGTTGTGTGGTTTTGAAAGCATGCGGTTTCATCCCAACACGCTATATTTCGGCACCCAAGTACTATAGTTTCTGACCAGACTCAGCGGCGCTTTCCGCCACAACTTGTCTATCTTCCCTGCAACCATGGCAGACATCATCTCCATGAGGGATGTTAATTGGTTTCAGAGGGCCCACTCTGACTCTACATACTGTGAACTAACAATGCACTTGACGGTACCCTCTAACAGGTTGAACAACGGTGCACAGGAATTGCAGTCGAGGAATTACACATACCACCTACACAGTGTTACAGACCGGTACAGCTACGATAACGGTATCCCCATCAAGGGTTTTACACTGCTTGTCAATTTATTGGCCCCCACCTTGTTAATATGATAATAAATAATAAAACTGCTACAAGTCATTAGAGGGAAAACAGTGGGTGATTTCTCATTTGCTAAATAGTGAGCACTCTACTTTGTCACTTTGTGACTTAAATGACTGTACTGAATCTCAGGTATGACATTTCTTATACTTTGAAATTAGGTTATTTTGTCACACTTAAATGACTCATTCATAACAAGCAGTAGCTTGTACTTGGTCAATTACAAGTGCAATTCAATACAAATACTTTATACCAGTGAGTCTCAAAGTGTGGTATGAGTACCACTCATGGTACGTGGGAACCCTTTAGTGGTACACTAAAATATTACTGCACTAGTACAGTACAGTTCAGTTCAGTCATGTTCAGACTACATACAGTAGCTAACTATAATATTAAATATATTTTTTAAACGTTACATTTTCCTTTTTTATGAACACTTAGACTTACTACACTACTGTATGTTAACATTTTGGTGGTATTTGGAGAACTCAGTATTTTTTCTAGAGGTGGTACTTGGTGTAAAAGATTTGAGAACCACTGGTTTATATGATGACTAATAACCAATTTAAAGGCAGTTTCAGCTTTCATAAGACCTTCCCATGAAGTGATCCCACAGAAGCTGGATGAATATGTCTGTCATTATAAAGATAATAATACTACGGTTACATTGAAACGGTCTCTCAGACATTAGTTTGACCATACTGTATATTGAATATAATGGTTGTAGTTTACAGTGTTGTTGAGCTGGTCTATATCATACTTACTGTATACGTGTTAGGAATATTTCGCTTCCCTAATTTACCTATAGTACATGAGAAGAACAAAATATCAGAAAGAGCGCTCAGTATGATGCATATCTACACCACTGACACAGCAAACTAATAGTGTCACAACCATTTTTGTATTATCCTATTCTAAGCTGTGACCAAAAGCTTGGGCAGTGAATTCAAGCTTGTGTTTCACTCATTTTGCTGCTTCTTAAAGTGCATACATCAAACATACAGTGTACTGTGTGTGTGTGTGTGTGTGTGTATATATATATATATATATATATATAACTACTATGCCTAAAAGCAAAAGTAAAAGCTTATCAACACCTCAATCTGGTTCCTTGAATGCGGATCATTCACATGTTTTCTGAAGCTGTGCAAAATTGAAATCATTTTGGGAATATGTCAATTCAGAGCTGACTAAGGTGCTTGGATATAAAATAAAAATGTGTTAGATTGTACTTGGGACTCAGACAGAGGATCGCGTTTTGATAAAGATACTTCTCAGAGCCTCGAGGAAAGCCAACACTAGGAACTGGTACAAAACAGTGGTTGGACATAATAATAAAAAAAGAAATAAAACTGACTAATTTCCTATAATTGAGGGACGGTCTGCTAAAGAAAATATGACAGAAGTGGAGAGTATATTTAGAAAAAGTATAAGGATAGTGCTATTTTGTATGAAAACATTTTTTAAGAAGACACAAGCGTTAAGTTAGATATACCCTTTTTTCCCCCCTTTTTTGGGGTTAACTAACTTAACTTTAGTTGAAAACAGGGCATTTATGGAAAAAGTAATGATCACAATTATTTTGAGTGATATTGAAATTACGATTAATAAACACGATTATTCAGTGATTTTGACATTATTATTAACAACCAAAACTCAACTTTAAATAACTACATAGAACAACCAGAAAATAAATTCATTACAAGTAAAATAATAATATATTAAAAATAGAAATAAAAAAACAAATAAAAATAAATACAGCCATGACACCAAAGATTGCCACGGCTGGCTTGACTGTACTGTCTATTATATATGTATTTGTTTGAAAAACTTCCTCTCCTTATTCTTGCATTTAACAAATACAAATAATGTTGATAACAGACAAGCAAAGACCAAAGGCATGAAAAAGGTGACAGACCAAAAAAAAAAAAAAACATTGTCTGGGGCGATCCCCGGGCTCCTGCAGAAAATGTTTGGGATTTTAACATAAATAAAGCAATCTGGAAGACTTCAAACAGAAAAACATTTATTTACACCGCTCAAGCATATGTGGATGTACATATTTAAGTTTTAAATTAAATTTGCCTCATTTCTTTGCTTTTTTGTTTGCAAAGGTCTTGAATACCTTAACTGCTTATTAGTGATTACTTTGTAAGGACTATGACAGTTGTCCTGTCATTTACGTTCTTGAAGGATATTTTTGACAGTAACTTTTTCTTATAAACGTATGCAAAAAGCCAAAAAGAGCATGATAATTGTGGCATATTACTGTGCGTCTCAATCTTTCCGAATGAAAAAGAACAAAAAAACTTACCATAAACCACAGTCGATCGGGTCTCTGCCCATTTAGAGGAGTGAGGAACTGTTCTCTTCATGACTGTTACATACAACAAACAAGCATGAGTGGATGAAACTGAAATGAGTGGCACACATATCAAGGTTCTGTCTGCAGGAGGCTCCAGTGCTAGGGTTAGGGCCTAGACATAGACACACGCACACACACACACACACACACACAAGCTTCTCCCACCTTGGAATGCGGAAAAGCTGCTTCCTGTCAAGCCATGTTTAATGACCTTATCATTAGAATCCTCACTGAAATGTTTTCGGGATTCAGCGATCAAACGCGTTAAAGTGTTCCTTTTGTTAGTCTGGAAGGGAACAATCATCGGCCCATTTGTAAAAAACGAGAGGCGGATAAGATGTTTTTACATTTGGCTCTACAGCATTTTGAATCTGATCCAAAGGAATTTCTTCCTAGCTGATTAGCTTCCTGTTTTTGCACTAAGCTTGAGGACATAATTCCTATATATTGTATCCGTTATCATATATGGGAATGTCAATCAATTGCGCTACATAGCAAATGTTTGCTGCCTTATCTCTGTACCCTTCTGTATTAACGCTTATTTTGGCCTTTCAGCAGCCCATCACATCAAAGCAATTTTCAAAGGCAAATTTAGCGTGGCAAATGTCATCCCAGTCTTCATTCTGTCTGAACTTCCTGCTAGCTCCAGTCGTAAAATATTTCGGTAATGTGAATGTGTTTAAAGGGAGGAAGAAAGGAATCTCTAAATAGGAAATGCAGATAGGATGCTAAAGCAAAACCCTGTCACAGAAAGTGTTGCCCCCAGAGAGGAAATGCAACAAGTAGCTCAGAAGAAATGCATTAGTAGTAAATTTATTGAAAAAGATACAACCAATTCAAATGATGTTTCACGGTCCATGAATATGTAACAGAAAATAATGGTAGTGCATTTCTGTAACCTTTTTTTTTTTTCAATACGAAATTTTGCACAGTCGTCACTTCACTACCGACGTTTAAAAAGATATGTTGGCAAAATCATAGAAAAAAGAATAGGAACAGAACCACTAACAAGTACAATTACAAAACTGGAAATAAAACAGAACATTAAAAAAACAACGTAAGGTTCTCTTATCTTACAAATTATGTTCACCTGGGTAATGAGCATGTAGGTTTTTTTTTTTGTTTGTTTGTTCGTTTTTTTAAAAAGAGCACCAGTTTTGTTACTCATCTGTTAAAATCGTTCTGCATCAATGAAGTTCCCCCTTAACAAACAAGCTTAACGAAAGGTCATTTTATTCATCTTATTAAGGAAAGACACAGCATCCCACTCTCAAGTATTTTTACTCAAATTTAACCCACCCTGGCATTATTTATTTATCTTTATCAAAGATTTGGAGCAGTTATCAAATGTTTGATGTGTCTTTTCAAACACTCCATGACAACAGAAATGACATGATGAAGTGATAACTTAAATTTACATATACAGGCTGATTTTGGTGGAATGGTTCTTGATAACTGAAAGCAAAAGGCCATTTTCTTCTTCCCAGCGAATTTAAATATGAAATGTAAAGACTGTTTTAATTGTCCTCGTTTCTGTTTGGTAACCCCCCCTCTGGTCACATTTAGCCTGATGGCAAACAGGAGCTGTACATTCTTCAGGGGTCCAATTGTGCATCTTGTTCACCATAACAAAATGTTTTCCCAAGAGTCAAAGGTTCGTGTCTCTATACAGTACACGTTCATCTGTAAAAAGTTACTGGACACTGGGACAGGTGTCCTGAGATCCATGAGAAGTGACGCGTGTGTAAATACGATGTCTGCGAGGCAACTTCTAAGAGGGGCTGGAGGGACCATTGGAGGAGCTGGTGTCAGGGGAGGCGCTGGGCTGCTGCTGGTTCTCTGGCGTGCTGTCCGCCTGCAGCGACGTCATGGCTGCAGACGAGTACTTGCACTTGGAGGAGCCACATTCACAGCTGAACACCTTGCTTTTCACTTCCCAAAAGTGGTCACCGTAATTAAATCTGAGAAGTGGGCAAAAACAAAACAATGGACAGTCAAAATCTTTCCTGTGTACATAACCTGAAAGACTTTATTAGGTACACCTGCTAATTCACTATAAGATGATGATGATGATGATGAACTATTTTGGAGCTCTGTAAACCAGGCAATAACGCAAAATAGTGGTAGCTACCTTAGTAGCTAGCTCAGAAAAATTATTTAAAAAAATAAAAAGTTTACGGCTACATATACAAAGAGGGGATCTAAAAAGTATACACAGGTCTGTTCAAATGCCAGGTTTTTGGGATGTAAAAACAATTAGACCCAGATAAATCATTTAATAAATTAATTATGCTACGATTTTACTGTTGACTATTGAACTGTACATTGATCGACTTTGTGGTCGTGTCATCAGACTTGCGGCCGCATCTGTTGGGCACTCGGGTGAAAAGAGGAGTGGAGCTGTCAACTGATCAGCACCTCGTAGTGTGTTGGCTTTGATGGTGGGGGAAGATGCAGGTCCGACCTGGCACACCCAAACGTATTGTGAGGGTCTGCTGGGAACATCTGGCAAAGTCCCCCTGTCAGAATGAGCTTCAAATCCCACCTCCGGCAGAACTTTGAGCATGACCAAGGGGAGGTGGGGCACATTGAGTCCAAGTGAGCCATGTTCCGTGCCTCTATTGTTGAGGTGGCCGACGGGAGCTGTGGCCATAAAGTGGTCATGACCTGTCGTTGCAGCAATCCCGGGACCCCTTAGTGGACACCAGCACTTAAGGGATGCCATCAAGCCGAGGGAGTCCTATCGAGCCTTTCTGGCCCGTGGGACTCTGGAGGCAGCTGATGAGTACTGGCAGGCCAAGCGAAATGCAGCTTTGGTGGTGGCTAATGCAAAAACTGGGGCGTGGGAGTTTGGTGAGGTCATAAAGAACAACTTCCGGACGGCTTCAAGGAAATTCTGGTCCACTATCCAGAATCACAGGAGAGGGAAGTAGTGCACCGTCAACACTGTGTATGGTGGCGATGGGGAGCTGCTGACCTTGACTCGGGACGATGTGAATCGGTGGGGAGAATATTTCTAAGACCTCCTAAATTCCACCGACACGCCTTCCTATGAGGAAGCAGAGTCTGTGGACTCTGAAGGAGGTTCCCCTATCTGGGGTTGAAGTCACAGAGGTTGTTAAAAAGCTCCTCGATGGCAGGGGTTCAGAGGTGGATGAGATCCACCCAGAGTTCCTGAAGGCTCTGGATGTTGTGGGGCTGTCCTGGTTGACATGCCTCTGCAACATTGCATGGACATCGGGGACAATACCTCTGGATTGGCAGACCAGGGTGGTGGTCTTCCTTTTTAGTAAGTGGGTCAGAGAGTGTGTTCCAAATACAGGGGTATCACACTCCTCAGCCTCCCTGGTAAGATCTATTCAGGGTTTCTGGAGAGGAGGGCCCTTGAGGAAGTCCAATCTTTGATTCAGGCGAGGGCACTGTGGTTTTCGTCCTGATCGTGGAACAGTGGACCAGCTCTACGCCCTTGGCAGGCTTCTGGAGGGTGCATGGGAGTTCGCCCAACTAGTCTACATGTCCTTTGTCGACTTGGAGAAGGCATTTGACCGTGTCCCTTGCGGAGTTCTGTGGAGGGTGCTCCGGGAGTTTGGGGTATTAGAGCCCTTAATACTGGCTGTCCAGTCGCTGTACGATCGGTGTCAGAGTTTGGCCTGCATAGCCAGCAGTAAGTCAGATTTGTTATCAGTGTGAGTTAGACTCCACCAAGACTGCCCGTTTTCACCAAATCTGTTCATAACCTTTATGAACAAAATGTCTATATCCAGCTGAGGGAGTCATTGAGGGGCTATGGTTTGGTGGCATCTCCGCTTTTTGCAGACGATGTGGTTCTTTTGGCTTCATCAAGCCGCAATCTTCAAATCTCACTGGAGTGGTTCAAAACAGAAGTCTGAAGCAGTTGGGAAGAGAATCAGCACCTTCAAATCTGAGACCATGGCATTCAGTCAGAAAAAGGTGGAGTGCCCTCTCCAGTTCTGGGTCCTGCCCCAAGTGGAGGAGTTCAAGTATCTTGGGGTCTTGTTCACAAGTGAGGGAAGAATGGAGTGGGAGATCGACAGGCGGATCGGTGCAGAGTCTACAGTAATGCTGGCTGAAAGAACAAGATCGCAGATACAAGTGGCTGAAATTTTTGCTCTTCAGGGTTGCCAGGCTCTACCTTAGAGAGAGGGTGACAAGCTCGGTCTTCTGGGTGGGGCTCAGAGTTGAGCCGATGTTCCACTGCATCAAGAAGTGCCAGATGAGGTGGCTGAGGCATCTGGTTAGGATGCGCCCTGGACGCCTCCCTGGTGAGGTGTTTCGGGCACATTCCAATTGAAGGAGGCCCCGGGGACGTGCGAGGACACATTGGAGAGACTATGTCTACCAGCTGGCCTCGGAACGCATCAGGATCCCCACGGAAGAACTGGATGAAGTGTCTGGGCTTCCTTGCTAAAGCTGCGACTCAACCACGGACAAGTGGAAGAAAATGGATGGATGGATGGATGGATTTTACTGGTCTGGCCTACTTTGACACCCATGATTTAGATTTAGAAGCTGCCTGTTAAGGACTTAAAAACGCGATATGCGAGTACAATGATCCTCTTGTTGACTTGTCCAAGGGAAAAAAATATATATATTTTCTTGCAACATTGCTATTATCACATTCACAAGTGCCGGTGCTCAAAATACTCAACCAGTCTAGCAGGATGAACTTTATTGGTTCTTTGGATAGCAGTATCCAATTGTGCTGACATGATTGTCAAGGGACTTCTCATGACTAATTAGCCTTAAACATATACAGTGGGTACGGAAAGTATTCAGTCCCCCTTAAACTTTTCACTCTTTGTTATATTGCGGCCATTTGCTAAAACCATTTAAGTTCTTTTTTTTCCTCATTAATGTACACACAGCACCCCATATTGACAGGGAAAAAAACTTAATTGTTGAAACTTTTGGCGATTTATTAAAAAAGAAAAACTGAAGTATCACACAGCCATACGTATTCAGACCATTTTCTCAGTATTTCGTAGAAGTACTGTCAGGTTGGTGAACATTGGTGTACAGCCATTTTTAGGTCTCTCCAGAGATGCTCAATTGGGTTTAAGTCAGGACTCTGGCGGGCCATTCAAGAACAGTCACAGGAGTTGTTCTGAAGCCACTTCATTATTTTAGCTGTGTGCTTAGGGTCATTGCCTAGTTGGAAGGTAAACCTTCGGCCCAGTCTGAGGTTCTGAGTACTCTGGAGAAGGTTTTCGTCCAGGATATCCCTGTACTTGGCCGCATTCATCTTTTCTTCGATTGCAACCAGTCTCCCTCCCTGTCCCTGCAGATGAAAAACACACCTACAGCATGATTCTGCCCCCACCTTGCTTCACTGTTGGGACTGTATTGGACAGGTGATGAGCAGTGCCTGATTTTCTCCACACATACCGCTTAGAATTAAGGCCAAAAAGTTCTATCTTGGTCTCATCAGACCAGATAATCTTATTTCTCACCATCTTGGAGTCCTTCAGGTGTTTTTTAGCAAACTCCATGTGGGCTTTCATGTGTCTTGCACTGTGGAGAGGCCTCCGTCGAGCTACTCTGCCATAAAGCCCCGACTGGTGGAGGGCTGCAGTAATGGTTGACTTTCTAGAACTTTCGCCCATCTCCCGACTGCACCTCTGGAGCTCAGCCACAGTGATCTTTGGGTTCTTCTTTACCTCTCTCACCAAGGGTCTTCTCCCCCAATTGCTCAGTTTGGCTGGACGGCCAGCTCTTGGAAGGGTTCTGGTCGTCCCAAACGTCTTACATTTAAGGATCATAGAGGCCACTGTGCTCTTAGGAACCTTAAGTGCAGCAGAACTTTTTTTGTAACATTGGACAGATCTGTGCCTTGCCACAATTCTCTGTCTGAGCTTTTCTGGTTGTTCCTTTGACCTCATCATTCTCATTTGCTCTGCCATGCACTGTGAACTGTAAGGTCTTATATAGACAGGCATGTGGCTTTCCTAATCAAGTCCAACCAGTATAATCAAACACAGCTGGACTTCAATGAAAGTGTAGAACCATCTCAAGGATGATCAGAAGAAATGGACAGCACCCGAGTTAAATATATGAGTGTCACAGCAAACGGTCTGAATACTTATGGCTGTGTGATATTTCAGTTTTTTTCAACTATATATATATAAAAAAAAAATATATATATATATATATATACATACACAACAACATATTTCAATAATTCCGTTTTTTTAATTTCAATATGGGGTGGTGTCTGTACATTAATGAGGGGGGGGGGGGGAATGAACTTAAATAATTTTAGCAAATGACTGCAATATAACAAAGAGTGAAAATTATAAGGGGGTCTGAATACTTTCTGTACCCACTGTCCATCATAAACTAAAGCTTGAGGAGAAAATTAGTGGTCGTTGTGGAAAACTTAATTTTTAAACTTTAAACCACCATGCTAAACTGGACAAGAGTAACCATAGACTTGAATTTGAAGTCATAATAAAGAAAAAGAAGCCTTCTTACCCAAGCTCTTCTCCTGCCTTGATGTTTTCACTAGCAAAGAAGGCAATGTGTGGGAAACGCAGGTCCTGGTGTGTGGTGAACACTCTGCAGGCAAACAAGTTGGGCTCGCACATGTGGTTAAGGAACCGGCTGATGTTTCCATAGAAACGAGCATCGATGCAGTAAAGATCTTGTGGCTGAGAGGCAAAGATATAATAATAATGAGACGCTCCGACAGCTTTATAAATAAGGTGACAGTCCATCGTTGAAATTAAAATACATTACATGGCAGTAAACTAACAACAACAACAAGATCAATTACAGACAGTTAAGCCACCCTACCACTGGACTACTAAGTATTCAAAAAAGTCATACAGTATGGATCAGTTATGATGATAAGTACCCTTGCTTACTTTTGTAAATGGACACTCTAGACCAGAGTAATGGACCACCAGAGCAGCAATATTACTTTTAATGCACAAAAAAATAAAAATAAACTCTTCAGGTAGGGTATGTTTTTTTTTAAAGACTGTGAATAATTGTGACTGTACTGTACCTTATCATCTAAACTGAAGAGGTAAGAATCATTTTGCCTCATCTCAGCTTCTGCTTCAGAGATGATCTCACCTACGTACCTGTTGACAAGCAAGATTCAACTTCACTCACATGCTAATACTGTTTACAAGACACATCCCTGACGGTCAAAGATTGAACAGATTTAAGATATAACTCAGTTTGGTGAAACTGTGTTTATAATTAAACCAATAATTAATTACAAACACATGCATCAAGGAGTCCTGCAAAATCCCAAAGATAAAATCTAGAACCAATAATTATACAGTACACGTTATCATCCCGATGCACGTGTGTTATCAAAAGATCCTCCAATATAACAACATTAATTAATTGAGAGACTTACTCGCATACAAAGGTCCCTTGTGGTACGTCTTGACGTGCTCGGACACCCCAGCCCTTCTTACTGGTCCTAAAGAGCTCAAGCCTGGTCCTGGGTTACATGACATATTATTGGTTCTCGCTTGATACATTCAGATATTTGAATTGTGTTGCTCATTCCAACAATCTAATTCTATGTTTGCAACAAACCAAAAGAGATTGCTTTTATAGTTTAGCGATACAAATACTATAAAATCTTCTCTACCTGAGTCCATTTTGCACCACCCTGTTCCTGCAGGTCCTCCAACAGGAACAAGCATGGTTACACTCAAAGATAAGAGGGGGCTCCTCGCGGCAGAATTCAGGTAGAAGACAACCGTCCTAAAAGTTCAAGATAATCACTGATTTTAGAAGGATAAGGGGAAGGTCAAACACAGGACCTACAGTATGATGTGAAGCAGCAGACTGCTACACCTCAGCAAAATGCTGTGAAACCTCTGATAGGCTGCTTAAGTGTGACTACTACTTTCTCCAAATGTGATTTATGTTGGTAGAGCAAATCCGACAAAGCTGATTAAAAAGTAATGATATTGTTTTGTTTTTGTTGTAGAAATTCTAAAAATATCATTGGTGTGAATGTGAGTGTGAATGGATGTTGTCTATATGTGCCATGAGATTGGCTGGCACACCAGTCCAGGGTGTACCCTGCCTCTTGCCAGAAGTCAGCTGGGAGAGGCTCCAGCTCACTAGCGACCCTAATGAGGATAGTGGTATAGAAAATGGATGGGTGGATGTTTTTATTGGGGCTCAATAGCCCCTTTCATACAAAGTTTCCCAAAAATAGATGAATCAGAGGTGTAAAAGAGATGGCATTTATTCGCCTGATCAAATTAATAGATGTGTAGGGGCACATGGTGTGACATATTTGTCAGGTAGAGACTTGCTTTCAATGCAAAGGGGCATAGACTTCACAGCCACTTTCTGCCATGAAACTTTCACATAGCTGTGTTACTACCTTGAAAGCCGGAAAATGTGTGGGTCAACCTCAACCATTGTTCTGTATTAGTAAGTTTCACACAGAACACCGACACGGGAAAAAGCTGGCTTCAATGGGAAGTGTGAAAGGGGCTAATGTCTCGTACTTAGTGTTTGGCCTGTGTCCAGCCCAGACTGTACGGTAGCAAGGTGAATTTCTTTATTGTCTTCTGTTTTCAACTATTACTATCCATAAAAGATCAATACTGCAGCTAAAATAAACACCCAACCCTGCACCCATGTCCAAATCTATGGAACTCTCCTAAACATTAAAAACTTATCTTTATTATGGTAGTGTTATCCATCTCACCGTATCATACCAGCAACGCAGACTGAGCTGTCCACACATGCAGACACTTGAAGAACAGTCTTCCTTGCAAACGCAGTACTGTGTTGCAATGGACACGCAGAAAAATAACATTGATGACTTCAGAATAGAAGAGGGATACCAGCTTGATTTTCTCAGAAATACACTTACCTGCAAGTGTGTAATGTTTCTATCAATGTTCATCGGGGAGGTGACACAGTTTTCAAGAATGTACTTGTAGTCATCTGGGTAAGGTTCACTGTCAACAGCATTGACACATGGAAGGGGAACTCTCTCCTGCCCTAGAGCAATATCACTGTACAAAGACCACACGCACACACACACACGCGCGCACACACACACACACACACACACACACATACACACACACACACACACACACACAAGGTTGAGGGTTCCTGGCTGATGTTGCACTTTGCTGCAGTAAGCCCCAACACTTTGGCCATGTCACAGCTTACAGTGGGTACGGAAAGTATTCAGACCCCCTTAAATTTTTCACTCTGTTTTCTATTGTAGCCATTTGCTAAAACCATTTAAGTTACGTTTTCCTCATTAATGTACACACAGCACCCCATATTGACAGAAAAAAAACAGAATTGTTGAAATTTTTGCAGATTTATTCAAAAAGAAAAACTGAAATATCACACAGCCATAAGTATTCAGACCCTTTGCTCAGTATTTAGTAGAAGCACCCTTTTGAGCAAATACAGGCATGAGTCTTTTGGGAATGATGCAACACGTTTTTCACACCTGGATTTGGGGATCCTCTGCCATTCCTCCTTGCAGATCCTTTCCAATTCTGACAGGTTGGATGGTGAACGTTGGTGGACAGCCATTTTCAGGTCTCTCTTGAGATGCTCAAGAGACTTTAAGTCAGGGCTCTGGTTGGGCCATTCAAAAACAGTCACAGAGTTGGTCTGAAGCCACTCCTTCAGTATTTTAGCTGTGTGCTTTGGGTCATTGCATTTTTTGAAGGTGAACTTATGGCCCAGTCTGAGGTTCTGAGCACTCTGGAGAAGGTTTTCGTCCAGGATATCCCTGTACTTGGCCGCATTCAGCTTTTCTTCGGTTGCGACCAGTCTCCCTGTCCCTGGAGCTGAAAAACACACCCACAGCATGATGCTGCCACCACCGTGCTCCACTGTTGGGACTGTATTGGACAGGTGATGAGCAGTGTCTAGTTTTCTCCACACATACCGCTTTGAATTAAGGCCAACAATTTATATATTGGTCTCATCAGACCAGAGAATCTTATTTCTCACCATCTTGGAGTCCTTCAGGTGGTTTTTAGCAAACTCCATGTGGGCTTTCATGTGTCTTGCACTGAGGAGAGGCTTCCGTCGGGCCACTCTGCCATAAAGCTCCGACTGGTGGATGGCTGCAGTGATGGTTGACTTTCTAGAACTTTCTCCCATCTCCCAACTGCATCTCTGGATCTCAGCCACAGTGATCTTTGGGTTCTTCTTTGCCTCTCTCACCAAAGCTCTTCTCCCCCATTTGCTCAGTTTGGTCGGACGGCCAGCTCTAGGAAGGGTTCTGATCATCCCAAACGTCTTTCATTTCAGGATTATGGAGGCCACTTTGCTCTAAGGAACCTTAAGTGCAGCAGAATTTTTTTAACCTCTGCCAGATCTGTGCCTTGCCACAATTCTGTCTCTGAGCTCTTCAGGCAGTTCCTTTGACCTCATGATTCTCATTTGCTCTGACACGCACTGTGAGCTGTAAAGTCTTAAATAGACAGGTGTGTGGCTTTCCTCATCAAATCCAATCGGTAAAATCAAACACAGCTGGACTCCAATGGAGGTATCGAACAATTTTAAGAATTTTCAGAAGAAATGGACAGCACATGAGTTAAATATATGAGTTAAATATATGAGTGTCACAGCAAAGGATCTGAATACTTATGGCTGTGTGATATTTCAGGGTTTTTTTTATAAATCAGCAAAACCTTCAACAATTACGTTTTTTTTCTGTCAATATGGGGTATTGTGTGTACATTAATGAGGAAAAAAATTACTTAAATGATTTCAACAAATGGCTGCAATATAACAAAGAGTGAAAAATGTAAGGGGTCTGAAAACTTTCTGTACCCACTGTATGTTTAACTCATCATAGCCACAATCACCCCTATTTAGTATTTCGTGAACTCTATGCCCTCTTTTCTTTCTAGTGTAAATATGAAATCTTGTTTAAGGCCTAAAATTAAAAAAGAAGACACATTTCAATTTGAACCTGTGAAGGCTTTTTTCCTGTGCTTGAATGAACCTGACGTTCTTGGCGTCCTTCTCTCTCCTGTTGGCCTGCAGGGCAGCAAACGTTTTTGAGTTGTGGCTGCAGCAGTCTGAAGGGGCTTCTCCTTCACGGTTCTTTCGGGAAACATCTGCCCCTCGAGATAGGAAAAGCCTGGAGGGCAGGACAGTTAACTTCATAAATGACTGTGATATGGAGCAATTGTCTTTGCACATTGACCATGTAAATCTTTAGACTGCCGCTGCTTTGTTGTGCTTGGATTTTGTACATTTGGTCAGTATTTACTGCTCTCCATTATGGGTGAATGTCTACTGAGAACTCTCGACCTTTCTGTTTCTAATTGTACTGTTTTGTGTGTTCTTTTATGTATACTTTTTATTTACTTTTATCTACTGTGTTCTTTTACGTATACCTTGTATTGTTATGATGTGAATTGTGCGTCACATTCTTGGCCTGATCACCCTTGAAAGACCTCGGTCTCAATTGGGTTTTTATTTTCTGGTTAAATTAAGGTTTTAATTGACTTGATTGATGGACTCATTTTGGTTTGGATTACACTTTTTGCATTATAATTCAAACCACAAACTAGAATTCTCTCAGTAATTTTGTGAAGAATGCTGTTACAAGTAGACCCATTGTAAGTGGCTTTGATCTTCCAGTACTGACATGACAGCATTGCAGCAACATTGCTTTGCTGTCATGATCATGACTTAGTCAACCAGTGAAACACTATTTGAGAAAAACACGTCTGAGTAATCACATGCTGTGAAAAATCAATTCAGGGAGAAAGATGCCAATGCAGGCAAATTCATAGCAATTTTCTGATACCATGAAAATATGACCCCTGATATATATATTAAAAAAAGTATTTAGTCAGCCACCAAATGTGCAAGTTCTCCCACTTCAGATCAGAGAGGCCTGTGATTTTCATCATAGGTCTACCTTACCTATGAGAGAGAAAATGAGAAAAGAAGAGAGAGAAAATGAGAAAAGAAAAATCCAGAAAATCCCATTGTCTGATTTTTAAAGAATTTATTCGCAAATTATGGTGGAAAATAAGTACTTTGACAATAACAAAAGTTCATCTCAATACTTCGTTTTATACCCTTTGTTGGCAATGACAGAGGTCAAACTTTTTCTGGAAGTTTTCACAAGGTTTTCACACACTGTGGCTGGTATTTTGGCCCATTCCTCCATGGAGATCTCCTCTCGAGCAGTGATGTTATGGGGCTCTCGCTGGGCAACACAGACTTTCAACTCCCTCGAAAGATTTTCTCCGGGGTTGAGATCTGAAGACTGGCTGGTCCACTGCAGGACCTTGAAATGCTTCTTATGAAGCCACTCCTTCGTTGCCCGGGCGATGTGTTTGGGATCATTGTCATGCTGAAAGACCCAGCCACGTTGCATCTTCAATGCCCCTGCTGATGGAAGGAGGTTTTCACTCAAAATCTCACGATACATGGCCCCATTCATTCTTTCCTTTACACGGACGGATCAGTCATCCTGGTCCCTTTGCAGAAAAACAGCCCCAAAGCATGATGTTTCCACCGCCATGCTTCACATTAGGTATGGTGTTCTTTGGATGCAACTCAGCATTTTTTACCAAAAAGTTCTATTTTGGTTTCATCTGAGTATATGACATTCTCCCAATCCTCTTCTGGATCATCCAAATGCTCCCTAGCAAACTTCAGACAGGCCTGGACATGGACTGGCTTAAGCAGGAGGACACGTATGGCACTGCAGGATTTGAGTCCCTGGCAGTGTAGTGTGTTACTGATGGTAGCCTTTATTACTTTGGTCCTAGCTCTCTGCAGGTCATTCACTAGGTACCCCCATGTGGTTCTGGGATTTTTGCCCACCGTTTTTGTGATCATTTTTACCCCACGGGGTGAGATCTTGCGTGAGGCCCCAGATCGAGGGAGATTATCAGTGGTCTTGTATGTCTTCCATTTTCTAATAATTGCTCCCACAGTTGATTACTTCACACCAAGCTGCTTACCTATTGCTTATTCAGTCTTCCCACCCTGGTGCAGGTCTACAATTTTGTTTTTGGTGTCCATTGACAGATCTTTGGTCTTGTCCATAGTGGAGTTTGGAGTGTGACTGACTGAGGTTGTGGACAGGTGTCTTTTATACTGATGAGTTCAAACAGGTGCCATTAAAACAGGTAACGAGTGGAAGACCAAAGAGCCTTTTAAAGAAGAAGTTACAGGTCTGTGAGAGCCAGAAATCTTGCTTGTTTGTAGGTGACCAAATACATATTTTCCACCATAATTTCCGAATAAATTCTTTAAAAATCAGACAATGTGATTTTCTCGATTTATTTTTCTCATTTTGTCTCTCATAGGTGAGTTATACCAATGATGAAAATTACAGGCCTCTCTCATCTTTTTAAGTGGGAGAACTTGCAAAATTGGTGGCTGACTAAATACTTTCTCCCCCACTGTAAATGTAAAAGCCTTCACACGACGAGAGCAACTTACACAACACAATCCAGGCGATTCTCCCGAGCAGCTATGTGTAGAGGGGAGTCCCCATGGATATTTACTGCGTGGAGATCACAGTTTGCATCCAGGAGCAGCGTGGCAATCTCAACACTGCCAGAGAACGCTGCCCAGTGAAGACAGATGTTTTCTTCCTGAAATTTTGACCACCATTTTATTTTTTTATTTCTCTGTAACAAGTCCAAAGTGCTGTATGTTTTATGCAAACCTTATCCCTGATGCTGATGTCAGCTCCTTTGGACAGAAGCAACTTGACCTGGTCCACATGTTTGTACTCTGTGGCCCAAATCATGGCTGTCCAACCTCCATCATCCTGAATGGGGGGATCAAACATACTGATCACCTACAGCCAAGTTAAGGTTAAAGTAACAGAGTGTTTGTCACAGAATTGCCCGACGACAAAATCATTTAAAACTGTTGCACTGTTAACCTTTTGGTGTGTACATGAGTGAAAAGCCCCTTTCACACAAGTCAAATTCAAAGCTGACAATTTTCTGTCTCTTTCGTGTGTTAAAGGCACCAACACAAAATCTGGGGTTGAAGTAGACCCCTGAGTTTCTTGGCTTCCAAGGTACTGTCGGAGGCAGAGGAGGGACAGCAGTGAAAAGGAATAAAGGACAGGACTGTGAAATTTAACACCCAAGACTAATTTCTCGTGCGCTGTTGTGCTGATGGGAGAAGTCGCACATCAGTCGCTGTCCAACAGGTATTTTATATATCAAACCAGATAGTGCTGCAGCTGTTGGCATGCATAATATCTGTTATAATATAATATCTATTTGAACATGCACACAGACAAGAGAAAGGCACAGGCTGACGAATGCTGACACGCCAATTCTGTGTGAAAGGGGCTATTGTTGTAACATGTTTTATTTTTTTTATTTTATTTTTATTTTATTTTTTTTATTTATTTTTAATGGGACTGCCAATTACTTGCAGCGAACCAGACATTGTGAACATTGAACAAGTCAAATTAGCTTTTCTGAACACTTAAACAACAACAAAATTATCACAGTCAATCTTTTCCTGTAACACTATGCAACAGTAACATGGCACAACAATGTTATTACATTGGTATAAATTATTTTCCAGTAACAGTTGAATTCAATGTCATCTGAGTTTTAAAGGTAGACGTAAAACTTTTCTGTTATATACTCACATATATATATATATATATATATATATAGTGGGTATGGAAAGTATTCAGACCCCCTTACATTTTTCACTCTTTCTTAAATTGCAGTCATTTGCTAAAATAATTTCAGTTCATTTTCTTTTGTCATTAATGTACACACAGCACCCCATAGTGACAGAAAAAAAACTGAATTGTTGAATTTTTTGCAAATTTATTAAAAAAGAAAAACTGAAAAACCCACGTCCCTTGCGGAGCCCTGTGGAGGGTGCTCCGGAAGTTTGGAGTACTAGAGCCCTTAATACTAGATGTCCGGTCGCTGTACGACCGGTGTCAGAGTTTGGCCTGCATAGCCGGCAGTAAGTCATACTTGTTATCAGTGTGAGCCCGCAGCATAAACTAAAATGAACATTTGACTCAGGGTTCTTTATCACTTCAGAGGTCTGAAGTAGTTGGGAAGAGAATCAGCACCTTCAAATCTGAGACCATGGCATTCAGTCGGAAAAAGGTGGCGTGCCCTCTTCCAGTTCAGGGATGAGATCCTGCCGAAAGTGGAGGAGTTCAAGTATCTTGGGGTCTTGTTCACGAGTGAGGGAAGAATGGAGTGGGAGATCGACAGGCAGATCGGTGCAGAGTCTACAGTGATGCGGACTGTGCATCAGTCTGTCGTGGTGAAGAAGGAGCTGAACTGATGAGCGAAGCTCTCGATTTACCAGTCGAGCTACGTTCCTACCCTCACCTATGGTCACGAGCTGTGTGTTGTGACTGAAAGAACAAGAACGCAGATACAGATACAAACTAATATAAATTAGTTTTCCTCTGCAGGTTTGCCGGGCTCTCTCTTAGAGACAGGGTGACAAGCTCGGTCTTCTGGGTGGGGCTCAGAGTTGAGCCAATGTTCCACTGTATCTGGTATGCGCCCTGGACACCTCCCTGGTGAGGTGTTTCGGCCACATTCCACTGGAAGGAGGTCCCGGGGACGAGCGAGGACACGTCGGAGAGACGATGTCTCCCAGCTGGCCTCGGAACGCCTTAGGATCCCCACGGAAGAACTGGATGAAGTGGCTGGGAGAGAGAAGTCTGGGCTTCCTTGCTAAAGCTGCAACCCTGCGACTCAACCCCGGATAAGCGGAAGAAAATGGATGGCTGCATGGATGGATGGATTTTACTGGTCTGGCCTACTTTGACACCCGTGATTTAGATTTAGAAGCCGCCTGTTGAGGACTTGAAAACTGTTCAATACGCGAGTACAATGATCCTCTTGTTGACTTGTCCAAGAAAAAAAAAAAATAAAAATTCTTGCAACATTGAAGCTAAGCTATTCACAAGCTAAGCTATTCACAAGTGCCGGTGCTCAAAATACTCAACCAGTCTAGCAGGCTGAACTTTATTGGTTCTTTGGATAGCAGTTTCCAATTGTGCTGACCTGATTGTCAAGGGACTTCTAATGACTAATTAGCCTTAAACATATACAGTGGGTACGGAAAGTATTCAGACCCCCTTAAATTTTGCACGTTTCGTTATATTGCAGCCATTTGCTAAAATAATTTAAGTACCTTTTTTTCCTCATTAATGTACACACAGCACTCCGTATTGACAGAAAAAAAAACTGAATTGTTGAAATTTTTATTAAAAAAGAAAAACTGAACTATCACACAGCCATAGGTATTCAGACCATTTGCTCAGTATTTAGTAGAACCACCCTTTTGAGCTAATACAGCCATTAGTCTTTTGGGGAATGATGCAACAAGTCTGCTCCAGTTCTGTCAGGTTGGATGGTGAACGTTGGTGGACAGCCCTTTTCAGGTCTCTCCAGAGATACTCAATTAGTTTTAAGTCAAGGCTCTGGCTGGACCATTCAAGAACAGTCACGGAGTTGTTCTGAAGCCACTCCTTCGTTACTTTAGCTGTGTGCTTAGGGTCATTGTTTTGTTGGAAGGTGAACCTTCGGGCCAGTCTGAGGTCCTAAGCACTCTGGGGAAGGTTTTTGTTCAGGATATCCTTGTACTTGGCCGCATTCATCTTTCCTTCGATTGCAACCAGTTGTCCTGTCCCTGCAGCTGAAAAACACCCCCACAGCATGATGCTGCCAACACCATGCTTCACTGTTGGGACTGTATTGGACAGGTGATGAGCAGGGCCTGGTTTTCCCCACACATGCCGCTTAGAATTAAGGCCAAAAAGTTCTATCTTGGTCTCATCAGACCAGCGAATCTTATTTCTCACCGTCTTGGAGTCCTTCAGGTGTTTTTTAGCAAACTCCATGCAGGCTTTCATGTGTCTTGCACTGAGAAGAGGCTTCCGTCGGGCCACTCTGCCATAAAGGCCCGACTGGTGGAGGGCTGCAGTGATGGTTGACTTTCTAGAACTTTCTCCCATCTCTCGACTGCATCTCTGGAGCTCAGCCACAGTGATCTTTGGGTTCTTCTTTACCTCTCTCACCAAGGCTCTTTCTCCCCCAATTGCACAGTTTGGCCAGACGGCCAGCTCTAGGAAGGGTTCTGGTCGTCCCAAACATCTTTCATTTAAGGATTATGGAGGTCACTGAACTCTTAGGAACCTTAAGTGCAGCAGAATCTTTTTTGTAACCTTGGCCAGATTCGTGCCCAGAGCACCAGAGTTAAATATGAGAGTGTCACAGCAAAGGGCCTGAATACTTATGGCTGTGTGATATTTCAGTTTTTCTTTGTTAATAAATCTCCAAAGATTCTGTTTTTTCTGTCAATATGGGGTGCTGTGTGTAAATTAATGAGGGAAAAAAAATAACTTAAATGATTTCGGCAAATGGCTGCACTATAACAAAGAGTGTAAATTTTAAGGGGGTCTGAATACTTTCTGTACCCACTGTATATATATGCACACACACACACACACACACACACATATATATTTATATATATATAATATTGCTGGGGTATGCCCCAAAGTACCTCATAATTACATACAAAATGTTACTAACCTGGCAGTTTATGTTGACGTATCCTGTGCACAGAAGATATTCAACAATATTGTCATGACCAGACTTGGCCGCTAGATGGAGACATGTGAACCCTTCAACATCCTAAGAAGAGAAGAGAATTTAGTATTGTGAGTCACTAAACACGACAAATATGAATATTACAATATAATATTACAATATTACTAAAATAGAAGGCTTTCTGTAATCATATGTTTATATTGTTTAGGTTTTTGTTGTTTTTCTTTTGCTGTGGGGCAACAAATGATTTGTGACAGACCTTGTGCACAGCGCTGGCTCCAGCTCTCAGCAGGTACATGGCCGTCTCTATGTGGTTGTTTTCACAGGCATCCATCAGCGGTGTTCGATGATCTTCGTCGCAAGTTTCCAAGTTTGCACCAGCCTTTAAGTGGAGAAATACTAATCAGTTTAAATTATTATTAATTATTGTGGAAACAAATTGGGAAAACGGAATAAGATCAACAGCCCCATCATGTGAAATTTAACATAATATGAACATCTGGACATACTAAATAGGGTTTCTGTTAGGGTTGAGCATCATTTGAATTTGAGTGATTCCGGTTCCTCATTTTCATTCGGGTTCTTTTAGGGGGCTGAGTCAAAAAGGTTTGAATGGTTTTAAATAAGGGCTCTCCAAATTATGAACATGCCATTATGCTGCAGCCCGCAGCATAAACTAAAATTAACATTTGACTCAGGGTTCTTTATCACCAGTATCTATATAAAATCTTTGAACTAAAAGGCAGTGTGTGTGGAACTAACACATTTGACCTAATATTCATCAATTAATGATTCAGCTAAAAGTTAAATACACCATTGTTAAAACTGTTATTTGTGACTGTTTTATCACGTCAAATGGTTATGTGTGCAAGTTTTAACTTGACTTCCTGTTTTAAGCATGTACCCTTTTTATTTTGAAAGGTACACACCGGAACTCACCATTTTGGCACGAAAGGTAGCTTCACACGACACCGGTGAAAATGAAAGTAAAATGAGACGGCAAGAAAAACGGAATGGAACTAAATGCTCCTTTACCTACCCACCGCTAAGAATGCTGTGAGACAATCTGAAATTTGTCCTAATTCATTGTAATGTAAAGTTGCTAGTTTGACCTTTGGTGAAGTTTGTTTCTACTTTCTTTCCAGTATGGTAAATAATTTATATTTTATTTTTGTGTCTGTCATCTTACGTTGGTTTAAAGAGTAAAATAAATGCTAAAAACTGTCAGTGCAAGAGTGCAACCCAGCGTTTAACTTGTTAGGTGCCTCAATGTTGGCATATACATATTTTATCGTTTTACACTCACCCAATTGACTTCAGTGATGTTCTGCGCGGTGTAAACTGAGGTTCGGAGTGGGAGGGAGCACATTAGACTTCTACACATCGCGAAAGCTTCCTTTCCACAATATAATCTTATTCCAAGTGTTGCACAGAGGCGAATGGTCATTTATTTTTTACAAAAAGTTAAGAAACACTTTTGTTCATCGCTGCCGTTGGGCACAAGCACGTCTTCGTGCATGTTGTTCTTCATTGGTTTTCGCCACTTTTTTCTTAGGGGTCGGCGGACTGCAGGTATCGAAATTGGGTACTGAAATTTCTAAATTTGATTGATTCCAGGAGAACCGGAATGTTACTCCCGGTTCCAAACGGTTCTCGATTCTTGATAACCAACCCGAGTTACTGTACAGACCCTTTCCAAAAAAATTCAATATCATGGAAAAATGTATTTATTTCAATAATCCAATTCAAAAAGTTAAACTGTCATAGATTATAGATGCAGGGCCCACCATTTAAACAATTTCAAGTATTAGTATATTTTTACATAATTTGGGCTTCCAGCTCATAAAACCCACGAAATCAGGAATTTAAAAAATTACAACACTTTGAAGACATCACCATTTACTTCTCTGTTTTTGTAGAAAAAAAAAGAAAGAAATTAGGGTCACATTAAATCAATCAAAATATGGTACTTTCAAAATGATATGTTAATCTTAAGAGTTATTTTGTAACCATTGGAAATGTTTAATCTCATCGAATGGCAATGACCTATGGTGTCCCTCAAGGGTCAGTTCTTGGACCCCTCCTGTTCAGCCTGTATATGCTACCCTTGGGTCAAATTCTTCAGAACTTTAATTTTGACTATCATAGCTATGCAGATGACACAGTTATATCTAGCAGTCCCAAATTCTTCCTCAATTAAATCACAACAAAACTGAGATAATTGATTTTGGCAAAAAATTATGTTAGTAAACACCTGGAGTCACTCTCTTTCAAAGCCAAAGACCAAGTCCGAAACGTTGGTGTTCTGATTGATTCCGACCTACCTTTCAACAGTCATATCAAATCAATTACTAAAACTGCCTGCTACAATCTGAAGAACATATCCAGTTTGAAGACTTGCATGTGTCAAGCAGACCAGGAGAAGTTCATCCATGCTTTTATCTCAACTAGACTTGACTATTGCAATGGTCTTCTGACTGGACTCCCCCAAAAAGAGCATAAAACACCTGCAGCTCATTCAGAATGCTGCAGCTCAGGTTCTGACCAGAATAAAGAGGTCAGAGCGTATTACTCCAATTCTAAAGTTTTTACAATGGCTCCCAGTCAGCTTTAGAATAGATTTTAAACTTCTGCTATTGGTCTATAAATCACTGAATGGTTTAGGTCCGAAATACATGAAAGAAATGCTCATGCAATATAATCCCATTAGGGCTCTGAGATCGACAGACTCGGGTCAAATAGTGGAGCACAAAGTCCAAAGCAAACATGATGAAATAGCATTTAGCTATTATGCTGCACACAAATGGAATACGTTACCAACAGAAGTGGCGTCAGTGTGAATGTTTCAAGTCCAGGTTAAAAACTCTTCTTTTTCCTCATGCTTTTTAGAGCATTTCCACTTTTAAAAGATATTTCTTGCACTGTACGCTGTTTTAATGGTGCATTATTTTTTTTTCCTCTTTGTTTGAAATGTTTATAAGATGGGTTTTTTTTCTTTGTTTTTAGATACTTTTATTCATGTAAAGCACATTGCGTTACCTTGTGTATGAACTGTGATATATAAATAAATTTGCTTCGCTTTGCTTTGCTTCAATACTTGGTTGGGAATCCCTTTGCTTGAATCACTGCCTTGATGCGCCGTGGCATTGAGGCAATCAGCCTGTGGCATTGGCTGGGAGTTATGCAAGACCAGATTTCCTTGATGCTTGCTGTCAGTTATTCTTTGTTTTTGGGTCTGGTGCCCCTCATTTTCCTCTTGATAAAACCCCATAGATTCTCAATGGGGTTTAGATCCGGCGAGTTGGCTGGCCAGTTAAGCACTGTGATGGCATGGGCATCAAACCATGTTTTGGTGCTTCTGGCGGTATGGGCAGGGGCCAGGTCCTGCTGGAAGATGAAATCTGCATCTCCATACAGATCCTCAGACGAAGGAATCATGAAGTCCTCTAAAACATTCTGGTAGACTGTTGGAGTGACCTTGGATTTAAGAACAACACCATTTACCAACACCTGCAGTGGACATTGCACCCCAACTCATGACTGACTGTGGATATTTCACACTGGAGCTCAAGCAGCTTGGGTTCTGTTCTTCACCTGTCTTCCTCCAAACCCTTGGACTTTGATTCCCGAATGAAAGGCATACTTTATGTTCAATCGGAAAAGAGGACCTTCTTCTCCTTGGCCCACTTGAGACGCTCCCTACATTGGCTCAGGCTCAAAAGTGGCTTGACTCAAGGAACCCGACAGCTGTAGCCCATCTACCGGATGCGTCGGAACGTGGTGGTTTTTGAAGCTGTGGCTGCTGCCTCATTCCACTCTGATAATCCACTGAAGCCCATGGTCACCTCTTTTGCTGGTGCATCTTCTCCTGCCACATTTTGTCCTTCCACTAGACTTTCCATTGATATGCTTGGACACAGCACTCTGTGAAAAGCCAGCCTCCTTAGCTATTAACTTTTGTGGCTTACCCATCCTATGGAGGGTATCAAATACGGTCTTCTGTTGAGTTGTCAAGTCTGCAGTCATCCGCAGATTGGACCCAACTGAGACAATTGAACCAAACTGAAGCAATTAAATGACACCTGGGGGAACCTGTGCAGCTGCTTTGAGTTTTAGATACTTAGTGTGTGACACTCAGTTTAAAACATTTATGGCCTGCAAAATTTGGCCTGATGTCTTCACAGTATTCTAATTTTTTGAATTCCTGATTTCGTGGGCTTTATGACTTGGTAGCCAAATTATGTAAAAATAAACAAATACCGTAATTTCTCGTGTATAATGTGCATTACTACACCCCCCACCCCCCCCAAAATGTCAAAAGTCAATTGTGTGCATTATACATAGGGATAGGGGAAAATGGAAAAAAAACATTCACATTTTATAAATGTATGCCGCCACCTAGAGGTTATAAAAATGCTGTACACTTGCATTCCAAAATGCCACCGCCACTAGAGGTTATTAGAAAGGTGTACACTTTCATTTTAATATGCCACCGCCACCGGTCATGAACAAGGTGTACCCTACACTTTCCTTCCAATATGACAGGGATACGTATGACTGCATATATGTACAGTTGTGCTCATAAATTTACATAGGTACAGATTTTGTGAAATATTGTTTTTTTGTTTTTTATTTATTTATTTATTTATTTATTTATTAAATCTGATGACTGAACAACAAATATCATTAATTTCTTTATGGTTATGTTTTGTTTATCCATCCATCTTCTTCCGCATATCCGAGATCGGGATGCGGGGGCAGTAGCTTTAGCAGGGAAGCCCAGACTTCCCTCTCCACAGCCACTTCCTCCAGCACTTCCGAGAGGATCCCGAGGCGTTCCCAGGCAAGCTGAGAGACGTAGTCTCTTCAGCGTATCCTGGGTCGTCCCCGGGTTCTCCTCCCGTTGGAACGTGCCCGGAACACCTCACCAGGGAGGCGTCCTGGAGGCATCCTAAACAGATGCCGAGCCATCTCAACTGGCTCCTCTCAATGCGGAGGAGCAGCGACTCTACTCTGAGCCCCTCCCGGATGACCGAGCTTCTCACCCTATCTCTAAACCAGGACACCCTGCGGAGGAAACTCATTTCGGCCGCTTGTATCAGGGATCTTGTTCTTTCGGTCACGACCCACAGCTCGTGACCATAGGTGACGGTAGGAACGTAGATCGACCAGTAAATAGAGATCCAGAGCCTTTACGACCTCAGGGCGAATCTCATCCACCCCCCGGGCTTTGTCATCGAGGAGCTTTTTAACCAGCTCGATGACCTCAACCCTAGAGATAGGAGAGCCCACCTCAGAGACGCCAGACTCTGCTTCCTCATGGGAAGACGTGTCGGTGGAATTGAGGAGGTCTTCGAAGTATTCTCCCCACCGACTCACAACGTCCCGAAGTCGAGGTCAGCAGCGCCCCATCCCCACTGTACACAGTATTGATGATGCACTGCTTCCCCCTCCTGAGATGCTGGATGGTGGACCAGGATTCCCTCAAAGCCCTCTGGAAGTCGTTCTCCATGGCCTCACCGAACTCCTCCTACGCCTCAGCGACCACTAAAGCTACATTCCGCTTGGCCAGTCGGTACCCATCAGCTGCCTCAGGTGTGCCACAGGCCAAAAAGGCCCAAAGGCGCAGAGACGGGGGGCAATAACTATACCCACACCTGCTCGGTGCCTCTCACCATGGGCAACTCCAGAGTGGAAATGAGTCCAACCCCTCTCAAGAGGAATGGTCCCAGAGCCCAAGCCATGTGTGGAGGCGAGCCCGACTATATCTAGCCAGAACTCCTCAACCTCACACACCAGCTCGGGCTCCTTCCCTGCCAGAGAGGTGACAGTCCACGTTCCTAGAGCCAGTTTCTGTAGCCGGGGATGGGATCGCCAAGGTCCCCGCCTTCGGCCACCGCCCAGCTCACATTGCAACCAACCAGTATGGCCCCTCCCACAGGTGGTAAGCCCATGGGAAGGGGGACCCATGTTACCCTTTCGAGTTTTGCCCGGCCAGCCCCCATGGGTGCAGGCCCGGCCACCAGGTGCTCTCCTTCGAGCCCCACCTCCAGGATTGGCTCCAGAGGGGGGCCCCGGTGACCCACGTCCGGGCAAGGGAAAACTAGATCCATTTGATTTTTACTTGATAGGGATTTATGGAGCCGTGCTTTGTCTGGTCCCTCATCTAGGACCTGTTCACCATAGGTGACCCTACTAGGGTCGTGAAGTCCCAGACAACTTAGCTGCGAGGATCATTGGGGCACACAAACCCCTCCACCATGATAAGGTGACGGCTCAAGGAGAGGTTTTGTTTAATGATAATGTTTTTCTGAAATGCTTGACCGGTCCTTCATGTTTTCTTTTAAGAATTGTACCCATCTTACAAATTCTGCCTGGGTAATCAAACATATGAGCACAACTGTGTGTTTTCTAATTTACTAAATAAAAGTACGGCTGTGAATTTCAAAAGAGCGATTAATACAAAAGAAAGTATTACGTGTTCAACTTCAGAATAATTGTATGAAAAAAAGTAACAAAATACTGATAATTCATGTTTTCATCATATGGGTGGAAGCAAAATCATGCATTGTAAAAATGCATAATACATAGGTATAGAGGGGTTTTACAGAATTTTGAGGTAATCTTTGTGGGTGCGTATTATACATGGGTGCGCATTATACACGAGAAATTACGGGACTTGAAATTGTCTAAATTATGGGCCCTGAATCTATAATCTATTAAAGTTTCACTTTTTGAATGGAATTGTGGAAATTCTATTTTTTTTGGAAAGGGTCTGTACTTGTTACTGCAAAAAGTTTAATGTGGATGGAACTTGGTTTGACAAATCATTTGTCCTTGCATACACATCAAATTTCTTTCAAATTGGTTGGGATATGACAAACAAATTATATTATTAACAGGCTGATGATAAGGATTTTAAGACATTTGGAATTGAATGTAATCCAAACAGTTGTGATTGATATTTGAAGGTAATAACATCCATCAAACTCTTTCACCAAGGGAAGACTATGGGAATCCGTTCTTACTTGCACAAGCATATGGCAGATTTCCTGATGTCCTCCCTCAGCTGCAGCATGGAGAGGGGTGCGTTTGTTGTGAGAGTCCATTTTAAAGTTGGGGTCAATACCATCCACTGCATATTACATAAAGATGGAAATTAATCATTTAAAACATTCAGATGAACATAGAATGAAGATGTCCATATATTACAGAATGACAAGATAGAAGTTAAAAAGATAAAACACTTACCCAGCATGAGCACAACCTTCTTAAGCTCTCCTTGTTTGGCTGAGAGGTAAAGTTGCTTTGGGTGAAAACGCAGCTTCTTGGGTCTGATCAAAACAAACATACTGTATATATTAAAAATGGTGGGTCTCACATTTGATGTTCAAACAATTCTTACTAAAGCAATGAAAACAAACTTCTCTGTGTCAAGAGCAACCAGAATGCTTTCAAGAGTTTCTCGTGGTGGTCCCTGGAAAACGGGAGATGAGGCTGCTGCTTCAATATCGGCCTTCAGTTCTGAGCACATGGAGGATCCGGGAACAGCAAGGGAGTCTAACCCGGATACTAAACCAATGCAAAGCGAGCTGTCTGCTCTCCCATTGCCATCACCTGCCACACCTGGGCGTAAAGAGCTGGACATAAAAACAACAAAGGGTCTTATGATAAAAAAAAAAATCCTTTCAGCCAAAAAAGACAAAAGACAGTGAACAGTGAAGACTTTAGGAATACTGTAGAGTGGAACCTCAACTTAAGAGTTTAATTCCATCTGTGAACAAGCTCATAACTCAATTTATTGGTAAGTCAAATACATTTTCCCCATTAAAATAAAGGATGCCATTACAGCCCCCCCAAACCACCACCATTTTTAAATAAATAAAACAGCACTATATTATAAAACATAAATATATAAACATAATAAAACATAAAAGTGATTTTATAGAGACAACCTGATTTTATTAATTAAGCTGAAAGTCACACACAAACGTATTTGTGTATAGTATTTGTGTTATGTGCCTTTAAAGGGTCGCTGGGGCAGGTGCTTTAGCAGGGAAGCCCAGACTTCCCTCTACCCAGCCACTTCATCCAGCTCTTCCGGGGGGATCCCGAGGTGAAAGAGAATCGGTGAAAAAGGGCAGCCTTGGCGGAGTCCAACCCTCTGGGTAAGCCACAAAAGTTCATAGCAAAGGCTGTTCACAGAATGCTGTGTCCAAACATATCAAAGAAGGAAAGTCCAGTGGAAGGACAAAATGTGGTTTGGAGGAAGACGGGTGAAGAACAGAGCCTAAGCTGCTTGAGCTCCAGTGTGAAATATCCACAGTCAGTCATGATTAGGCGTGCAACGTCAACTGCAGGTGTTGGTAAACTATGCTTTCTTAAATCCAAGGTCACCACAAGAGTCTACCAGAATGTTTTAGAGGACTTCATGATTCCTTCTTCATCAGGATCTGTATGGAGATGCAGATTTCATCTTCCACCAGGACCTGGCCCCTGCCCATACCGCCAGAAGCACCAAAACCTGGTTTGAAGCCCATGCCATCACAGTGCTTAACTGGCCAGCCAACTCGCCGGATCTAAACGCCATTGTGAATCTATGGGGTATTACCAAGAGGAAATGAGGGGCGCCAGACCCAAAAACAAAGAAGAACTGACAACAAGCATCAAGGAATTCTGGTCTTCTCACAGGCTATATACCACAGGCTTATTGCCTCAATGCCACGGCGCATCGAGGCAGTGATTAAAGCAAAGGGATTCCCAACAAAGTATTGAAGATTAACATATCGTTGTGAAAGTACCATATTTTGATTAATTTAATGTGACCGTAACTTTTTTTTCTACAAAAAAAATTTGATTTATTCAAAGTATTTGATTTTTTTTAAATTCCTGATTTCGTCGGTTTTCTGAGTTGGAAGCCCAAGTCATGTAAAAATGAACAAATAAATACTTGAAATTGTTTAAACTGTGGGCCCTGAATCTATAATCTATGAAAGTTTAACTTTTTGAATGGAATTATGGAAATAATTTTTTTTTCCATGATATTCTAATTTTTTGGAAAGGGTGTGGAGATGGATGGTCCTTAAAGGGGGGTGGCCTGGTGAGTGACATCAGAAGTTTTAATTTCCAACGGTTTGTTCAATCTCCTCCATGCTCCTTGCGAGTATTTTCACTTGGTATTTGTGAGTTTGACAGTTTGTCCCATTCAATAAACAGATGAAAGCACATCTCATTTATTTATTTTTTTTAACTTTACTCAAGCGGCAGCATATGTAAAGTTCACGAGTAATTCTTAATTTGGCTCACAACACAAAGACAAAAAAGGGAAGAAAACAAAAGTCTAAGTAATGGCTAGTGACTCCAAAACACATAAATTGGGGCACTCTTAAATCAAGGTACTAAAAACACCAATTCCAATGAAGTTGGGATGTTGTGTAAAATGTAAATAAAAACAGAATACAATGATTTGCCAATCCTTTTCAACCTATATTAAATTGAATAAACTACAAAGACAAATATATCTGATGTTCAAACATTATTTTAATTTTTTTTTTTTTCAAATATTCTCTCATTGAATTTGATGCCTGCAATACATTAAATAAAAGATGGGAGAGGGCCATGTTTACTAATGTTTTACATCAATAAGGATTTGGGAGCCAAGGACACTAATTCTTGAAGCTTTGTTGGTTGAATTATTTCCCATTCTTGCTTGATGTACCATTTCAATTGCTCAACAGACAGGGGTCTCCGTTGTCATTGTAACGGATATGCTCTCGCCAGATGACACCATGAATCCCAATCTCGGACTGGGACAACTGTATTTTCACGACCATAAGGCGCACCGCACCGTATTATTCGGCGCAGGCATGGTAAAACATACGTTAGCTTAAAACATACGGTTTCATGCATGCACGCTAAAACATATGCTAGGATGCATGCAACTAAAAAAGAAGAGGTCAGACATTAAGGTGGATGTGAAGCGGAGGACAGCTCCCCACAGCCAAAGTATGGCCAAAACAGGCGGAGGAACCGGCGTAGGGCCTCACCCCGTTTGAGGAGAGAGTCGCTGCGATCATGGGTGACACTGCTCTCTCAGGGGTGGTGGGGGCACATGTGGCTGACTCTGATCACCCCACAAGGTAAATACCATGTATTTTTATAACTCATAACAAATGTGTTCATACAGTAACCTACACTCAGCCCTATGAGATAAAGGTTCATGTGTAAATGTTTTATGTGTGGTATTTGTAATAAATCTTTTGAATTCAAACAGAAGCACATCAGCAAATCAAAGAGGATATCACAAACTTTGACTCCTGTCACTTTGTCCTGAAAGTTTTCCACATCTAAAAAGAGATGTGGTGCCCTCTTTATGAGATAAAATAATTAGATTTTAACGTTTAAACTTAAAATCATGCTTAACCGGAAGTAACGCAGGCGTCTCTACCGGCTGACACTATTCTCCTAAATTAATTACGTTTTCATCCAAACCAATATATGCTACGTCATATTTTGCGCTTCTTAATCCGCTACACATTTTCGATAGGAGACAGGTCAGTACTGCTGGCAGGCCAGTCTAGTACTCACATTCTTTTTACTACGAAGCCACACTGTTGTAACACGCTTGGCATTGTCTTGCTGATATGAGCAGGGACGTTCCTTAAAAAGACATTGCTTGGATGGCAGCATATGCTGCTCTAAAACCTGTATGTACCTTTCAGCATTGCATTTTTCAGTTTAAACATTAAATATCTGGTCTTTGTAGTGTATTCAACTCAATATAGGTTGACAAGGTTTTACACAACGTCCCAACTACATTGGAATTGGATTTGTACCACTGTATAAGCCAACTTAAAGGTTGCGCAGCAGGTGATTTACCTGCCAGTAGTGGTGTCTGCTCGGCCCTCAAGGGCTCCGGGCGGAGCTGGTCCGTGAGCAAGTGTGGGGGGTACAGTGGAGGTCGTGTCAGCCTTGGCGATGGTAACCTCCTTGGCCTTGCTGGCCTCCTCCCCACAGTGGGGGCAGAAGCTTTGCCCTTTCAGCACTGAGGCACAGGCACAGTGAAAGCGATGTGAGATGTTGATGTCTGGTTGGCACTCCATGAAGGTCCCCTACACAGCCAAGGATAAAAAGTCCACCATTTTATAAAATAATAATACAATTACTATGCAATTTTTGTTGAACTGTTTTCTCATAATTCCAGGGACACGTGTACTGCACATGCTGGAATTGAACTTTAAGATCTTTTTAAAGATGTCTTAACTACAAGATGAGTTTATCACAAGGAGCATGTAATGAACATGGTCAAGTGTATATAAAGTTATGAATATCCAAGCCTTCAAATATTATGGCAGTTAATGAGGTATTACTGTATATCTTATTATTATAGATATGTTGCCTATCAGAAGTCCGCATAATATTTCTTGGCAAACAGCTTTTTCCTACGGTGTGATGTTCACTGGTCAATTTAATGGCATTTCTGTCACCTACCAATTATTTTCTAGTTCAGTCTTTGCTAATATCCGGGTTAGGAGGTGGGACCCAAAATACAACCAATAATAATGATTTTCATGAGTCATCAATTGTCACCATTTATGGAACCTATATTAACCTGAGTGTCGATGTTATGGCAATACACTGTTTCTCCTAAATTTATATCCTAAGGAAGGACTACATTTCTTACTTGCAGCAAAGAACTGACAACAGGGATCAGAAAGTGGATGGAACTCACAGCCCTGCAGAAGAAGCCACAGCCAGGGCAGCACTGGTGCTTGACCATGCCATTGCGGTGGTCCTCACATAGAACTAGCAGCTGAACAGAGTTGGAAGGTCGCATCATTTCTTGTTTCAAGACAGCACCCTGGCAGCGGGTCAGTTGTCCATCAACACTCTCAGTAGCCATGCACTTCCTGTCTGCCAGGATGAGAATCTCTCGGCTCTTGGGGGTCTCCATGCGGCAGCTGCACAAAGGTAGCTCCTGAGCCTCCTCCACTGTTGAACTTGACGTCTCTGCAAAGACCAAAAGTCATTGTCAATACCTTTACCGCCCCCCTCCCCCCCCCCCCCCACACACACACACACAAACTATTTTCCTTCAACTTCTAAACTTAACAGGTCCAGAGCTACGAGAAAGAAAAAAAAACTTTTAAGTTCAAGTTAAGTTTTAACCTTTAAGTATTAACAGCCTTATTGCAAATTGGGTAAGCAAGTGTGGTGGACCAGGAATGATTAGTAAGGGGGAAGTTAGAAAGGCATTAAAGAGGATGACAAATGGAAAGGCACAGGCACATTCTTGTGTAGGTATGGAAGCATCGAGGAGAGGTGGTTGTGGAGTTTTTGACCAGCTTGTTCAATAGAATTCTAGCGCGTGAGAAGATGCCTGAGGAATGGAGGAAAAGTGTGCTGGTGCCCATTTTTAACAAGGGTGATGTGCAGAGCTGTGGGAACTATAGAGGAATAAAGTTGATGGGCCACACAATGAAGTTATGAGAAAGAGTAGTGGAGGCTAGACTAAGGACAGAAGTGAGTATTTGCGAGCAACAGTATGGTTTAATTCCTAGAAAGAGTACCACAGATGCATTATTTGCCTTGAGGATGTTGATGGAAAAGTACAGAGAAGGTCAGAAGGAACTACATTGTGTCTTTGTAGATCTAGAGAAAGCCTATGACAGAGTACCCAGAGAGGAACTGGGGTACTGCATGCGTAAGTCAAGGGTGGCAGAGAAGTATGTTAGAATAATACAGGACATGTACGAGGGCAGCAGAACAGTGGTGAGGTGTGCTGTAGGTGTGACCGAGGAATTTAAGGTGGAGGTGGGACTGCATCAGCCTGAGCCCCTTCCTGTTTGCAGTGGTGATGGATAGGCTGACAGATGAGGTTAGACTGGAATCCCCGTGGACCATGATGTTTGCAGATGACATAGTGATATGCAGTGAAAGCAGGGAGCAGGTGGAGGAACAGTTAGAAAGATTGAGGCATGCACTGGAAAGCAGAGGAATGAAGATTAGCCGAATTAAAACAGAACATATGAGCATGAATGAGAGGGGTGGTGGGGGAAGAGAGAGGCTACAGAGAGAAGAGATAGCAAGGGTGGAGGACTTTAAATACTTGGGGTCAACCGTCCAGAGCAATGGTGAGTGTGGTCAGGAAGTGAAGAAACGGGTCCAAACAGGTTGGAACGGGTGGAGGAAGGTGTCAGGTGTGTTATGTGACAGAAGAGTCTCTGCTAGGATGAAGGGTCAAGTTTATAAAACAGTGGTGAGGCCAGCCATGATGTACGGATTCGAGACAGTGGCACTGAAGAGACAACAGGAAGCAGAGCTGGAGATGGCGGAAATGAAGATGTTGAGGTTCGCTCTCGGAGTGACCAGGTTGAATAAAATTAGAAATGAGCTCATCAGAGGGACAGCCAAGGTTCGATGTTTTGGAGACAAAGTTAGAGAGAGCAGACTTCGATGGTTTGGACACGCCCAGAGGAGAAATAGTGAGTATATTGGCAGAAGGATGATGAGGATGGAGCTGCCAGGCAAGAGAGCTAGAGGAAGACCAAAGAGAAGGTTGATGGATGTCGTGAGGGAAGACATGAGGGCAGTTGGTGTTCGAGAGGAGAATGCAGGAGATCGGCTTACATGGTAAAGGATGACGCGCTGTGGCAACCCCTAAAGGGACTGGCCGAAAGGAAAAGAAGATTGCAAATTGGGTAAATTATTTTTGGGCAACGATTCTGATTCGGATGCCCCCCGGACGCCTCCCTGGTGAGGTGTTCCGGGCACGTCCCACCGGGAGGAGACCCCGGGGACGACCCAGGACACACTGTAGAGACTTCGTCGCTCGGCTGGCCTGTGAATGCCTCGGGATCTCCCCGGAAGAGGTGGATAAAGTGGCTGGGGAGAGGGAAGTCTGGGTGTCCCTGCTAACGCTACTGCCCCCGCGACCCGACCTTGGATAAGCGGTAGAAAATGGATGGATTTTTGGGCAACAGTTCATCTTTCAGCAGCACAACAACCCTAACCCCACAGTCCAGATACCTAAGGGGTGGCTTCAGGACCACTTTGTGAATATCCTTGATATACATGAATATACAAGCCCAGATTTAAATCCAACATCTGGAGAGATCTGGAAAAGGCTGAGCACTGACTGCGCTCCCCAATCCAACTTGACGAAACTTGGGAGGTGCTGCAAAGAAGAATGGACAAAGCCGTCCACAGATAGGTGTGCCAAGACAGTGGCATTAAATTCTAAAAGACTTGAGACTATAATTGCTGTCCAAGGTGCATAAAGTATTGCGCAAAGGCTGTAAATTTTTAATGTTAATACATCTGTTAAAATGTCATGTTGTCATGATGAAACATATATTATGTGTAGAACTTTGAGGGGAAAATTATTTGCAGTATTCTATTTTGGAATACGTCTGTAACTGTGAAATTACAGTGCCACCAGAAAGTTATCACACCCTTTCACTCTTTCCACGTTTTGCTGTTACAGACTTATTCTAAAGCCGACTAAGTATAGTTTTTTTTTTAAAAACAATGTACATAAAATATCCCATAATGACAATGTAAAAACATACTTTCAGACAGTTGTACAAATTTATTGAAAATGTAAACATTTATACATGTAAATGTAAACATTTATACATAAGTATTCACACGGTTGGCTTAATATTTTGTTGAAGCACCTTTGGCAGCGATCACAGCTTCAAGACTTCTTGGGTATGTCTCTACGAGCTTGGTACACCTGTTTTGGGGCATTTTCTCCCATTCTTCTCTGCACATCCTCTCAAGGTCAGTCAGGCTGGAAGGGCAGCGTCGGTGGGCAGCCATTTTTAGGTCTTTCCAGAGATGTTTGATTGGATTTAAGTCTGGGCTCTGGCTCGGCCACTCAAGGACATTCATAGGCTGCTCCTGAAGCCACTTCTTTGTTATCTTGGCTGCGTGCTGTGGGTCATTGTGGTGTTGGAAGGTGAATCGACGCCCTAGGCTGTGTTGGAAGGTGAACCGATGCCTTAGTTTGCGTTCAACAACATTCTGGAGCAAGTTCTCTTGAATAATTTGTCTGTATTTGGAAGCTGTCATCTTGCCCTCTATGCGGACTAGTCACCCAGTTCCTACAGCAGAAAAACAGCCCCACAGCATGATGCTGCCACCACCATGCTTCACAGTAGTGATGGTTTTAGCCAGGTGATGAGCATTGCCTTTTCTTCTCCAGATATGACGCTTGCAATTCAGGCCAGTTCTATTTTGGTTTCATCAGACCACAGAATTTTGTTTCTGCAGGTCTGAGAATCCTTAAGGTGCCTTTTGGTAAACTCAAAGTGGGCTATGATGTGCCTTTCAGTGAGAAGTGGCTTCCGCCTGGCCACTCTACCATAAAGGCCTGAATGGTGGAGTGTGTTAGCAATGGTGGACTTTCTGGATGGTTGTCCGATCGCCGCAAGGGAACACTGCCCGCCTTAATGATCATAGGGTTCTTGTTCACCTCTATAATCAAGGCCCTTCTTCCACGGTTACTCAGCTTGGTCAGACGGGCAGCTCTAGGAAGGTCCGGGTGGTTCCGAACTTCTTCAATTTCCGAATAATCGAGACCCTAGTGCTTTTCAGGACCTTCAATGCTGCTGAAATTCTTTTGTATCCTTCCCCAGATTTGTGCCTTGACACAATCCGTTCTCAAAGGTCTGCAGACAATTCATTAGACTTCACTGCTTGGTTTCTGCTCTATGCACTGCAAACTATGAGACCTTATATAGAAAGGTGTGTGCCACTCCAAATGATGTTCAATGAACTGAATTTACCACAGGTGGACTCCATTCAAGTTGTAGCAGCATCTCAAGGATGATCAGTGGAAATCAGATGCACCTGAGTTTAAGTTTGAGTGTCATAGCAAAGGGTGTGAATACTTATTTACCTATTATGTTTGAATGTTAATTTTTTTTATAAATTTACACAGATGTCTGAAAATGTTTTTGTCATTATGGAACATTATGTACATTTTATTTTTAAAGAAAACTATACTCTAAGCAGCTTTAGAATAAGTATGTAACAGCAAAATGTGGAAAACGTGAAGGGGTGTGAATACTTTCTGGTGGCACTATAAATTCAATAAAATTTTATTTTACAACCCCAATTCCAATGAAGTTGGGACATTGTGTTAAACCTAAATAAAAACAGAAAACAATGAAAATCATGCAAATCATGTTCAACCTATATTTAATTGAATACACTACAAAAACAAGATATTTCATGTTCAAACTGATCAACTTTATTGTTTTTAGAAAATAATCATTAACTTAGAATTTTATGGCTGCATCATGTTCCAAAAAAGCTTGGACAGGTGGCAAAAAAGACTGAGAAAGTTGAGGAATGCTCATCAGACACCTGTTTGGAACATCCCACAGGTGAACAGGCTAATTGGGAACAGGAGGGTGCCATGATTGGGTATAAAAGGAGCTTCCCTGAATTGCTCAGTCATTCACAAGCAAAGATGGGGCGAGGTTCACCTCTCTGTGAACAAGTGCGTGAGAAAATAGTCTAACAGTTTAAGGACAATGTCCCTCAACGTACAATTTCAAGGAATTTAGGGATTTCATCATCTACGATCCATATCATCATCAAAAGGTTCAGAGAATCTGGAGAAATCACTGCATATAAGCGGCAAGGCCGAAAACCAACATTGAATGCCCGTGACCTTCGATCTCTCAGGCGGCACTGCTCAAAAACTGACATCAATGTGTAAAGGATATCACCACGTGGGCTCAGGAACACTTCAAAAACTAATGTCAGGAAGCACAGTTCGGCGCTAAATTCGTAAGTGCAACTTGAAACTCTACTATGCAAATCAAAAGCCATTTATCAACAACACCCAGAAACGCCGCCGGCCTCTCTGGGCCCGAGCTCATATAAGATGGACTAATGAAAAGTGGAAGTTTTCTGTGGTCCGACGAGTCCACATTTCAAATTGTTTTGGGAAATTGTGGCCGTCGTGTTCTCCGGGCCAAAGAGGAAAAGAACCATCCGGACAGATATGGACGCAAAGTTCAAAAGTCAGCATCTATGATGGTATGGGGCTGTGTTAGTGCCAATGGCATGGGTAACTTACACATCTGTGAAGGAATCATTCATGCTGAAAGGTACATACAGGTTTTGGAGAAACATTATGCTGCCAATCTGAGCTTTTTCATGGACGCCCCTGCTTATTTCAGCAAGACAATGCCAAACCACACTCTGCACGTGTTACAACAGCGTGGGTTCGTAGTAAAAGAGTGCGGGTACTAGACTGACCTGCCTGCAGTCCAGACCTGTCTCCCATTGAAAATGTATGCCGCATTATGAATCGTAAAATACGACAGCTGAAGCGTCAAATATGAATATTCTTGCTTGATGTACAGCTGAAGCTGTACATCAAGCAAGAATGGGAAAGAATTCCACCTACAATGCTTCAACAATTGGTGTCCTCAGTTCCAAAACGTTTATTGAATGTTGTTAAAATAAAAGGACCTGATCACCCTGTCCCAGCTTTCTTTGGAACATGTTGCAGCCATAAAATTCCAAGTTAATGATTATTTGCTAAAAACAACAAACTTGATCAGTTTGAACACTAATCTTTGTAGTGTACTCAATTAAATATAGGTTGAACATGATTTGCAAATCATTGTATTCTGCTTTTATATAGGTTTAACACAATGTCCCAACGTCATTGGAATTGAAGTTGCATATTGCGCCACAACTTCGTTTTTGAAGTTGTGTCATGGTGCACTTCACACATGGACCAGGTCTAAAACCACACCCCTCACTTGAATATTCTCCTAATGCACTGTACACCATAACATGAGGTATACAGTACAAATGGCGCTTTTAAAGGAAACAATAGAAAAGTATCAAATAATAGCTTGGTAGTTATAGACCAGCGGTGTCAATCTAATTTTTATCATGGGCCACATTGCAGTTACGGTTTCCCTCAGAGGGCTGTTACAACTGTGAAACTATATTAATATTTCATCGCTTCATCATATTATACAACAAATTGATGGATAACTACAATAGTCAAGAATAATAGTTTATTCAACTATTGTTCAATTTACTGTAAAAAGGGCTTTGGTCGCAAAAAATAATATTACTAATAATATTACTAATTTACTAATAATATTACTAACTTATTAGTAATATTACTATTACTAATAATATATTACTACTAATGTGCTACGATTAATTGACAACTAATCGATTATCAAATTAATTCTTTTGATAGTAGATTAATAGTTTACAGACCTTGTTTAACTTAAAATTGTCCAAATTCTCAGAATTTCTCAACAGTAAATATTTGCAAGATTTCGTTCATCCTCCATGAAAACAGACCGATTATTTCTTGTGTTGAATCAAAATAAGACATTTGCAAACATCTGCTTTTACTTTGGAAAACAACTATCAACATGTTTGTCTATTTTCTGACTTGTTCTGGACCAAACAGTAACTGAATCATCATCAATTTATGTTTGTGCATTTTCTGCACTGTCAATTTTAAATGTCCTCTTTTTAATAAAGGGATGGAAATGTAAAAGTTTTTTAAAATCTGATTGATCAAAGAAATAATTGACAGATTCATCGATTATTAAATTAATCGCTAGTTGCAGCTCCAGTGACTAAGTTATTTATTACATATCGCTGGCATGGTGTGCAAACCTCACATCTGCAAAATCATCACTTTTGAGGAAAACGAAAAAAATGCTTATTTGTTGAGCCATTAACATTACTTTCTCAAAGAGGGCAAGCCATTTTCAACACTTTATATTCGTCAATAAACTGTAAATATAACACACACACACGTGGGGACTGAACAAGAGTATCGATTTTTTTTTAAAATATGAATTTGACCAAATTTGGACATAGGAGGTTTCTGCCTGACGGCAGCAATGTAATGTGATGATGATTTGAAATTTTGGTACAAATTTGAGCAAGAATCATGGAAGATGACGAAGATGATTTGCTTTCGCGGGCCACCTAAAATGATGTGGTGGGCTAGATCTGACCCCTGGACATTGAGTTTGACCCCTGCGCTATACTTTTATGCATGGATTTTTTGTTTAAATTATACATTTTAGCACATGGTGTACAATTAGTTGTTCAATTGCTGTTTACTTTATTTTAATTTATGCAGTAACTGTGATTTTAGATTTGTCATCGACTGGTTGTAAGGTACATTTCATTACATGCTATACAACCATTCAACCTATGTGACAAAAAAAGTGAAGCGTAAAGCAAGGCCACTCGAAATATTTGGCCACTTTAACATTGTATAATTGCTAGTTATTAATTATAGTAAATATAGCATTGTGAAAACGATCAACAAACTATTTTAGTCTGCTGATAAATATGTTCATACAACTGTAGGACCATTGTGATTATCCATCCATCGATTTTACATACCGCTTATCCTCATGCGGGTCGTGAGCGTGCTGGAGTTTATCCCAGCTGACTGGGCGAGAGGCGGAGTACATCTTGAACTCTTCGCCAGCCAATCGCGGGACACATATAAACAAACAATCATTCACACACACATTCAGACCTACGGACAATTTAGAGTCTTCAATTAACCTACCATGCATGTCTTTGGGATGTGGGAGGAAACCGGAGTACCCGGAGAAAACCCATGCAAGCACAGGGAGAACATGCAAACTCCACACAGGCGAGGCTGGATTTGAACCCGGGGAAGAGGTAGATATGCTAACCAGTCATCCACCATTCCACCTATCAATGGGATTATATGGGAAATAAAATATTGTATCTATGATATGCATAAACATTTTATAAAATAAAGCAGGTTTCATGAGCTCCTCCTGTCTTACGAGCTCACCTTTGCCCTCTAAAGTAGCGTCAGGCTCACGGAGATTGCAGAGTTTGTCAGGTGGTGTTATCTGGGAGTTTTCATTCCTGTCTTCTGTGTGCATCAGAAATGAAGCTGGAGGCTCAGCCAACGCCTCTGATTCTGGGTAGTAAAAGTTGTTTAAAATAAAAGTTGGTTGAAGAAAATACAGCCTCAAGAATCAATAATTACATTAACCAGTCAAATACTGAGGTGGTGAAAACTGGATTGTCTAATTGTAAGAACAGGAAGACTTTAAGGATTTTTGTACAGTATTGTCTTACAGCTGGCCAACATTGCTTGAATGCTACATATGTAAAATATAGTCTAATTAGGGTTTATCTTAATATATGATGGAATTCTCAGTAAAGAAGAAGTCTTTGACGTGTGATTTATACGCTAAATGTTATGTTATAAACAGAGCAACCACAACAGGGTAGGTAACACAGGGGGTCTAGGGCCCCGAGACACGGCATATGAATGCCAAAACAATGGGACTGCTTTAGACACTACAGCGGCAACATGTCGGGAGTCCTCCGCATAGGGCTCCTGACTAAAGGCCTCTTTATACTCCCATGCTCGCGCGGCCGACAACAGCCGCATTGCATCACGTGACCGACGCATTGGCCCGCGTGGCCCCTCTGCGTCACTTGAAGCGCACACGGACAATTTTTGGGATTTTGTTCGGGATTGATCTGTTTTAGTCACATGCTGTGATATCGTATTCAGCGTTCCTCTCGGTTCCACATACCACCTAAGCCGCCGCCTTCTTGATCGATTTTGCAGTAAAATTAAACGTATCATCTGGTCATCTAGGTCCATTTGTTCTAGCAGACACTGCTCCACGGTTGCCATTGTTGTTGCTTTGTTCCTTGTTACGGAAAGGTAAGTATAAACAGCTACCGGAAATGACCAAAAAATGCAGAGGAAACTCCGCCCTGTGGCATCCTAGCCAATACCAGCCGTAGCGACACCCCCGACTTGGAGGAGAACTGCAGTACATTTTCAAAACTGCGTGCGTGGGTTGCGCTCGAGTATAAAGGCAAACTGCGCGCGGGATAGCCGCAGTGATGTCAGCGCGGTCACCGTCCGCGCGAGTATAAAGAAGGTGTTAATGGTGCTGATATTTGTCCAAAATTAGCAACACAACTGGAAACCCCGCTGACACTGCAATGACACGTTGGGATTCGAAAATATCCCGAATGAGGCTACCTACAAGCAGGCCTGCTCATTTTAATCAGACTTTATGTCAATTATTTAATCAAAGATTACTAGTTTCCATGCCTACAGTCCACCCACCCCGAAGAAGAACACGTCGAAAACCAACGAAGAAATGGCGAAAACCAATGACGAAATGCATGCACGAAGAAGTGTGTGTGCCCAATGGCGGCGGCAATTGAAAGTCTTAACTTTGTTAAAATATAGTAAATGACCAGTCACCTCAGTGCAAGACTTGCAAGAAGATTATTTTGTGTAAAGGACGTTTCACGATGTGAAGAAGTAATGAGGTGGCTCCTTTGACGTGCTCCCTCCCGTTCCGAGCCTCAGCCTACAGCGCGCTAAACTTTAGTAAAGTCAATCAGGTGAGTGAAACAATAAAATAAATTTAATACCAACATTGAGGCAGCTAACAAGTTTAACTGTGACTAAAACAGTGAGTCACCGTAAATGCAAACCGCTAACATTAGCATATGTATTTTCTGTAGAAAACGAGCACGAGACACTCTTGTCTATACAGCTCACACCTGAAAAGGCAGACATGATACTCAAATAAAAATCAGGTGAACCTATCAGTGGGAACTCACTAACGTTATGTTAAATAATTTTAGTTCAGTAAGTTAAGCAGTTATGTTTTAAATCCAGCCGTATTAAGGCCTTTTAACACTGCACTTGGGAATGCGTCTGACGCCTTCAACTTTGCCGTTCATCGTGTGTGTGCTGGGCGTCAGAGCGTTTTGACGTGACACCAAGCGTAGTGTCAATGCAGAGGGCATTTGGCGCTCAGCATTCCATTAATCCATCCATCCATTTTCTGTACCGCTTCTCCACCGGTGTGGTGGAGCCTATCCCTGCTATCTTCGGGCGAAAGGCAGGGTACACCCTGAACTGGTCGCCAGCCAATCGCAGGGCACATACAAAAAAACAACCATTCGCACTCACATTCACACCTACGGGCAATTTAGAGTCTTCAATTAACCAAGCATGCATGTTTTTGGGATGTGGGAGGAAACCGGAGTACCCGGAGAAAACCCACGCAGGAATGGGGATAACATGCAAACTCCACACAGGTGGGGCCGGAATTTGAACCCCGGTCCTCAGAACTTTTGCAGAGATTGCAGAGTTTGTCAGGTGGTGTTATCTGGGAGTTTTCATTCCTGTCTTTCCTGTCTATGCCGCCGCATGCCATCATCAGATAAAAAAAAAATTATATTCTGGAGCATTGAAACGGTGATGACTCCTGCAATTGGAGAGAGGCTGGCGGAGTGATTTATGGGTGCTATTTTGACGGACTTGGACAGTAAACGGCAAGGGGAAAATTTCTCTTTGTCCCAAAATCTCTGCTTAGCCTGAAATATACAGGGCCACTAGAAAGTAATATAGTTTTCTCTAAAAAAAAAAAATTTAAAAAAGGAAATCTCCATAAATTATCCAAATATATACAAAGTAAAAACATATTTCCAGACATTTGTGTCAATTTATTTTTAAAAATTACATTTTCAAACAATAGATAGTATCCGCACCTTTTGCTATGACACTCAAACTCAATCTCAGTTGCATCTGATTTCCACTGATCATCCTTGAGTAGCTTCTACAACTTGAATGTAGTACACCTGTGGTAAATTCAGTTGATTGAACATAATTTGGAATGGCACACACCTGTCCACAGTGGATATGAAAAGTGTTCAGACTCCTTAAATGTTTCACTCTTTGTTATATTGGAGCCATTTGCTAAAATCATTTAAGTTAATTTTTTTCTTTGAATGTACACACAGCATCCCATATTGACAGGGAAAAAAAACGAATTGTCGAAATTTTTAGTGTTTAGTAGAAGCACCCTTTTGAGCTAATACAGCCATGAGTATTTTTGGGAATGATGGGTGTGAGTTTTTCATACCTGGATTTGGGGATCCTCTGCCATTCCTCCTTGCAGATCCTCTCCAGTTCCGTCAGTTTGGATGGTGAACGTTGGTGGACAGCCATTTTCAGGTCTCTCCAGAGATGCTCAATGGGGTTTAAGTCAGGGCTCTGGCTGGGCCATTCAAGAACAGTCACGGAGTTGTTCTGAAGCCACTCCATTATTTTAGCTGTGTGCTTAGGGTCATTGTCTTGTTGGAAGGTGAATCTTCGGCCCAGTCTGAGGTCCTGAGCACTCTGGAGAAGGTTTTTGTCTAGGATATCCCTGTACTTGGCCGCAATCATCTTTTCTTAAATTGCAACCAGTCGTCCTGTCCCTGCAACTGAAATACACCCCCACAGCATGATGCTGCCACCACCATGTGTCACTGTTGGGACTTTATTGGACAGGTGATGAGCAGTGCCTGGTTTTCGTCACACATACCGCTTAGAATTAAGGCCATAAAGTTCTATATTGAGAGAATCTTATTTTTCACCATCTTGCAGTCCTTCAGGTCTTTTTTAGCAAACTCCCTGCAGGCTTTCGTGTGTCTTTCACTGAGGAGAGGCTTCCGTCGGGGCACTCTGCCATAAAGCCCCGACTCCAGTGATGGTTGACTTTCTAGAACTTTCTCCCATCTCCTGACTGCATCTCTGGACCTCAGCCACAGTGATCGTTGAGTTCTTCTTTACCTCTCTCACGAACGCTCTTCTCTCCCCCGATTGCTCAGGTTGGCCGGACAGCCAACTCGAAGAACTGGGTTCTGGTCATCCCAAACATCTTCCAATTTAGGATTATGGAGGCCACTGTGCTCTTAGGAACCTTGGTGCTGGCAGCACCACATGCTGTGGGTTTTTTTGTTGTTGCAGGAACTGGGTGACTACACAGCCAAGATAACAAAGGAGTGTCTTCAAGAGCAGCCTGTGAATGTCCTTGAGTGGCCCAGCTAGAGCCTGGACTTGAATCCAATCGAACATCTCTGGAAAGACCTAAAAATGGCTGTCCACCAATGCTGCCTACCCAACCTGACTGACCTTGAGAGGATATGCAAAAAATGGGAGAAAATGCCCCAAAACAGGTGCGCCATGCTTGTAGAGACATACCAAAGAAGACCTAAGGCTGTGATTGCTGCCAAAGGTGCTTCAACAAAATATTAAGCCAAGGGTGTGGATACTTACAGCGGCTGAAATAAGTATTTAACACGTCACCATTTTTCTCACCAAATATAATTCCAAATGTGTTGTTGACATGAACATTTCACCAGATGTTGGGAACATCCCAAATAATCCATACATACAAAGAAAGTAGAACACATATGATCAGAAATTAAGTTGGGTGTAATAATGTGAATGACACAGTGAAAAAGTATTGAACACATGAAGAAAGGGCTGTGCAAAAAGGTATGGCAAGCAAAGACAACACCTAAAATCTATCAATAATCAAACAGCAATCCAGCCCCTTGTCAGTGCAAATGAATTTCAGCTGGTTCAGTCCTAATTGATAGCCTACAAAAAGGTCTCATTGCCAAGGTGTGAGTCAAGGCACAGCTCATGATGGGTAAGAGCAGAGAGCTGTCTCAAGACCATCGCAAACTAATTGTTGCAAAACCCAATGATGGCATTCGTTAGAGGCACATAGCTAAGCTGAACGTTCCAGTGAGCACAGTTGGTTCCATAATACGTAAGTGGAAAGCCAATCACCATAAATTTGCCTCAATCGGGTGCTCCTTGCAAGATTTCTGACAGAGGAGTGGAAAGGATAATCATAACAGTTGTCCAAGAGCCACGGACCACCTGTGGTAAGATTCAAAAACAACTGGAATTAGCAGGTACTGTTATCACAAGGAAAACAGTGAATAATTCATTCTGCTGCCATGCCCTGTATGCACGCTCACCACGCAAGACACCATTGCTCGAAAAAAAGCATGTCAAAGCTCGTTTAAAATTTGCTGAACAACATTTGGACAAGCCAGTTAAATACTGGGAGAATCTAATCTAATCTGATGAGAGCAAAAGTTAACTGTTTGGATGCCACAATGCACACCACGTTTGGAGGAGAAATGGCGCTGCACATCACCTTAAAAACACCATAACAACAGTGAAGTTCGGAGGTGGGAACATGATGGCGTAGGGCTGCTTTTCAGCAAATGGTACTGGTAAACTTCACATATTGAAGAAAGCATAAATGGGAAAATGTACCAAGACATTCTTGACAAAAATCTGCTGCCATCTACGAGGATGATGAAAATTAAATGAGGGTGGACATTTCAGCAGGATAATGATTCAAAGCATACTGCTAAGGAAACTCTCAATTGGTTTCAAAGAAAAAAAATAAAGCTGCTAGAATGGCCCAGCCAATCACCTGACTTGAATCCAATCAAAAATCCATGGAAATAACTGAAACTCAAGGTCCATAAAAGAAGCCCATGGAACCTTCAAGATATGAAGACTGCTTGTGTGGAGGAATGAGCCAAAATCATACCAGAGCAATGCATGCAACTAGCTTCTCCACACAGGAGGCATCTTGAAGCTGTCATTGCAAACAAAGGCTTTTGTACAAAGCATTAAATAAATACCAGTGGGCGTGTTCAATACTTTTTCCCTGTGTCATTTCACATTATTACACACAACTTAATTTCTAAGATTATTTGTTCTACTTTCTTTGTATGTATGGATTACTTGGGTTGCTCCCAACATCTACTGAAATATTCATGTCAATAGCACCTTTGGAAATATATTTAGTGAGAAAAATGGTGACGTGTTTAATACTTATTTCAGCCGCTGTCTGTACCCATTATGTTGAAATGTTTACATTTTCAATACCGGTACATTTGTACAACTGTTTGAAAATATGTTTTTACGTTGTCATTATGGGATATTTTATGTATTTATTTAATTAAATTTCTTTTCATTAGGTTTTAAAAAAATAAAGCTCTCGAGTAAGTGTATACCTTACTCCTGTGAAAATAAAATTGATAACGTATGCATTCAAACTCACAGATTTTTGTTAAATACTGGTTAAAAATGTCATGTGGAAAAGTATGTGTTCTGGTAAAATGTAGAAACAGAAAATCTCAGCTTTGATGAGAACAAGATTTTTTGTAGTTGCTCTATTTTGCCCATTAGCTTGTCATTCTTGATACACATGTGAAAGAGCGCACGTGCACATAAACACACACGCACACGAACACGCACACGCACACACGGGCCTCACACGCACACACAAAGAAGCCAGAGGAAACACAAAAGTACTTTGAAAACCACGAGGAAGGCGAGGAAGGGCAACTGATGATGGCAACCAACCATCCAATATACTAAAGATAATTAGCTGGGTGACAAAGTACAGGTGTGAATGCGGTGGGAGTTCTTACCGTTGACCTTAACATTCCTCTTGTGCTTCCTGGACGGCCTGAGCCAAGCATTGTCTCCTTTTGTTTTCTTCTTTAACTTCTTCTTTAGATTACATTCTGTGCTCTGAGGAAAACAGAAGTTCAATGACGAGACAAAGTCAGTACCAGACAACGAGAAAATTGTTCGAAGCTAGTAGATAAAAAGCATTTTGTTGCCTTCCACGTGGTCTTACCAAGTATGACTCTGTGCCTTCCTCCTCTCCATCTTCTCCAGATTCCCCTGATTCCTCCTGCTCAGTCTCCGGCTAAGGACATGTTTAAACCACCAACATTAAGCACACACACTACCACTGTATTGATTATTATACATTGGCACCCAAGGACACACCTATTCAGTGATTTTTTTTTTTTTTTTTTAATGGGGTAGGGTGTTGAACCAACCCCACTTTTTTAGGTTAAAAGTTTTTTTGTTGTTTTTTTTTTTTTTTTTTTCAATGCAGTCAGTTATAGCCATCCATCCATTCATTTTCTACACCGCTTATCCTCACTAGAGTCGAGGGTATACTGAAGCCTATCCCAGCGAGCTGCAGGCGAGTAGCGGGGCACACCCTGAACTGTTTGCCAACCAATCACAGGACACATATAGACAAACAATCATTCACACTCACACCTATGGACAATTTAGAGTTTTCAATGAACCTAACATGGATGCTTTTCAGATGTGGGAGGAAACCTGAGTACCCGGAGAAAACCCACACAGGTACAGGGAGAACATGGCCAACTCCACAAAGGCGAGGCCGGATTTGAACCCGGGAACTCAGAACTGTGAGGTGGATGCACTAACCAGTTGTCCATCGTGCCGCACCAGTCAGTTATAATGGTCCTTAAATATTTGCGAATTTTCGCTATTCACTTTTGGGGCCTAGTCCCTATCCCACATGAATAGCGGGGGTCCACTGTACTTGGATTAAGTATACAGTGGGTACGGAAAGTAGTCAGACCCCCTTCAATTTTTTTGTTATACTGCAGCCCTTTGCTAAAATCATTTAAGTTATTTTTTTCCCCTTCCTGTAGCTCTTTTGCAAGTTCTATACAGGAAGTCCTCGAGTTACGACGCACTCGACCTACGACGTTTCGACTTTACGACGCCCGTGCCTCGTCCGCCATTTTATCCCCAGCACCATAGTGTTTCTGCTTAGCTAGTGCATAGTGTATGTCTGTGTTTGTGCGGCGGGAGTATCTTTGCCTTTTTCGCCCTCATTTTTTCCCACTCTTAGCAGTAATGGTAAGTACAGCCATCTTATTTTTTTATTTTAATGTATTTTAGTTTCTTTATACGAAGTGTTAACCTTTCCTGCTACAGTCACCTGACCGTGGTCGGGAGACGCAGTGGTTAACTTCCTTCTCTCGTTGCACAGCTGAGCTAGGTGGCAGCAACAATAAAGGCACGAAGCACCGATTTGCTGCATTAATGGCTTTATTAGCTCCTCTGCACATTCAACAACAACGGGTCCTCCGCTAATCGCTACTCTTCCCCTGTCGCGTAACTACACTTGCTACTGTACACACTCGCACCGGCGCGCACTCTTTCCTCCTTCACAGTCCCGCCGGACAACGCCTGCGCAGTCCCGTCTCACTCACACATCGACGCCCACACACACTGAGCTTGCTGTCACAATCACATGGGACAATACTCGTAACAGAAGTATTTCGCCGTAAATTTCAACTTTAACGGTGAAATCCGACTTACGCAGAAATTCGAGTTACGTCGCCTGCGTAGGAACGGAACTCGTTCGTAAATCGAGGACTTCCTGTACATTGAAATTCAGCATTTCTTTCTCGAGGCAAACCTGAGAGATGGACCCAATCGTTGGATTTGCTTGTTGGACATCAATGCCAAGTTCCTCTCCTTGCAACTGCTCTTCCTCAGAATCAGACTCCTCCGACTCCGCCTCCGACTCCTCCTCTTCCTCAGATGCATGTGTAATCTTCTCTCCATTTACGTTTATATTTGTCTAAGAGGTAAGACAGAACAAAATGTGGAAAATATAAAAAATAACCTGAAATAGCTGCATTTGTAAGACTGGATTTTTATAAAAGGGACCATATCAGCAATTGTTTTTTGTTTCATATATAGGCCCTCCGCACACAGAGCAATGTGGCCGAACGAGACTTTACTGAAAAAAAACACACACCAGGCAATGAAGTTGGGACGTTGTGTTAAACATAAATAAAAACAGAATACAATTACTTGCCAATCATGTTCAATCTATATTTAATGGAATACACTACAAAGACAAGATATTTAATGTTCAAACTGATCAACTTTATTGTTTTTAGCAAATAATGATTTACTTAGAATTTTATGGCTGCAACACATTCCAAAAAACCTGGGACAGGTGGCAAAAAAGACTGAAAAACTTGAGGAAAGCTCATCAAACACCTGTTTGGAACATCTCACAGGTGAACAGGCTAATTGGGAACAGGTGGGTGCCATGATTGGGTATAAAAGGAGCTTCCCTGAATTGCTCAGTCATTTACAGGCAAAGATGGGGCGAGGTTCACCTCTTTGTGAACAAGTGCGTGACAAAATAGTCGAACAGTTTAAGGACAATGTTCCTCAACGTACAATTTAGGAATTTCATCATCCACAATATCGGTCCATATCATCATCAAAAGGTTCAGAGAATCTAGAGAAATCACTGCATTTAAACGGCAAGGCCGAAAACCAACATTGAATGCCGTGACCTTTGATCCCTCAGGCGGCACTGCATCAAAAACTGACATCAATGTGTAAAGGAAGGATTACCACATGGGCTCAGGAACACTTCAGAAAACCAATGTCTGTAAATACAGATCGGCGCTAAATTCGTAAGTGCAACTTGAAACTCTACTATGCAAAGCAAAAGCCATTTATCAACAACACCCAGAAACGCCGCCGGCTTCTCTGGGCCCGAGCTCATCTAAGATGGACTGATGCAAAGTGGAAAAGTGTTCTGTGGTCCGACGAGTCCACATTTCAAATTGTTTTTGGAAATTGTGGACGTCGTGTCCTCCGGGCCAAAGAGGAAACGAACCATCCGGACTGTTATGGACCCAAAGTTCAAAAGCCAGCATCTGTGATGGTATGGGGCTGTGTTAGTGCCAATGGCATGGGTAACTTACACATCTATGAAGGCACCATTAATGCTGAAAGGTACATACAGGTTTTGGAGAAACATATGCTGCCATCCAAGCAACGTCTTTTACATGGACGCCCCTGCTTATTTCAGCAAGACAATGCCAAACCACATTCTGCACGTGTTACAACAGCGTGACTTCGTAGTAAAAGAGTGCAGGTATTAGACTGGCCTGCATGGAGTCCAGACCTGTCTCCCATTAAAAATGTGTGGCGCATTATGAAGCGTAAAATATGACAACGGAGACCCCGGACTGTTGAACAGCTGAAGCTGTACATCAAGCAAGATTGGGAAAGAATTCCACTTATAAAGCTTGAACAATTAGTGTCCTCAGTTCCCAAACATTTATTGAATGTTGTTAAAAGAAAAGGTGATGTAACACAGTGGTAAACATGACCCTGTCCCAGCTTTTTTGGAACATGTTGCAGCCATAAAAGTATGTAAATAAGTTAATGATTATTTGCTAAAAACAACATAGTTTATCAGTTTAAATCTTGTCTTTGTCAGTTTAAATCTTGTCTTTATCTTGTCTTTGTCGTGTATTCAATTAAATATAGGTTGAACATGATTTGCCAATCATTGTATTCTGTTTTTATTTATGTTTAACACAACGTCCCAACGTCATTGGAATTGGGGTTGTATTTCTATATCCATCCATCCATCTTGCGCTTCTCCGAAGGTCGGGTCACAGGGGCAGTAGCTCCAGCAGGGAAGCCCAGACTTCCCTCTCCCCAGCCACTTCGTCCAGCTCTTCCGAGGGGATCCCGAGGCGTTTCCAGGAAAGCCGGGAGACGCAGTCTCTCCAGCGTGTCCATGGTCGTCCCTGGGGTCTCCACCCGGTGGAATGTGCCCGGAACGCCTCACCAGGGAGGCATCCTAAATAGATAACGGAGCCACGTCATCTGGCTCCTTTCAATGCCGAGGAGCAGCGGCTCTTCTCTGAGCCCCTCCCGGATGACCGAGCTTCTCACCCTATCTTTAAAGAGTTCTTTATGCTCGCGCGGGCGGCAATCGCACTGACGTCACTGCGGCTATCCCGCACGCAGTTTGCCTTTATACTCAAGCGCAACCCACGCGTGCAGAATGTACTGCAGTTCTCCTCCAAGTCGGGGGTGTCGCTAAGGCTGGTATTGGCTAGGATACCATAGGGTGGATTTTCCGCTGCATTTTTTGGCCATTTCTGGTAGTCGTTTTCACTTTCTTTTCCTTTCACGGCCCAATGCGTCGGTCACGTGATGCAATGCGGGCGCTGTCGGCCGCGGGAGTATAAAGAGGCCTTAAGGGGGAGCCCGGACACCCTGCGGAGGTAATTCATTTCGGCCGCTTGTATCCGGGATCTTGTTCTTGCAGTCACGACCCACAGCTCGTGTCCATAGGTGAGGGTAGGAACGCAGATCAACTGGTAAATAGAGAGCTTCGCCTTTCACCTTAGCTCCTTCTTCACCACAACAGACCGATACAAAGTACGCATCACTGCAGACGCTGCACAGATCTGCCTGTCGATCTCCCGTTCCACTCTTCCCTCACTTGTGAACAAGACCCCAAGATACTTGAACTCCTCCACTTGGGGTAGGATCTCATCCTTGACCTGGAGAGGGCACTCCACCCTTTTCCGATCAAGATTTGGAGGTGTTGATTCTCATCCCAGCCGCTTCACACTCAGCTAGGAACCACTCCAGTGAGAGTTGGAGATCATAGCTTGATGACGCCGACAGAACCACATCATCTGCAAAAAACAGAGATTCAATACTGAGGCCACCAAACCAGACACCCTCTAATCCTCGGCTGCGCCTGGAAATTCTGTCCATAAAAGTTATGAACAGAATCGGTGACAAAGGGCAGCCTTGACTGAGTCCAACCCTCACCGGAAACGAGTCCGACTTACTGCCGGCAATGCGGCCCAAACTCTGACACTGGTCGTACTGGGACCAACCAGCCCTTATCAGGGTTTCGGTACCCCATAGCACCCCAACACAGGACTCCCCGAGGGACACAGTCGAACGCCTTCTCCAAGTCCACAAACACATGTAGACTGGTTGGGCGAACTCCCATCCACTCTCGAGGACCCTGCCAAGGGAGGGTGTAGAGCTAGTCCACTGTTCCACGGCCAGGATGAAAACCACACTGTTCCTCCTGAATCTGAGATTCAACTTCCCTGATGGACCCTCCTCTCCAGCATCCCTGAATACACCTTACCATGGATGCTGAGGAGTGTGATCCCACTGGAGTTGGAACAAACTCTCCGGTCCCCCTTTTTAAAAAGGGGTGCCACCACCTAAGTCTGCCAATCCAGAAGCCTCCTTTAGGACCTCCGGGTGAATCTCATCCACCCCCGGGGCCTTGTCACCGAGGAGCTTTTTAACCACCTCTGTGACCTCAACCCCAGAGATAGGAGAGCCCGCCTCAGAGATCCCAAACCTTCCTCATGGGAAGGCGTGTCGGTGGAATTGAGGAGGTCTTTGAAGTATTTTCCCCACCGCCTCACAACGTCCCGAGTCAAAGTCAGCAGTGTCCCACCGTCACTATACACAGTGTTGATGGTGCACTGCTTACCCCTCCTGAGACGCCAGATGGTGGACCAGAATTTCTTCGAAGCCGTTCGAAAATCGTTCTCAATGGCCTCACCGAACTCCTCCCACATCCGAGTTTTTGCCTCAGCAACCACCCTAGCTGCATTCTGCTTGGCCAGCCAGTACCCATCAGCTTCCTCAGGAGTCCCACAGGCCCAAAAGGCCCAATAGGACTCCTTCTTCAGCTTGAGGGCATCCCTCACCGCTGGTGTCCACCAATGGGTTCAGGTATCGGCGTCACAACAGACACCCACGACCTTACAGCCACAGCTCCGGTTGGCCTCCTGGGCAATGGATGCACGAAGCATGGTCCACACGGACTCAATGTCCCCCGCCTCCCCTGAGATGTGGTTGAAGTTCTGTCTGAGCTGGGAGTTAAAACTCCTTATGACAGGGGATTCTGACAGACGTTCCTACCAGACCCTCACAATACCTATGGGCCTGTCAGGTCAGACCGGCATCTTCCCCCACCATTGGAGCCAACTCACCACCAGGTGGTGATCAGTTGAGAGCTCCGGGAGGCCGTTCCTCCCAATCATGCCCTTCCAGGTCTCACTGTTATTGCCCACGTGAGCAGTGAAGTCCCCCAGCAAAACAATGTCCCCAGCAGGAGCACTCTCCAGCACCCCTTCCAAGGACTCCAAAAAGGGCGGGTACGCTGAACTGCTGTTTGGTGCATAGGCACAAAAAAAAACTTGAACTTGAAAAGCTTCCCGTGATTGATGGAACCATGAATTCTGTTCTTTAACAGAAAATCTTGAAGGAGAATGTTCAGCCATCAGTGACCTCGAGCTGAAGCGCACTTGGATTCTGCAGAGGGATAACGATCCAAAAACACACAAGCAAGTCAACTTCTGAAAGCCTTAAGAAAACAAAATGAAGGTTTTGGAGTGGCCTCATCAACGTCCAGACTTGAATCGGATTGAAATGCAGTGCCATGACCTTATAAAGGCTATTCATGCTGGAAAACCCTCAGTTTTTGCTGAATTTAAACAATTCTGCAAGGAAGAGTAGTCCAAGATATTTCCACAGAGATGTGAAAGACTCATTGCCAGTCATCGAAAACACTTGATTTCAGTTGTTGCTGCTGAGGATGGCCCTACCTGTTATTAGGTTTAGCGGGCCATTACTTTTTCACAAAGAGCCAGGTAACTTTATTTGTATACTTTACAAGGAAATGCTTGTGAAAGCTCATGTGATACAGCATTGCATTTTTTATCGGTGATGCCATTCACTTCAAAATTTGAATTGCAGTTAAACTCATGGAAAACTAGTGAGAGAACCCTACACACTGCGCAACAGTTCAGTTCGGTCACATCGCGCGGTATGCGGCGGGCCTTGGACTGTTGGTGAAGTCGTTCAATTTACTGCGCACTCTTTGTTTTGATACATGTGTTGAGCACAGACCTCAGGGCTCTTGGAATTCGGGTGTACACGGTTAAACATTTCCAGCATTGTTGTCTGCCGAAGAATTTTAGGTTTCTTCTTAGGTACGAGGCTATAAGTTCCCATCCGTCTCTTCTTCTTACGCAAAGACAACCCTCCTGTAAAGAAGCCTACAATAAAAACACAAATTTACACATAGAATGAATATTTTAAAAGAACCCCCCAAAAAAATATTTGGTGGTGTATCAATGTGTGTGATTTGGAACCTGTGTGACCGTGTTGGAGCTTGGCTGGCGTTGATGTCAGTGGAGACGAAGAAACTACAAGAGTTGCTGGTGAAGCAGATGAAGCGGTTTGTGCTGAAGCTTGCAAATCCGAAGGATTCTGAGGTAGATGGTTCTCTGTTGAGCACTGCTGTGAAGGTTTCGGTGTGTCGGATGAAACCAAAGTCTCCATTTTGGTATTGTTTGCTTCTCTTAATTCCTTCTTGAGAAGCTGTCGGTGACAAAAAAATAATAATAATAATTGTGAGTGCCTGACTAGTGGTGGGAAGACAAGACGTGATTTGAAATGTGGAAGCTGTTGCAACAACAATACTTAGGTTTTGGAGTAAAATGCACAAATTGTATTCCTAGTAGTATCAAATTTTTAGTGCATATATAAAAAGGAACACGTTTTTTTAAAATATATATATATATATATATATTTGAGAGAATAAGGATAAAGTGCTCAGACCTAAAACAAATTCGAGAGAAATGCAGGTAAAGAAAAGAGCAATGGCCTGCAAAATAAATGTCATGGCAATAACATGCTTTACATTGGCTCTTTACAGGTCCCATATTTTGGATATTTAGACCTCCATAGCTCTCTAACATTGACTTACCGGTATATTTTCGTGGCTCAAACATGTAGATATGTGTAAGCATAAGAAACATTTGTGAAATCTGATTGACAGTTGGTTTCAGTGCATTTAGCAGACATGCCCGCAGTGTCTGGGAGTGCAGAGAACAGCAGGATTTTTATGATTTATTTTTTTTTTATTTTTTTAATTCAAACTTGACAGGGTTGTTAACAACACTCTTTTCTGTGGTATGTCATACATATGTCAGACATACCGTATTTTCTTCACTTTACAGGGGCTTTAAATGATGATGCTATCACAATTTTTGTTTTTCTTATCTGCTAGGTTCTAATACTCAGTAATTCAAAATGTTGACTCCAGAAAAGAAAAACGTGTGCACCTCATTCTTGCTCTTCATATTTTTTCATTTTCATCAACAGCCCAATACTGCCATGGCAATTATTGTATCATCACTGTGAGTGTTCATCGCCTTCTGACCACAAGTATACGAATCCATAGTTTATGTAAATTGTAAATTACAAAAGAACAAATGTAACAAACACGCAAAATTGCTATTCATTCACTAGGGTAATATTCAAGTGCTGATTGACTGAAAATGTTGTGGGGGGGGCATTCCTGGAATCATTTACCTTTTGTTCGAGAGTGACAGCAGGCCTGGACATGGTTTTGCGAGCTCTGTGTATCATGATGGTTGTTGAAGCTGTGGTGGTTGGGGCAGTGTCATTTTTAAAGTCTATTGTCTCCTCCCCTGATGTAGTTCCTGTAACAGGGTCAGTCCTTATGTCACCTAGCGTCTGAGGAGACCCAGAGACTGACGGAGGGGGAGGTTTGGGCAAGTGTACCCCAGTGGTGGCGTTAGAAGGTGGCCTGCTAGTCCTGTGAGGGGACACTGGCAAACCAGGCGTGGCTTCAGAGCTGTCCTCCTCTTGCGGCTTAATGAGAATAAATCCATTGCTCCCAGTAACAGAACCGTGTGGTGTCTCTATGTCCAACATACCATTCTCATTTACCAAGGATAACGCCTTGCTGTGGCCTGTTGTAGGACTGTATGTCGGGCTGCTGTGCCTTGTGTTGTCACATTCAGTGCCATTAAGCTTTGGTTCTGCAACAGGAGAAGAGACCAGCCTTTCCATTACCACTTTTTCTCCATCTGTGGGTCACAACCAAAGGAGTATATTAGATTGGAAACAGCTACATGTACAGTATTGTAGGGCTGCAACGATTAAATAAATACAAATCCATAATCAAACTTGTTGGCAAAGAATTTCATTATGATTCGTTGTGTCGCACGATGATGATGTCAGTCACCCGCTGTGTCGCGCCATTATGACGTTAGTCACCCGGTCCGTTGCACACAGCAGTGGACCCAGAGGCTGCTGAGTCATGGGCATGGCATATTTGCATATCTAAACCAATCAATACGCTGAAGTGACAATACTGGAAGTTATTTTGAAAAATATATCACATAATTACCTTAGAGGATTTTTTTTTTTTTTCAAAGCACTTTTGTTTATGCACTTTATTGCGAGTGTATTAACAAAACACTTGCATGTTTTTCATAGGTAAAGTATGATGTCACCATTTATTTATTCATGATTATAATTTTTATTTAGTTATACATTTTGCACTTAATGTTCTTGTACTTCAAAGACCAACATTTGGTAAATGGAGAGTTATCTGGACTTGACTACATATGTCTCCTTGAATTCAGAAAATGAGTAGCATTATAAGAGTTATATTTTGAAATTGTTTTTTACTTATTAGATCTGTGTTGAATTCATAAGAGGTCAAGAGTGAGAATGTGATTGTTTTGATGCTAAATTCACAGAGAAACGGTAGTGAGGTTACAGGGATGCATGAAAATCTTGACCTGGCAGTTAAGACTGAGGAGACAGACATTGCAGTGACAGAGGATGACAAAAACAATATTACGAAGCAGATATTATATAGCATAAATGTGTATGTGTTTGTGTGGTTGGTCCATGGCCTACTGTAAAGCTAACTTAATTTTTGATTTTTTTGAAATAATGTATTACTTTAAGAGCGATGGGATGTTTACGCAGTAAGCATTTTGTGCACTTTTCTGCACTGCCAATTTGACATGTCCTGTTTTGGAATAAAGGGATGGATGGGATGGAATAATCAGCAGATTAATCGATTATTAAAAACATTGTTAGTTGCAGCCCTATAGTATTGTTTACGTTTATAAAAAAGTACTTCTTACAAATTTAATAAAAAGTAGATATATTTGTTTTCATATAATTTTCCCCTGGCGGCACGGTGGACGACTGGTTAGAGCGTTTGCCTCACAGTTCTGAGGAGCGGGGTTCAATCCCGGCCCCGCCTGTGTGGAGTTTGCATGTTCTCCCCGTGCCTGCGTGGGTTTTCTCCGGGCACTCTGCTTTCCTCCCACATCCCCAAAACATGCGTGGTAGGTTAATTGTAGACTCTAAATTGCCCATAGGTGTGAGGGTGAGAATGGTTGTTTGTTTGTATGTATGTGCCCTGCGATTGGCTGGCAACTAGTAAAGGGTATACCCCCCGTCCTGCCCGATGATGGCTGGGATAGGCTCCAGCACGCCCGCGACCCTAGTGAGGAGAAGCGGCTCAGAAAATGGATGGATGGATGGATAATTTTCCCCCATCTTTGACGGTAATGGACAGTATGAAAAAATACCTTATGATAGTCTGGTTTGGCAATATTTGTTGTATGGATATATTCCATCCTTTATCATGAGCTAAACTACAGCAGTGCTACTTTCTATTTTTATTGTGTTTATTTCAAATATATTAAATAAAAGAACAAACAGTTATTACAAGTACACTTTTTTATATTGCAGCCATTGCAAATCATTTAAGTTCTTTTTTTCCCCTCAATGTACACACAGCACCCCATATTGACAGAAAAAAAACAGAATTGTTGAAATCTTTGCACATTTATTAAAAAAAAAAAAAACTGAAATATAACACAGCCATAAGTATTCAGACCCTTTGCTCAGTATTTAGTAGAAGCACCCTTTTGAGCCAATACAGCCATGAGTCTTTTTGGGAATGATGCAACAAGTTTTTCACACCTGGATTTGGGGATCATCTGCCATTCCTCCTTGCAGATCCTCTCCAGTTCTGTCAGGTTGGCTGGTGAACGTTGGTGGGCAGCCATTTTCAGGTCTTTCCTGAGATGCTCAATTGGGATTAAGTCAGGGCTCTGGCTGGGCTATTCAAGAACCGTCACAGAGTTGTTCTGAAGCTACTCCTTCATTATTTTAACTGTGTGCTGAGGGTCATTGTCTTGTTGGAAGGTGAAACTTCGGCCCAGTCTGAGGACCTAAGCACTCTGGAGAAGGTTTTCATCCAGGATATCCCTATACTTGGCCGCATTCATCTTTTCTTTGATTGCAACCAGTCGTCCTGTCCCTGGAGCCGAAAAACACCCCCAGAGCATGATGACCACCACCATGCTTCACTGATGGGACTGTATTGGACAGGTGATGAGCAGTGCCTGGTTTTCTCCACACATGCCACTTAGAATTAAGGCCAACAATTTCTATCTTGGTCTCATCAGACCAGAGAATCTTATTTCTCACCATCTTGAAGTCTTCAGGTGTTTTTTAAACTCCTTACATGTGTCTTGCACTGAGGAGAGGCTTCCGTCGGACCACTCTGCCATAAAGCCCCGACTGGTGGAGCGCTGCAGTGATGGTTGACTTTCTAGAACTTTCTCCCATCTCCCGACTGCACCTCTGGAACTCAGCCACAGTGATCTTTGGGTTCTTCTTTACCACTCTTACCATGGCTCTTCTCCCCCGATTGCTCAGTTGGGCCGGACGGCCAGATCTAGGAAGGGTTCTGGTCGTCCCAAACGTCTTCCATTTCAGGATTATGGAGGCCACTGTGCTCTTAGGAACCTTAAGTGCAGCAGAAATCTTTTTGTAACCTTGGCCAGATCTGTGCCTTGCCACAATTCTGTCTCTAAGCTCTTCAGGCAGTTCCTTTGACCTCGTGATTCTCATTTTCTCTGACATGCACTCTGAGCTGTAAGGTCTTATATAGACAGGTGTGTGGCTTTCTTAATCAAGTCCAATCAGTATAATCAAACACAGCTGGAGTCCAATGAAGGTGCAGAACCAACTCAAGGATGATCAGAAGATATGGACAGCACAAGAGTTAAATATATGACTGTCACAGCCAATGGTCTGAATCCTTATGGCTGTGTGATATTTAATTTTTTCTTTTTTAATAAATCTGCCAAAATTTCAACCATTCAATTTTTTTCTGTCAATATGGGGTGCTGTGTGTATAAAAAATATCCTGAAATGATTTTAGCAAATGGCTGCAATATAACAAAGAGTGAAAAATTTAAGGGGGTCTGAATACTTTCCGTACCCACTGTAATTATACATAGTGTTCTATTAGACTGCATGATATACTATGCGGCGGCACGGTGGACGACTTGTTAGAGCATCAGCCTCACAGTTCTGAGGACTGGGGTTCAATCCCTGGCACCGCCTGTGTGGAGTTTGCATGTTCTCCCCGTGCCTGCGTGGGTTTTCTCCGGGCACTCCGGTTTACTCCCACATCCCAAAAACATGCATGAATTGGAGACTCTAAATTGCCCGTAGGTGTGACTGTGAGTGCGAATGGTTGTTGGTTTGTATGTGCCCTGCGATTGGCTGGCAACCAGTTCAGGGTGTACCCCGCCTCCTGCCCGATGACAGCTGGGATAGGCTCCAGCACGCCCGCGACCCTAGTGAGGAGAAGTGGCTCAGAAAATGGATGGATGGATATACTATGCAAGCAGTTATGCCAATAACATATATACCTATACCAATAATGAATAATGTAATATCAGATACTACTACAGTCCTTCCCTGTACTTCTCCCATTTTTCTATTTTATATTTATTTTTGACCAGGTGTATGTTTGGATGTTGTAGGTCCGTCTGTTCCATATTTCTACCCCCCATACAGAGTCACAAAAGCTTTTCACTGTTGTCCTGGAGTACTTTGTCTTAAAATTAAATTGTCTCCTCATAGTATAATTACTAACGTATTAGTCATCATGAGTGACAGACAATGAATCGATGTTTTTTGGGGGTTCTAAATTGTTGGACTAAATTAAATTTATACAATTATAAAATTTGCCTTTCCAACTCAGCAATTCAGTTTCGCAATTTCCAGAACCAACACAAACAGCCACAGTACCAAGAAAACAAAGAAAGATTTCACGACAACAGATCAATAGTACAGTTGTTATAACATAAGGGTTAAATGAATGAACTAATAACATTCTTAAGCCATTTTTTATATCCTATACCCCAGTCAATAGCATTCAAAGGCTTGTGGAGAGATCTGATTAAATAATTTGAATGTCAATTATGATACATTTCAAATATTCAACGATGAACTTTACACCTTTGTTTTCCTTGGAGGAGCAAGACAGCACCGTCACAAAAGCAATAAATAAAAGTTGTTTGAAAGAATATGGTTAAATTGACTTAAAGCTTTCTTTTTTTCTGGATGATCCTTTTGGTGACCAGGTAGGAATCATAATAAAACAGAGGATATACTTGGATTAATGTTTTTAATTAACTGATTTCCTGACTCACAGTAGGCACAGAGAGTAATTATTGAGGTAGTATACAGTATGCTTTCCTCCCAAAAGAAATAGCTTGTGTTGTCAAAAGAAGCGTGTGACCCTGAGCAAGGCCGTTGTTACAATTGCTTCCAGACAACAGATACCTGAGCACATTCTGCATTGTATTCAAAAAGGCAGATGAAGCAGAAACAAGGCTTCTTTATTCTCGCGCAGGCGGCGACTGCACTGACGTCACTGCGGCTATCCCGCGTGCAGTTTGCCTTTATTCTCAAGCGCAACCCACGCGCGCCGTTTTGAAAATGTGCTGCAGTTCTCCTTCAAGTCGGTGTGTCACTACGGCTGGTATTGGCTAAGTCACCACAGGGTGGAGTTTCATCTGCATTTTATGGCCAATTCCAGTAGCCGTTTTTACTTTTCGGAACAAGGAACAAAGCAACAACAATGGCGACCGTGGAACAGTGCCTGCTAGAACAAATGGACCTAGATGACCAGATGATACGTTTAATTACATTCCAAAATCGATCAAGAAGGCAGCGGTGTAGGTGTTTTGTATTTTAAAGATGGTGGTATTGAGGAACCAAGGGGAAAGCTGAGTATGTCATCACAGCATGTGACTAAAACAGACCAATCACGAGAGATGTTCTCCGCGGCATTCTCCGCGCAGCGACAATTTGTGTCATGTGCGCTTCAAGTGACGCATAGGAGCCGTGCAGCCCAAAGCGTCGGTCACATGATGCGATGCGGCCGCTGTCGACCGCGCAACCGTGGGAGTATAAAAAGGCCTTCACAGTCTTTTGTTGTTGACCAACTTAATGTCAATGCATCCCTGTGAATATTCTCATTGACCCAGGTCATTTCATTGTCAGGGCATTGAATCGATCGCAACTGGACTGTTCTGGTTGGATGGTATCATTCTTTTGGAATGCAAAAATGCCTTTTACGCATTCTAAAAGAATGATACCGTCCGTGGTTTTGGGGTGTGCATACAACTTGGAGCATGAATAGTTGAGTTTCTCCACACCAACTCAGGCTCGTCTGTCCGAACTAAGCCTTGTTGCATGAACCTGCAACTTATAAGTCTTATAAGCGTCTTATATACGTCTTATACGTCTTATAAGTCTTATAAGTCTTATAAGAAAACCACAACAGTCCAGTTGTAATGGATTCCATGCCCTGTGAATGTCAATGCAATTTTTATGGTGCTGAAACTGTTTGGTGCTGGAGTACCATAGTAACAATTTTATCAAGTTAGATAAAAACAATAATAAAAACACAAATGTCTATGGAGAGTTAAATTTGCCAAATCATTTTTTGGTTTCAAATGAAACATAAATATACAAGTTTGAATATATGCAAATAATACCTGTTTCTCCACTGTTTGCCAGGTCCAGTCCTTTATTAGATGGTTCTTCACCTTTGTAAATGCTTCCTTTAGCAAGACCAGTGGGCTAATGGAAGAAGAACAGACATTTGATAAATAGATTTTCACAAGTTTACGTAAGTTATTGTAATTAAAATACCAACCACTGTCTGTCAAAAATTAGTAGATTGCTTATGTCCACACTGTATTTTAACAAACTGAACACAGGATTAGAATATTAGAATGTAATAGACAGTCAATCTAACAGTATTAGATGGAAAATAACCTTAAAAATAATATTGATAATACTGATATTTGTAGGAGGCACAAAGTATTGGAGTTTAGGTCTACAAATTGGAGTATTGGAGTTTAGGTCTACAAATGTCCTATATAGAATTGCATCAGAAGGCCCATCTTCATTTGATGAATATAAGGCAGGTGAAGGACCTTTCTTCAAACATCAGAAATGTCTCTTGTCACAAAAGAAGGTTTCAGAGCAAACCTAAAGAGAACTGGCGACATTGTACTATATGTTAGGCTAGGTCTTATCCAAATCTATGCTTAACAATGATCATACTCGTCAAGGTCTGATGTCTTCAACAGAAATATCAACCATACACAGACAATATTTACTCCTCAGGAATTTTTTTAATTGTGTCACCTCCCCAAGAGCAGATCATCAAGCATAAGCTCAAACCTGAAAACTGAGATGGAAGCCACGCTGTTGTTATCAAATTTGATATTATATACCTTTATTCTTTGTTCCAAGCCCTTCTCATATGGAATGTAATTTTAAGAGGAATGTTTATACTTAAAAAGCTACATTTACCAAGAAAATCTAACTAAGCCAGCTTTTACACATAAAAACATCAGATAACCGAACAATCTGATGACTGAGGCAATAAACATTTTTTGCTCTTGGATGTTTTCTGTTCTTAATCTACAGAAATCCAATAAAATGACCTGCAATCAATAGAAATGCAGCGGTTACAACTGAAATCTATATTTAATGACTGATCTAGTAAAATTATACCTACCAAGGAGTCAGACTCCGATAGTACATTCCGAAAGGTACACAAGTTTTCTTAAAAACTGCATACAACTATAAACCAACTTAAATAACACTTCAGCAAAGATTTACAAAACCATACTCCAATGAGTCTCTGAGTCAAGGATGAGAAAGCACTACGTCAGACAGCAACTAGGTCAGACCTGAGAGCTAGACCGTATGTGTCTCCCAAAGAACATCTAGTCTGAGACAATCCTTTAAGGTCAAGGATCTGAAAGAACCTGGTCACATTATGTAGGTAAATGAAGTAAGAATCCTTCAGTTCATTATTTCCATAGATGGAGGACATCCAGTTATGAAAGACTTTCTGCTCTTCCCTCCCCCTAGTGGTGGACAGTTGAACAACTGCTATATCAGGAGGGATGAAGGGGGAAGGGAGGCAGAGAAGGCTGTCTGCAGATCTCCGCCATTTCGCAACTGGATTGTTTTCCCGACACAATGCCGCCATTGCAGCAGTTTTTCATTAGATGGGGAAGATAGGGGTCTGGAAGCCAATACCTGCCTTTATGGAGGCTCCTTAATGAAGTTTCAAACACCAGCCAAAGACCAAAAATGAAAAAAAAATTCAGGGGAACATGAAAAAAGGAAATATTTATGAATTCTACAGTTTCTGATACACCAGAATAAATGGTTGAAAAGTTTAGACTCACAATGGAGATTTTATAGACCAAAAAAAAAAAAAAAAAAAAAAAAACAGATGCAACCCCCTGATAATTACATGGCTAAAACATGAACCGATGTTTGATCTATTGCTCAGACAGAACTACCTTAACAGCCACTGACAACAGCAACCTCACTATCACACTGAGATGAAACAATGAGGAAACCCGTTGAATTGCATTCAGCCAAACAAATGAAAGCTGCATTCCTGACCATCCAAAACAGTAGTTGAATTTTCAACTACGACCCACTGAATACAGTACAAAGCCAAAAAGTAATATATATTTTCTAAGATTGCTTTGTTACACTTGTTTTAAGGGCATGATGAGATGGAACTATCCAGTATAACAAAACAGAAATAATGCAAGGAAAACAGTACCAATTATGTTATTTGCACATTTAAATATTTTACTATTCCCCTAAACTATAGAATGCTCATGAATGCAATTAGAAAATGAATAAACTATGGGTCAGAGCCATCCTGGTCTTAACATGACCAGTTACTTTATAAGGACTCCAGTTCGGAACATCCTTCTTTATCACTAACCGTCATATATAAAATTGCTTAACAGAATGGTCTTTTTCCATATAGATGCAAATTATCTTTTGGATTTATTTAGACAGATAGAAAAGCAGCTGTTGAAAATGGAAGACCCTTTTTAAATCTGAACCCAACCTGTTGACAGATTGACGATGAATCTCTCTGCTGTTGTATGTTCAATTAGGTTACTTCATTGTATAGACCTATCAACCCTTCTGATGCGGGAAGACAAAAATGACAAACAGGGTAGTGATATGACGTCACATTTTCAATGCGGCGATTGTGCTGAGCAAAGAGGTGGAGTTTGAAACCACAAACTGCTGTTTTCCAATAACAGGATCCAAAAGGTGCAGCCTCACATCAGACTTAGAAACAGCAGCCCTACTGCCAAAATAACGACTGCTCCTTAAGACTCGAGAATGAGGTCATGTCAAAGATTTTATGAAATAGGAATAAATAGCAGCAGTAAATGTATTAAAAAGAGCACTTTGCAGAGACCATCTCGACACAAAAACACCAGCAGTTCAACTTCAAACCAATGGATTCTGGTTTGAACAGTACGTGGCTCAAAGGAATAATGAAGCAAAACTATGAATCTCCTTAGACTATTCACAACCAATCAATTACAAAGAGCAGAAAGCTAGCAAGCGTGTCTTTTGCCTTGTGTGCCTCCATGAAGCATCATACCTGCTTTCTTCTCATGGCCTCCACTGAGAACAGGGAGCCAAGAAGGGAAGAGAGAGCAAGATTGAGGGATAGAGAGTGAGAAAGAAAGAGAAATTGTGAGCAAGCGAACAGATTGTTCCTCTTCCTTCTTTCTTTCTCCACATGCACATTCACCTCGGCGGCAATGTGACATGGTGGCTCCCTCTGTTGGTCCTAGTCTTTAGAGGTCTCCACAGAAAATGCTCAGTTAGTTGACCACCATTTCTTTTAGACCAAAACATTTCATTGAAAACACTGATCAGGACAGACATCCATCTGTGGATGAGTCACAAGAACTTGCTAATCTTTCTGAAAGAATTGCTATATTCTGTCATTGTGTGTTTTTATACTGTGATTGTGCTATGGCTGTATCCTATATAACCAACATTTTAATCCTAAAATATATTTATTATGGTGTGTTATGGTAGCGATACAAGGGGGAAAAAACATTTTATTTAATCTCAAAGCTCACAAAAGCACATTGAATCTACACTTGAGCGTTCAAGGACAGTCTTGAATTCATAATAAGCATAAGGCAACTGAAAGCAGCAAGCAACAAGACACAGCAGACAACTTCCTAACAAGACCATTTTATGGGGATGCAGACCTTTGCCTTCACTCACACTTTGCCTTCACTCAGCAATGCCTCACAACATTGCTGAATATCCAATTAAATTGACTGGGAGGTCACTTTATTAAACACACCCTACACTCACGGTTAAAAAATGACATAGTGCCATAAATAAACCATATATGTGACAGTTAAATAAGGCACACATTCAACAAGCTACTGATAACATAAACACACATTAACAACAAAGATTGTCTTTATTACTGTAATGATTCAGATTTGCAAGTCGCAACGAATTATGGGAACCACGTGGCTGTACAGCAAGCGCAAACTGGAGTCAAACCACTGCTCACAAAATAAGCACATCATGGCTTATCTTATTTTTGCAAAAAAGGCATTTGAACTTTTGGGAGAATATTATATGGACTAATGAGATAAAAGTTGAGCTCTTTGGAAGGTGTGTGTCTTCTGGCATAAATATAGCACAGCATTTCAGAAAAAGAACATCAAACCAACAGTCAAACGTGGTGGTGGTGGTGTGATGGTCTTGGTCTGCTTTGGTCCTTCAGGACCTGGACAACTTGCTGTGATTGATGGAGCCATGAATTCTGGTCTTAACCAGACATGCAAACACCAAAGGCATGAAAAAGGTGACCAAAAAAAAAAAAAAAACATTGTAGGGGAGGTTTGGGGGGGATCTAAAGACATCAATGCCATTTTTTACCGGGGGATGGGTGGGGGAGGGTCTTGTGCAGTTTATGTGTTATCGTCAAGCCTCTAGATAACTGCAATGAGGATTGGCACCCTGTAGAGGGCAACAATGCCTTGGGGTGAATGTCCCTCCCTCAGAGGAAGAATAGGAAGAAGAAGGAGGGTGCGGGCCGGCGGGGTACAAGAGACAATGAGAAGAGACAAACATAATGGCGGAAAAGAGAGAAGACAAAATGAAAAAAAATATTTAAAAAAAAAAAAATTGCTTTCGGTACTAGAAATGTCGTGCGCCAAGGCAAGAAATATATTCCTGCGACCGACAGGAATGATGCCTTAGATCATGTGGGGAATAAAGGATGACGCTCCGAGCCGATCGCTTTGTTCCCAAGCTATCTAGCAAAATGCCGGCCCATACATATGGCGAGATGCTTTCGGCCGCTCGCTGGCTGATCGTTTACCGACCATGGTTTGAATAAATGGGATGCGGAATCGTCAGTTTGTGAACTCCCTTTTGGATAGCCAGGCGAGCTTCCTCCAATGAAGATCGACAAAGTCCGACGAAGGCAAAGACAAAGGTAACTCGTTTGCAGCTCGCGTTAGCTACATTTAGTGAGCAAACACGCTCCTTCAATCCTTGCTACATAAAAACATAATTTAGTCCCATGATTTCACATTACAATGAAACATCTGTTGCGAGTATTGATTTTAATTTTCCATATCGTTCATCTTGCAGTAATTCAACACCCATGAGTCGAGCGTGTTTTAGGATTGTGAAGAAGAAAAGTAATGTGTGTTCTTTTTTTTACCCTTGCAAAACACGTCATCAATAAAAAGTATTCTCTCGTAATGTGTTTTTTTTAAACTTACAGGTTATGCATCCAGCAGACATTCGACTCCCATTCCAGTACGTAGTGCAGACAAAAAAGGTAATTGAAAGCTTTGTATTTTTTTTTCAGCAATGTATTTTTATCGTAATAGTTATATTTCTAAACTGCACAGGTTGTGCTTTGAGCAGATGTAGTGACTGATTTCAAGGAGAATGACAACCACACAAGATCCCATTCAATGCCAACAGAAGAATAAGATGTGGATAAAACTTTGCGAGATTTTATGCGCAAGGTAATAAAAACCTGGACTATTGAGCAAATGGTAGAGGAGGAGAATTTGGAGAAAAAAAGTGCAAGTGTGGGAGTCCCATTTGTTTATGCATTTTTGTCTAAAGTAAATTCTGTACCTTGTTATACTTGTAAATAAATTATTTTTCAGTCAAAGGTACTTTCTTAGTGTTGTTTTATGTTCAGATGTTTGAGATTTTCACTAAAGAAAAAAAACATTGGTGTCAAAGTCATTGTTCTGCTTGATGTGTCTGCTTTCACAAAAAGGCGGTTTTCGCCGTTTTCTTTCTCCCAGAAACAGATTTGGCTGAAAGTAGCCTATATTTGACTGCTGATTACTAAAGAACGGTATAAGCTAGAGACAAACTTTTTTTTCTGAGAAAGAAGAGAGTCTGACCTTTCATTTGGTGGTTTTGGTGCTTACATCGTCATCGTACATAATATTCTGTGGGGCTTGGAAAATCAGTGAAATTGCTAGAAAATCCCTAGCAAGTCTAGGGGTTCCCTGCTCAGGAAACGGCTGGCAGTGAATGAGTTAAAGAAGTGAGACTACCGAGATTTCTCATGTATAATGCACAATTTTCCCCTAGGTATAGGGGAAAATGGGGGGGGGGGGAAACTTAAACATTTTATAAATGTATGCCGCCATCTAGTGGTTATAAAAAACCTGTACACTTTAATTCCAAAATGCCACTGCCACCTCGAGCTTATGAGAAAGGTGTTCACTTTCATTCCAAAATGCCACCGCCACCTCGAGCTTATGAGAAAGGTCTTCACTTCCATTCTAATATCCCACCGCCACCTAGTGGTTATAAAAAAAGGTGTAGCCTACACTTTCATTCCGATATGATAGGGCTACGTATGACTGCATATATGTACAGTTGTGGTCATAAGTTTATATACCCTGGCAGAATTTGTGATTTTTTTTTTTTTTTTTTTTTTTTTAAATATGTCTGTGAGTGCAAATGGTTGTTTGTTTATATGTGCCCTGCGATTGGCTGGCAACCAGTTCAGGGTGTACCCCACTTCACGCCCGGAGAGAGCTGGGATGGGCTCCAGCACGCCCGCGACCCGAGTGAGGATGAGCTGAATGGAAAGATGAATGTGCTTCGCCAGGTCCTTCGTGTTTTCTTTAAAGAATTGTACCCATCTGGGTAGCCGTGGCCCAATGGTTAAGATCATCGCCTGCCACCGTGGGGGACCTAGGTTCAAGACCCCGACTGGACCATCCACCAACATCCTCTGGACTCACGGCTGTGGTGTCCTTGAGCAAGACACTGATACCCTGAAATGCTCCCCGGGTGCTTCAGCTGCCCCCTGCTCCAGTGTGTTCCACTAATATGTGTATGTCCTCACTGTGATGGGTTAAATGCAGAGAACAAATTTCGTGTGCATGCATGCATGTATGTTCATGACAATAAAAAGTGATTCTTCTTCTTCTTCTTACAAATCAAATTCTGCCTGGGTAATCAAAGATATGAGCACAGCTGTGTGTTTTCTAATTTACTAAATAAAAGTAGAGCTGTGAATTTCAAAATAAGAGCATGTAAATTAAAAAAAGTATGACGTGTTCAAATAAAATGCTTAACTTCCAAATAATTCTTTGAAAAAACACACAGATCATACAGATCATACTTCATGTTTTGATCATACGTGTAGAAGCAAAATCATGCATTGTAAAAATGGCTTATACATAGGTAGAATGATTTTCCAGAATTTTGAGGTCAACCTTGGGGGTGCGTATTATACATGGGTGCGCATTATACACGAGAAATTGCGGTACATTCAAATCTTGTTAGCACTTTGAAAACTGCAAACTCCCTCTTTTTTGTCTCTTGCCGGACAGGAGGCGGGGTACACCCTGAGCTGGTTGCCACCCAATCATAGGGCACATACAAACAAACAACCAACCGCACTCACATTCACACCTATGGACAATTTAGAGTCTTCAATTAATTTACAATGCATGTTTTTGGGATGTGGGAGTAAACCGGAGTGCCCGGAGAAAACCCACGCACGCACGGGGAGAACATGCAAAGTCCATACAGACGGGGCCGGGGATTGATCATCCACCGTGCCGCACTTCCAGAACAATTTGTCCAAATTTGTCTGAATTTCCATATTTTCAACATTTTGTCATGAACATTTCTGTGCAACAGTCATAATCATAATCGTTAATTAATTATGGCTTTAAAAAAAATCCTATTATTGTTTTTATTACATCAACCTTGTAATAGTGGACACAGTTGGAGCCTGAATCAAAGTACCAGTATATGAGATTTTGACGTTTCATCATCAAAAATAACCGTGTCTATGGATAAAATCACATTTGCCAACTTTGTTTTCAACACTGGTAACAAAAGAACGCAAGTCTATTGAAGCAGATTAATTAGCGCTCAAACGTCAAAATTAAAACTGACGCTCTAACCAGACGGTCACCGTGCCGCGAAGTACTGATCAGTTCCTTACAATGCGTTGACACTCGACGCAAAGAGAACTTTAGCTTTGACCACACTTTGACTTCGACCACGATGGTTTTAATGTTGCCAAGTCATGAAAGCGTAATAAAATAGCATGCACCAAGCAAGCAGCTGTTCAATGTGGACGCGTCGGTCACATCAGACGCTGGATTTAAAAAAATGTTTTTTTCAAATATCCGGAAGAATCAGCTCGGCTGTAACGAGTCAATGCTCAGTGATTTCCGTAACAAAATACGGACTTCCCGTGACATTTGGCAGCTCTGGTATTAGTTTCATCCATCCATCCATCCATTTTCTGAGCCGCTTCTCCTCACAAGGGTCGCGGGAGTGCTGGAGCCTATCCCAGCTATCATCGGGCAGGAGGCGGGGTACACCCTGAACTGGTTGCCAGCCAATCGCAGGGCACATACAAACAAACAACCATTTGCACTCACATTCACACCTACGGGCAATTTAGAGTCTTCAATTAACCTACCATGCATGTTTTTGGGATGTGGGAGGAAACCGGAGTGCCCGGAGAAAAAACACGCAGGCACGGGGAGAACATGCAAACTCCACACAGGTGGAGCCGGGGATTGAACCCCGGTCCTCAGAACTGTGAGGCAGACGCTCTAACCAGTCGTCCACCGTGCCGCCGTATTAGTTTCATATTTAAATTAATGATACTACTGTGTTTAGCATCTCTGAGATTAGGAGTTGTTTTCCAGTTCCTCACCTATGGTTTCCGCTGAAACTGCAAACAAAACGATAAAGAAGAAAAACGATTGGGGTGAAAGAGGATGCAACTGACAGGGAAGAAGCACAAGAACACGTCGGACACGTTCACAGACCTGCAGTGCTATGGACCATGGTGGAAGGCAGCCCACATGATGCCCAAAATTTTTTTAACCTATAAAGCGGACTGGGGCAGAGAGGTGAAGTATTTTGTTTTTTCGAAAAGTGCAAACGATAAAGTCTCTATGGCATGTTTTCTGTGTGTTAAGATATATCATTGTCGTCTTTGTTATTTTAAGCAAATTTCAAGGGTCCTTTCATGCCTGAAAACTCATTAAGATGTTGTCTAATATACAAAATGTACATAGGGTTGCTGATTTTCTTTTCTTTTTTTGTCATCAAAATAAACAGCCGCTTTCGGCGCATGCATCCAATTTTGTTTTATTTATGTTTTTTAACAATATCACTGAATCTGATCAATTTCATGACTTCTATCGTTTTCATATCATTTCATCTATGTGACTACTCCATATTTATAGCATTTAGAAAGAAATTGTAATGCTATTTGTTTTAAATCCACTTTGACTGTTTTCAAATGTTCGAGTTTTTATTCTCCAAATATGTCAGTTGCCATTAAGGATGGCCACAAACCATTGACTGCTCTAAAGTGTGACGTCCTGACTTTTTTTCAATATCATCCATTTTCAACAGTTCTGACTGACTTAACTGGCATGTTACTTACAATTTCTGATGCACTTCCAATGTGGCACCCTCATAGTCTGAGTCGAACTTCAGACTATGTATGGACCTTTTTCAGTCCTTTGATTGGTTGGTCTGAGCAAGCCAAGTTTGACTAGCAAAACACGTCTGAAGCGATCTGCACACATTCATACATTTAAAAATCATGAGTATGTTTTGGTTGAGTTATTATATAAATATAGATTCTGAACTGCTCCAGATGACATATGTGGCACAGTTGCTTGTTGTTATATTGTGTTTTTGTAAAGTATTGATGATTTCCGTAGTTGTGACGTCAAGTATATTCTCACTGAAGGCAAATGCACAACCCACCACTGGTGACATGTGTGTATATATATATATATATATATATATTTAAATACAAAAAAAGTTTGAGTATTGGATAATGCTTGTCGTTCATAGAAGGCTATCGATTATCATCAGTGTGTTTCACAAGACAAAACTATGACCATCAACAGATGGAAGTCTACACCTTCTCAGTCGCCTCAATCAGGCGATGCCATCACAACGCATTTTGAGCGACCCCTGCCGTACACCATAGCACCTCAAGGCCCAAAAGAAAAGCAAAATACACGAACGCTCATAAGGATGAATGTACTTATTGTGCCGTGCTCACACGTGATACTGGACATTTTGCTGATTATGTCATAGTAGAATCAGCGTGTCTTGTTATATCCGAGTTAACTCGGAGTGCTTAGCAAACATATAAAGCCATGACAATAACACGCCGAACAAAGTCCGACGTAGAGCAGGAGCATACTGTACTTCAAGATGAACAAATCTGGTGATGCTTGTTGAATATATGGAGAAAAGAAAAACAAGAACAAGATGAGCCATTGCCATGTGTTTACAGTGGAAGCTGATCAGCCAACGTTGCCTTCAGTGTTTATGTAGCTAGCATAGTGCTGTACATGACATATAGACTAACTTAGCCCAACACTGCATTATATTCTTCCAAAATTTAAAACGTAATTACACTTCATTGTCATATGAAGAGGATGCTAACCAACAGAGTCGTTATATACGTCGCTTTGCTGTTATTTGTGCACAGTCTGCTAACTAGCAAAAAGCTAAACAGCAGTGTGCAATTAGCCACCACAGACCGGCAAAATTCAACATAGCCTAAACATGAACGACGTTGGCTTAAGTGGGCGAGTAGCAATCCAGTTTTAGTTTATTTTGAAGGCTTAACGCAGACAGGAGCAAGATACTGCCTCGGACAAGGACCATGTATGAAGAAGACAGGGGGCTTAGCATAAAACGCGCCTGCACGCAGCATTCAGGTTCCGGGGCGCAGCATCTTCCTACACGTTCAGCTGCCCTCCGGTAAGCACAAAAGCAGGAGAGCAGAAGCTGGCAGCGGGAAATGGACAACAAACCGACGCCTACATGAAGACAATGATCCCGCTTTGCCACGCAGCCTCCGCTAACGACGGAGTAATACATTGTTGGAAACAGGGAAAGGAGCGAAAAGTGAAATTAGCTTGCAGGCGATAAGGTTCACTCACTCACCTCGGTCTCTACCGAAGCCATGGTGCCTGGACCTAAACTCCGCCCATGAGCCCTGACGTCACGTAGCGAGATTTTTTTTTTTTCTTCCCTCCAAGAGGTGCAATATCACACCTGAGTCTGTCTGTCCTATCTATCTATCTATCTATCTATCTATCTATTTATCTATCTAAAACCAAGATACACAATACAGCAAATAACAACATATAACAAATATACAGATGCACCAACAGATTGATAAGAAAAATCAATATTCACAAATATCTATTTATTGATTTGTCATCTATCGAGCCATCTTTCTACCTATGCACAAATATTTATCTATCTATCTATACTGTATATACTATACACAGTTTATACACACACACACAGTATTAGTGGTATAATACATGTATCTGCTGAGACAGAAGCTTCATGCGAAGCTAGCTGTTGCAACATGGTTAATTCCTTAAATGTACCTGAAATCAAAGCTCCTCCACTATCCTTCAGATCTGACTTTTGGAACTACTTTAGTTTTTGTATGAGTGTGACCCTACTGGCAAGCGTGCCTCGGACAAAAGTACAACAGTTGTTTTGCATTGCTAAACTATGTGGAAATGTGATGGTTGGTTAGTTCTCAACAAACATGACAACAAATGTTTATCTCCTCATCCGAAAACAAGTGGAACCAGACAAAAAGCATGTGTGCTACATACTAGGCAGTGCAAACACAAAAACTGTGCACTTTACAGTTCAAACTGCACAGCAGAAAATGTGTCAAGAAAAGCAGCACCAGCACCAGAACAAAAAAAATTGAACTCGGCTCCTCAGAACTGTGAAGGCAGATTTGCTAATCAGTTGTTTACTGTACCGCACAGTAAAACATCCCTCCATCCATCCATTTTCTTTACCGCTTATCCTCACTAGGGTCGCGGGCTGCTGGAGCCTATCCCAGCTATCTTCGGGCCGGAGGCGGGGTACAGCCTGAACCGGTCGCCTGCCAATTGCAGGGCACATAGAAACAAACAACCACTCGAACTCACAATCACACCTACGGGCAATTTAGAGTCCTCAATCAACCTACCAAGCATGTTTTTTGGATTTGGGAGGAAACCGGAGAAAAACCCCGCAGGCAAGGGGAGAACATGCAAACTCCACACAGGCAGGGCTGGGATTTGAACCCTGGTCCCCAGAACTGTGTGGCAGATGTGCTCACCGTGCCGGCACAGTAAAACATAATCAGAAAAATAAATACCCAAGTACAGATGTAAAAAAATGGAGGAGCACATTAGACCAAAATTGCTGCATTGGCTCCCTGTGTCTTTCAGGATCGATTTTAAGGTTCTTTTGCTGGTTTTTAAGTGTCATAATGGTCTTTTGCTTTCTTATCGCTCAGATTCCTTTCACCCAATGGACCCTCACGGGTGCTGAGGTCCTCCAACACTGGCCTTTTAATTCTTCCAAACGTCAAGACACACACTGATGGTGAGGCATTGTTCCAGTTTTACGGTCCCCGTCTGTGGAACAACCTGCCAGAGCACCTCAGGGCCGCAGAGAACATTCATGTTTTTGTGAACAGGCTCAAGACCCACCTTTTTCTAATGTACCCTTTCATGTACATTAGAACTGTTGTATTTCCTTTTACCCTTTGTTTTATTCTTAATGTTTTAGTATTATCTATCATATTTTATCTTTATTTTTATGCAACTTTTCCAGTCTTGGGTTTGTATTGAATGTTTGGTTTTATATACCGTATTTTCACGACCAAAAGGCGCACCGTATTAAAAGGCACAGTCTCAGTTACGGGGTCTATTTCTATATTTGACACATATATAAGGCGCACCATATTATTGGGCACAAGCATGCTTCTCTACAGTGTGGTTCACCGGGATGTCGAAAGTGAGCGGCACCTTGTCCATGTTGGTGATGTGTTTGTCGTCAATCTTTTTACTGCAGTAGGAGCGGAAGGTGGCCGTCTTTTCCTTGTAATCCGCCGGAAGTTGCTGCGCCACGGTAGTCCTTGCCCGGATGAATAGATGCCGCGGTTTCATAAAACGAAAGCACCAAGACGGACCTCCTTGAAAATGTTTGATTTTCATTTCTTCTGCAAGCGTTATTGCCCTCAGTCGAATGGTGACTGTAGAGACGCTTCTCCCGGCTGTTCTTTGCTCATTAATCCATTGCTCGAGTTGGTCTTCCAACTCGGGCCGCCTCGCCTTGTTTCCGCAGAAACTCAGCTTTGTCTTCTTGAGTTGTTTTCCTGGTGCCTCCACTTGTTGATCTTGAATTCTCTCGCGGCTGCTCGATGCCCATGTTCCTCCGCGTAACTGATAGCTTGCAGTTTAAACTGTGCTTCGTAAGCGTGTCTCTTTGTAGGTGCCATTATTGGGGGTCCTTAGCCAAACTGATGTTGTTTTGCACAATGCAAATTCTATATACCTACTGGGTATAGCGTCCTACTTCACACGCACCCTTCCCCCTTTACGTCCGCATGCTCTACTCAGTCACGTCCGCCTTCCTCTATATAAGCAGCATGTCGGCAGGAAATGCTCCCAGTCAGTCAAGCGGAACGCTCATTGAAGTCACACAACAACATTTACAGATTTTGAAACTCTGTGCCCACATAAGGCGCGTCGCATTACAAGGTGCCCCCGTCCATTTTGGAGAAAATGTAAGCCTTTTAAGTGCGCCTTATGGTCGTGAAAATACGGTATGTTTTTTAAGTAGGTTTATGATGATTTTATTATCTTTCAGTGTTTCCTCAGAGGGAGCCCTCTGCACTGGGAGATGTGGTTGACCGTGGCCATGGTCCTGCCTCATGGGGTCCTCAGTCACCATATGTGGCTCCCCCTACAGTACTACACTGCAGCCCCATGCCGGTGTCCCATGGCTGCGGTCTGATGTCTGCTCTTGATGCAGATGGCTCCCTGAGATGGCGTTTCCCACTTGGTTTTCTCTGTGCCCAGCCTTAGGTCGTTGCATTATTACAGTGTTCCCTCGTTTTTCACGGTTAATGGGGACCAGAATCCCCCGCGAAAGGTGAAAAAACGCAAAGTAGGATTTGCATTTATTATACAGTAATTAACATTCATCAACATTGCCTTCTGAGAGAGGCGAAGAGGCTTGTGTTGGTGGCGGAGGTTTGGCTTTTGTCCTGATCATATGAGTGTCCAAACTCACTGTCTTTCCCCTGTAATCAGCAATCCACAATGCCTCCAGCTTCCATTTTCACAATTCTCTTATTGTGCGGAGTTACCACACGTTTCGCTTCCTTATTGAAGGTTATTGAAGCGGTTTTGCGGGTGTTTGCTTCCTCTTTCTTTATGTACCGCACTGTAGATTAATTCACGCCATAATGGCGTGCCACAGATGCATAACTTCTGCCCTCTTTGATCAAATCTAAAAGTTTCACTTTTTCGCTGATGGTCATCATGTTTTTCTTCCTCTTGGGCACCCTGGAGGAAGCTTTCGCAGGGGCACAGCGCTTCGGCGGCATTGTAAGGACTTGCTTAACTAATCAAACAAATTATTGCTTAAACAAAAAAAGTTATTGCGAACACAACAGCGTTGACGAGACTGGCGAGACACAAGAAGGGGAGATGCTGGGTGAGGTTGCGATGATGCGCAGCCAATCAGCTCACGGGATAAATCCCCTCGTGGTCGATGTCGCGCCGGGAACCAATCACGCGCCTTGTATGGGTGGCAGTACAGGCATGTACAGGCATGTACAAAGCCTCTGAGTCAACTCATCTCTTTGTTTGGCAGGCAGGGAAACCTTTTCTCACGCGCATCAATATGAAACAACGCGTCTTTCCGCAATATGGCTTCCGATATGGGTGTTTTTTTTGTTTTTTTTAATGAATATTTTGGGAAAACCCTCGAAGCACTGAAGCCGCAAAACGTGAAGCGGGAAGTGGCGAGGGAACCCTGTATTTTCTTATGTATTTTATTTATTAAACAACCACCTATGCCCAAATATACATTTAGGGCATAAAAAACTCAAGCATGGAGAGTCATTGAGCAATTAAAATGTACCACTAGTGTGGTGATGCTGATATAATGGTGTTGTGCAATGATCCAGTCGTAAAGCAATTTAACGCAATTTAAACTGCCTAATAGTGCAATGATCTGGTACAGTGACAAATGTGGAAATGGTGCAGATTTCTCAAACACATGAGTGGCCAGTAGTAATCAACAGCAGTATACAAACAGTGCAGCGTGATAAAACAGTGAGTGCACAAATAATGTACAAGTGCCTCAACAGACGTGCAAAATAGGCAGCATGTTGGAATGAAATTGTAAGTCAACTGCTTGAGGTTAATGTCAAGAGGGAAGAAGCTATTGGAATGTCTGCTGGTTTTAGCATACCTGAGGAAAGGAGCTGGAATAAGTGGTGACCAGGACGTGGAGGGTCCAAGGATTTTACATGCCATTGTCTTAGTTCTGGCAAGAGGACTTGCACACTGCCAGAAAAGGAGGATAATTTTTTTGAGCAGTCTTGACTGTCCGTTACAGTCTGATTTTGTCCTTCTTTGTGGCAGTACCAAAGCAGACGATGATGGATGGACACAGGACAGATCCAATAACTGGTCTGTAGAACTGCCTCAACTGCTCCTGTGGCAGGCTGTGATTCCTCAGAGGCCGCAGAAAGTACACTCCCACTTCAGGTCCTGAGATAATATAATCAGAATCAGAATCATCTTTATTTGCCAAGTCTGTCAAAAACACACAAGGAATTTGTCTCCGGTAGTTGGAGCCGCTCTAGTACGACAACAAACAGCAGCCATTTGAAAGAAAATACTTTTGCGACATAAAAGCACAGTACAGAGAGTCACTGAGCAATGAAAGATTACCAGTAATGTGGTAATGCCGATACATTTTCAGAGTCAGACTCATCACTGTTTTTGATGAGGCCGATGAGCATGGTGTGATCTACAAGCTTCAGGAGTTTGACAGCTGAGTGCGTTGAGGTGCATTCGTTCGTGTAGAGAGAGAAGAGTAGTGGAGAGAGGACACATCCTTGGGGAGCCCCCGGTGCTGATGTTGGATTTGGATGAAGTGCTGTCCCCCACCTGTTGTGTCCTGCCCGTCAGGAAGGTATAAATCTACTGGTAGATGTCAGGCAAGACCCTGGGGCTGGAGAAGCTTGGAGGAGAGGAGTCTGGGGATGATGGTGTTGAACTCAGAGCTGAAGTCCACAAACAGGATCCTCGCCTAGGTCCCTGCGCCGTCAAGGTGTTCCAGGATAAAGTCCAGTCCCATGTTGACTATGTCATCCACAGACCTATTTGCTTGATAGGCAAAGTGCAGGAGGTCCAGCAGGGGCCCTGTGATGCTCTTGAGGTGGTCCTGCGCGAGGCGTTCAAAGGACTTCATGACCAGAGATGTCAGGGCAACAGATCTGTAGTCATTCAGTTCTGAAATTGTAGGTTTCTTGGGAACTGGGATAATGGTTGAGCGTTTGAGGTAGGATGGGACTTCGCACAGTTCCAAAGATCTATTGAAAGTCTGTGTGAAAACTGGAGCCAGCTGGTCCACGCAGACTTTCAAGCAGGATGGGGACACGCTGTCCGGGCCTGCCGTTTTGTTCATCTTTTGTTGTTTAAAGAGATGTTTCACGTCCTGTTCTTGAAAGGTCAATGCAGAAGGGGGAGTCAGAGGTGTGATGCTGGTTGTCGGTGGTACGGCTGGATGGGTGTGGGTTGTGAAAATGTCCTTTTCAAATCTTCAGAAGATGGTATTCAAGTCATCACCCAGTCCTTTATTGTTCTCTGCTCGGGGGATGATCGGTTGTAGTTGTTTTGTGATTGTAATCCTCGCCAAACTGACGCAGAGTTGTTAGCAGCAAACTAGTTTTCTCGCTTTTCTACTTCTTTTGGCAATGTTGATTTGGTTTCTGGCCTGATGGTACAGGGCTTTATCCCCATTCGATAGGCGTCCTATTTAGCCTGGCGAAGTTGGCGAAGTTTGGCAGTGAACCACAGCTTGTTGTTATTGAACATGCAGAAGATGATGAAGGAAGTAAAAGTGTCCGTATATTAATCTAAACTGCCAGTTGAAGTTTCAAAGACACTCCAATATGTGCAGTCTAAACAGTCTTGAAGTTTCATCTTTGCTGAACTGGTCCATTTCTTCACTGTTTTCACCACAGGCTTCGCACATTTAAGTTTGTGCCTGTATGGTGGTATCAAGTGTATTAAACAGTGATCAGACGAGCCCAAACCTGTACGGGGAACAGCAGGGTACGAGTCCTTCAGTGTGGTATAGCAGTGGTTTATAAGGTTGTTTTCCCTGGTGGGACAGTAAATCTGGTTGAGTTTTGCATTGTAAACGTCACCAAGAATAATGAGGGGTGAATCTGGGTGCTTTTTTTCCAAGTTCGTTTACTTGGTCAGCCAGCATTTGGAGTGCGGCGTTTGTCTTAGCTTGGGGGGGATGTAAAGACTGCCTACTATAAATGAAGCAAACTCACACGCTGAGTAGAATGACTTACAGTTCAAAAACAGCAGGTCCATGTTAGGGCTGCAGTGTTAGCTGAGCTCCGTGACATCAGTACACAATTTTCCGTTGATAGAGAAGCCCATTCCACCGCCTTTCGTTTTGCCAGAGGCATCCCCTCCACCCCGCGTTGACATTCGGCGAGAGGGGCCATCCGACGCCACCCCCCAGTACACCCCCCCCACCCCCCCACCCCCACCCCGCCTTGACGATCTGCTATATGGGGGCATCAACAGCCGGTGCCATACTCTGCCATACGTTGAGATTTGAATGGATGCTTTGATCACAAATTCTTTAGACTGCTGCAATGCACTTTATATCTGTTAAAGGTTGACATTTTCCCCTCCTTGAGCCATCACCTTATCGTGGTGGAGGGGTTTGTGTGTCCCAATGATCGTAGGAGCTACGTTGTCTGGGGCTTTATGCCCCTGGCAGGGTCACCCATGGCAAACAGGTCCTAGGTGAGGGACCAGACAAAGCACGGCTCAAAGACCCCTTATGATGACGACAAACAATGGACTTCGTTTTCCCTTGCCCGGACGCGGGTGACCGGGGCCCCCCACTGGAGTCAGGCCTGGTGGTGGGGCTCGAAGGCGAGCACCTGGCCGGGCCTGCACCCATGGGGCCTGGCCAGGCACAGCCCGAAAGGGTAACGTGGGTCCCCCTTCCCATGGGCTCACCACCTGTAGGAGGGGCCATTGGGCTCGGGTGCAGTGTGAGCTGGGCGGTGGCTGAAGGCGGTGGCCGAAGGCGGTGGCCGAAGGCGGGGACCTGGGTGATCCGATCCCCGGCTATAGAAGCTGGTGACCTCGACTCGGGACTTTGTGAGTCGGTCAATTCCACCGACACGGCTTCCCATGAGGAAGCAGAGTGTGGGTTCTCTGAGGCGGGCTCTCCTATCTCTGGGTTTGAGGTCACCAAGGTAGTTAAAAAGCTCCTCGGTGGCAGGGCCCTGGGGGTGGATGAGATTCGCTCAGAGTTCCTAAAGGCTCTGGATGTTGTGGGGCTGTCCTGGTAGACACGCCTCTGCAACATCGCATGGACATCGGGGACAGTGCCTCTGGATTGGCAGACTGGGGTGGTGGAGAGGAGGGTCCGTCGGGAAGTTGAATCTCAGATTCAGGAGGAACAGTGTGGTTTTCGTCCTGGCCGTGGAACAGTGGACCAGCTCTACACCCTTGGCAGGGTCCTCGAGGGTGCATGGGAGTTTGCCCAATCAGTCTACATGTGTTTTGTGGACTTGGAGAAGGCGTTCGACCGTGTCCCTCGGGGAGACCTGTGGAGGGTGCTTCGGGAGTATGGGGTACCGAACCCCCTGAGACGGGCTGTTCGGTCCCTGTATGACCGGAGTCAGAGTTTGGTCGGCATATCCGGTAGTAAGTCGGACTTGTTCCCGGTGGGGGTCGGACTCCGCCAAGGCTGCCCTTTGTCGCCGATTCTGTTCATAACTTTTATGGACAGAATTTCTTGACGCAGCCGAGGCGTAGAGGGGGTCCGGTTTGGTGGCCTCGGTATTGCATCTCTGCTTTTTGCAGATGATGTGGTTCTGTTGGCTTCATCAAGCAGTGACCTCCAACTCTCACTGGAGCGGTTCGCAGCTGAGTGTGAAGCGGCTGGGATGAGAATCAGCACCTCCAAATCAGAGACCATGGTCCTCAGTCGGAAAAGGGTGGCATGTCCTCTCCAGGTCGGGGACGAGATCCTGCCCCAAGTGGAGGAGTTCAAGTATCTTGGGGTCTTGTTCACAAGTGAGTGAAGAATGGAACGGGAGATCGACAGGCGGATCGGTGCAGCGTCTGCATTAATGCGGACTTTGTATTGGTCCGTTGTGGTAAAGAAGGAGCTAAGCCGAAAGGTCGAGCTACGTTCCTAGCCTCACCTCTGGTGACGAGCTGTGGGTCGTGACCGAAAGAACAAGATCCCGGATACAAGCGGCCGAAATGAGTTTCCTCCGCAGGGTGTCCGGGCTCTCCCTTAGCGATAGGGTGAGAAGCTCGGTCATTCGGGAGGATCTCACAGTAGAGTCGCTGCTACTCCACATCGAGAAGAGCCAGATGAGGTGGCTGGGGCATCTGATTTGGGTGCCTGCCGGGTGCCTCCCTGGTGAGGTGTTCCGGGCACGTCCCACCGGGAGGAGACCCCGGGGACGACCCAGGACACGCTGGAGAGACTACGTCCTTCGGCTGGCCTGGGAACGCCTCGGGATCCCCCCGGAAGAGCTGGATGAAGCGGCTGGGGAGAGAGAAGTCTAGGCCTCCCTGCTAAAGCTACTGCCCCTGCGACCCGGCCCTGATTTGCGGTAGAAAATGGATGGATGGGTTCAAATTTTGGTAAAGATTTCCTGCCAAAATGAAAAGAAGAAATCAATATATAACGATGAATAAAGTAGACACACTATTTGATTGAGTGGGCTACATGAAATGATATGGCGGCTGGATCTAGTCCCTTGGCCCTAAGGTTGACAAATGACAGTTAGTGATTTAGTCTTCAATGGACCTAAGGGGCATGATTTCGGAATGTGGGAGGAAGCTTGAGTACCCAGGAGGGGGAAAACAAACAAAAAAACAAGTGCAGGTGGAACATGCAAACTCCTCACAGGAAGACCGTACACTCATGAAATGTAGAAAGTACTGTGTACTGTGTAATGAATACAGGAGAGATATTTACACAAGAATAATCTTGAGAAAACACGCAAAAGATAAAATCCATAGAAAAATCCTCTTTGTGGGAAAAATCATATTTATGCAGCCTAGAAACCATATTAGTTACCATTCCAAGTCAATGGGTGGCGGAAATGTATTGAAACACTGTGCAACTGCTGTTAAACCATGAAGAAGAAGACGAAGAAGAAGAAGAAGAAGAAGAAGAAGACGACAACGACGACGAAGAAGACGAAGAAGAAGAAGAAGAACACGACGAAGAAGACGACGACGACGAAGAAGAAGAAGAAGAAGAAGAAGTAACAACCAGCGAGAAAAGAAGAGTATTACAACAAAACGTTCGTCAAGTGAGTAATGTCAATTCTCCGTCAGACAAGCTGAGGCAGAATATTTTTATTTTTATTCTTATTTTTTATTTTTAATAAAGTCACGTATTTGGCTCATTGTTTGCCTGTGCTGCGTGAGACAAATCGTCGGTTAGGCGGAACTCCGCCGCGCACTTTGGTTTTGAAGTTTGCAGTTTAAGAGAGCTTTGTTAACATCGGTTGTCCGCTGACTCCAACATGAGCCAACAAGCTGCTGCTCTGCAGACCTACAATAATGAGCTCGTCAAGTGTAAGTGTTTTTTATTTTTATTTTTAAATTTGACCATCATGATGTTTTTTTAAAATACGGTGATGCATTTACATATTATGGTGTCGTTTATTTCTTAGGCACTTGACCACAACTATTAAAAGATGATACTGAAAAGCCCAAGGTGTCTAACAAACATGACTAATGTCGCTATAGTGTTCATTTCACTATTGCATCTCATTGCTACACGTGGACCTATGTAAACTAACGTGACTATTATGTAGGCCATCGTGCTCTAAAGATCTAAAGCAGCGTTGTCCAAGCTTTTTCTCGTAGGTGCTGCATACAGAAAAACATAAAAGCATGCAAGGGCCACTTTGACATTTCTCACCTAGCCGACTAACACCGACCACTTATCATATTTGAAATCCTAAAATGCATCGCTTCAGTTTCACTCAGTCTCCAGTCGCTATATTATACAGTTATTTTGTCTTATTTGACATTCGTGCTTTGGGTATAATCTGAAGCGGTTTTGTCAAAGCCGGTTTATAAATGCCTTCGAAATGTTACTCTTGGCATGAATCTAAATTCAATATCAGTTATCCTCCTCAGGTTTTGATGACCTTTTTTCCAAGCGGGACGAGTTGAGCTGTCAGATCAAGTTGGAGGAAGAGGAGAAGGAACGACTCCAGCATGACATCCGCAGCCTCTCGGAGAAGCTGAGCAGAGTTAATGAAAGCCTGGCACAAAAAATGGCTGCATACGACACAATCAACCGTACCATCGCAGAGACTGAGGCTGCATACACCAAGGTGTTAGATCTCATTAGTTGAATATCATTGTTTCCAGACTTTTATACTCTTCATTCACTCAATGACTTTTTACTATCTAATATTTACGAGATACATGTACATTTCAAGTGACACATACCTTATGCTGAAAATATTTAATATAGGGTAGCATGATCTTTGTCCAGGCCTGTTTCATTAGTTGGTTTTCTCTTGAATGACAATTCAAAAGCAATTTCTGATTTTCATCGGTTAATTTTCAGTTAATTTTCACTTTTGTCAGTTTTCAATTCATTTCAGTGACAATCATGTCCATGTGTGTAACCGCATGCAACAGTGGCACATCAATATTCATCCAAAAACCTGACAAAAACTAACAATTTGAAATAAAATACATCGTACTCACCAGAGATTCAGATGTGCATCCAGTCTTTCATCTATATTATTATGATTCATGTTATTTCTTGTTCTCCTCCTGCAGATCTTGGAGAGTTCCCAGTCTTTACTGAGTGTCCTGAAGCAGCAGGCAGTAAATTTCCATAAAACCTCAGCGCCTCGGAGGAAAGAGCACTAATGTGCGGAAGACTGCACAAGGAAGGAACTGTTTTAAGAGTTTGACAATTTGGATTTATTTTAGTTTTTGCATCAATAAATACTGAATACCTCCCAATGCTCCTGACTTTTTGCTGGACGTATCATGTTTTTCATTAACATAATTTTGTCTTGATGAGTTGCATCACACCAAGTACTGTGGTTTTCACTCTCAGCAAGGATTCAGGTTAGATTTTTTTTATAATGCACTTTTTAAAAAATCAACCACAGCTGGAAGAAAGTGCAGTACACGGATACAAATCAAACAATTTAAACAAACTGTTAAAACAGGTTAAAAACAAAACAGCAGTGTCTCAGGTTAAAATTCATAGAATAAAAATGGTAATGTAAATCAGGCATTGCTTTCTTTTGTGGTCCAACAAAATTCTTAAAAAAAAAAATAATAATAATAATAAACTGACCTGAACAAAAATGTTGGCCCCCTTTAATTTTGTTGAACAAACTTTTGAGGCAATCACTTCAGCCAGATGATTTCTTTAACTCACAACCAGGGACAGCATGAGCCTTTAAGTCCCAAAGTAGAATTTTAGCAAGTTTATTGTTTAAAAAAAAATCTTAAAGCTATTTGATGCCGTGTGGTGGCCTCAGTGAGACTTCTGCACTTATGTGTCATTTACGTTGTCGTTAGTGCAACCTCCAATAGACAAAATTAGCAACAACAGTTATTTATTTTAAAAATTGCACTTAATGTGTTCTGAAGTTTTGCACTTTTCCAAAATCTTCCCCATGTGCCGGATTTGACCACCTGATAGGCTGGTTCTGGCCCTCGGGCTGTACGTCTGACACCCCTGTGTTCGAGGATCCATGGCCTCGAGCTAAAACCAAACTATACTGGAAAACTGATTTCACACTCAAATGCTTTGGTAGTCTTAATAATATTACATTGTACAATTCCCATACTGTGCCGGATGGAGTAAAGTAGCCCCATAACTCAGACTCCGCCATGTTGCACAATAGATACAGTGTTCTTTTCTCTGCACAGGCAAAATTGTGGTAACCTTCCATTTAAATTTGTTTTTTAAATAAAACAAGTACTTAAAAAAGGAATGAAACCCTGACAAGAAATTTAGCCACTTTTAAGAATTTAGTGGAAATGTTTAGCCACTTTGGAAAAGTGACTCACCAATTTTCCCATGATGTTAAGTATTTGGAGAGGAAAGTATTTTTGGAGGCCGTACTTCCTGTAATAGGTTGGATTACCATTGTTGTACGTAATTGGCCAATGACATCATCACGCAATGGCAACGTCATTTAGCAACAAATAGACCAGCCTTTAGCCACAGCCACAGGAAATTAGTTACCGCATCCAATGAAAAATATTTAGTTACCAGCATATTAGAAACAGTCGTGTGGAGTGGACATGCACATTATTAAACGAATACCTGAGTCGAATTGAATTTATTATTATTATTTATTTATTTATTTATTATTTTTTTTTTTTGTACAGCTCGTTTTTGTGCAGATATTGGTAGGCGCTGATTCTTAAATAATAACACCGGCTCAATAGTCAAGCCGCTGTGTGCGTAACCCTTTGAATTGTCACATCAAAGACAAGATGATTATTTACGTGCGCGACAAAAAAAAAAAAAGGCACGCATGATTCCGCGTTTCGTTCACGCGCCGGAGTTAATCGACGTGACATCTCCACCATGAGCCAACAAGCTGTTGCATTGCAGAATTACAATAATGAGCTCGTCAATTGTGAGTGATCGTGGTTTGTTTTCTGATTAGCTCCTTTCAATTTGATATGTGCACGGTAAATTTGGTTAGTGTCTCCAACAAAGTCATTAAATGGCAGCCATGTGCACACCGGTTGTTGTTCTTGGCCATGCATATATATATTTTTAATTACATCATATTTTTTTGGGATACATTTACCACTCATACTCAGTTGACTTAATCTGGATGTACTGTATAACGTTGATCATGTATTAAATTGAGACCAGCATACAACAGTGTTATTTGATTGCAGTTGCACAGCATGAGACGTTGACTTGTAATTGGGTGCTTATTCTTTTCATTTTTTTATTTTATTTATTATTAAAAAAATTTTTTGGGCAACACTTTTAAAAGAACAACCTCAATTGCCATCTGTGGTTACACCTTCGTAGGGATGGGGGAAAAAAACAACAACAACAACAACAACAACTCAGTTTTGACTATCAACTTAATATAAATTAGAATTGTGCTTTGACCTCAGCAATCTGTGCCCTTTTTCTTTTCTCTCTTGAAGAGAAGATCTTCCAGCTGGTTACAGGGGAGCAGATGAGCAAAATGTACCTGTCTGTGTATGCCCTTTTTACGACATTTTTGTCTGATGGTGCAGGCTGTGAGGCAGATGGGCTAACCGCAACACATCATGCCACCTCACTATAATTATGTTCTATTTGTTCATATGTGGAGATATCTTCAGGTAAACTATGTAAAATGTAGAGCTTAAAGCACCTCTCTAATGCTGTACAAAAAAAAAAAAAAGAAAGGCACATTCGCCTGGAACGCTTTGAGGTACAATCCAAGTGGGATAAATCTGACTTCTCAATTTTTGGAATGCAGCATTTGATACATTTGAGTAGGCTTGTTTTTTTTTTTTTTTTTTTTTTTTTTAAAACTCGATCCCTGTAATGCTTCGTTGCAGAAGGAAGGCGCGAGGTGAGCAGGTTTAATAAGCGGGATTAATATAAATCCGATTGCTCCTTAATGGATTGATATTGTTGGAAATGACTGCCAGTTTTATTTCCTTGAGCAAAAATTACATAAAGAGAACTTGTTAGTGAAATATAATATTTTTAAAAATTTTTTTAATATAAATATTTTCAAGTGCAGAATGCCTTTTTCCTTTTCTTTGCGGTCAATTCTTTACAGTGCTCATGGACAACAACCTTCGAGCAGGTTCGGTCAAATCAGTGGAAGAGCATCCGGGTGCAGTCGAGTTAGGACATCGATAATTGGTTTCTGTTCCCCTTCAGGTATTGAGGACCTGTGCTCCAAGCGGGAAGAGTTGAACCGTCAGATCAAGCTGGAGGAAGAGGAGAAGGAACGACTGCAGCATGACATCCGCGTGTTCTCTGGAAAGCTGAGCAAGGTCAATGAAAGCCTGGCACAAAGAATGGCTGCACGCGCCACCTTCGACCGCACCATCGCAGAGACTGAGGCTGCATACACCAAGGTGTGCATCCGTTGCTGACTTTAATAAATTAAACAATGACTGGACTGCATGAACTCACCCAGTAACCACGTTTGAGAACAGCACAGCTGCCTTATAGATTATCTCACTGAAGCGAGTACACCTCTCACATTTTTGTAAATATTTCATCTTTCAAAGGAACAAGACTTTGCTGCAGTATAACGTAGTAAATTTACTGTCCTCTCAACATAACACAACACACAGCTATGCGTACTGTGTTTACTACTGCTGGCAACAAAAGTGAACACACCCCCAAGTGAAACTGTCCACGTCATTCACACCTGATGTCATTTCCCGCTCTTCACCCACAGATCTTGGAGAGTTCCCAGTCTCTGCTGAGTGTCCTGAAGCATGAGGCCGGAAACCTCAGCAAAGCCTCAGAGCCTCGCAAGAAAGAACACTAATGCAGCAGAAGTGGATCTTAAAAGAAGGACAATTGTAATATTTGATTAGTTGTATTTTTGAAGGTGAGAAAATAGGCCATTTGCCATTGTTTCCTGTGACTGTGATGGATAATAAAAGGACTACAGTTATATTTGAGATACTGCAGAATGTAATGAGATCCAATAGAAGTGCCAAAGTATAAATAACAACTCTCGATATCATACGGTGCAGTTTGATACCACTGCAAACTACGACCGCAATAATTGTCATATTCTTAAATGAATACGTCTTTTGACAGCAGTTTTATTTTTACTTTCTGTCAGCTAGTTTCAAGTTTCCGCGGCCATTGTGGGTTTTTCTTTCTTTCACGGAATGAACCAACAATCTTGTGGTTCATTCTTCCACGTGTGCATATAATGGGATTCAGCAGAGGAGTAGTTCTCAAACTTTTTACACCAAATACCACCTAGGAACTACTTAGCGCTCCAAGAACCATGTATATTTGATACTGTTGTAAGACATTATGCAGTTTGAACATTGACATTGCTCTTAAATATAGGTAAATAAAAAAATTAAAAAACCCTGTACTTAAATAATTATGTTATTGCACATAGAAGTTAAATTAAAAAGATGTACCTAAATAAAATGTTTTAAAGCAAACCGTTCTTAAATATAAATTGCAAATGCGTTGTACTAAACAGTTAAATACAACTGAACTCGTCCCGCGTTACACTCATGGTACTGGTACCACACTTCACTTGCAGGAGAGCACAGACATCCACTAAGGCCTGGCACACACATAAGGATTTTTTTAAATCTTAAAAGATTGTTTATCTGTTGCAGACCCCACACATGAAGGTAAAATATCAAGCATTTAACTATTTTGGTCGTACTGTGTAAGGTGTGCTCCAATAATCTCAACACCGAACACCACACACATCAAGATTCTGTTGCGCCGCCAATGTAGAAAGTAGTCCTCCAGTGCAGAAATCTTCCTGAGTGTTTCCGAAGAGACCAGAGGCGGGAGTGTTGCAGAATAGCGAATTTCAAAAAAGGACTTGATCTAGAAAATACTTCTTGCTATCTGGGGAACCCACTTTTAGACAACAACAAAAAAAAAAACTATCAGTACAATGTGTTTTTTTTAAATTTTTATTTATGCCTACTTTGCTAATATTCTTTTTTATATAGGTGCCTTTCAAACCACTGAAGGTCACGGTACAAATAGAGTTAAAAGAAAACAGTCAATAAAATAAAAATAACAACATAAAACATACATTAAAACGTCAAATGATATGGGAAATGTTAAAGTGAATAGTTCAGAATAGGTGTGTCTTGAGTTTGGATTTGAAGATGGCTAAGGAGTGCTGTTTCGGAGGTCAGGTGGTAGTGAGTTCCAAAGACGGGGGACAGAGTGGCTGAAGAGCTGGGTGTCATCTGCGTAACAGTGAAAGTGTAAATTGAATTTATGGAAAATATTGCTAAGAGGTAGGTGATAAAGAGGTGGGGGCCCAAGACAGAGCACTGGGGGACACCAGAAGAAACGAGGATTTGAATGATTTCATTTGACTGGGTACGGCCGGACAGGTAAGAACTGAACCACTGGAAGGGTGTGTGTGTAATGCCACTGTGCTAGAGTCTGTTCAGGATGATGGTGTGAGAAATGGTATTGAGAGATACCAAGAGGATGATAATGAGTGGGCCAGTGTACACTACCAGTCAGGGCACCTTTTCAGTTGGCGACATTCCTTTCCACATCAGAATTCACGGTATCATGCCTCAGCTTTCCCCACAAAGATTTATGGTCGTAAATATTGAACACATTTAACTTTGAGAAGATTGTCGGCCCCAACCCGTTTTTGGACCCTATCGTCAGGACAAATTCACTCCTAACACATCTTAGACCACAGGACAATCTTAAAGGCTAATCTTATAAGAAATAATAATAGTCCGAGTCTGGCGTTTGCCGTCTTTGGTCGGGAAGGGGCAACATAGGGACAAAAACAACCAGATTATCTTTGTGTGTCCAGGGCCTAAGGTTCTCATTTGGCGCATGTGCGAGTCCCGATCAAAACAAGACCCCTCACCTCTTCACTTGACAAATGATCTCAAACAGTCACACGCAGTATTTACATTTGTTCCAGTTTTATATTTATTTAGTGTATATCTGTACAGGTATGACATCGCTTTTTTTTGTTCAAATCATCAACAATAACTTTCCACAGCTGAGGCAATGGAGACTTGCAGACAAGAAAGCAAAAAGGGTGGACAAAATGGAGTGTTTCACCACAGAGCTTTAATGGCGTGACCACCACAAACTGTTCATTTTGCAAGAGGGAGTGAAAAAGCCGGGAAAATTGCTGGATGAGTGTACATTTAAGTTGTGTGTTTTGTTTTTCTTGGTAATCACCATTTTTTTTTTTTTTTTTTTTTTTAGAAATATTGCTGGTGTTTAAACACAACAGTGTCAAGCTACTGGGGACTCTACCTCTTTGGTCCTTTACTTTACTGATGGATCAAATACAAAAAGAAACATTCCTTCCACGAATGTCTTTGCTGAAGGCAACAGTGAGCGTGGGCTGGTCCACAGGTTGTTTTAGACCCTTAACTACACCATGCGTGTCCTCACAGTTGGTAAATGTTGATTTACAAATACATTTACACAATTAAGTGGAGTGTGAAACTGTTTCTTGCATCCCAGACTAAAAATGTAAAAAACAATTTTTTGGGGGGTGGGGGGGTTGAGAACCAAACAAAACACCTGACAAGATTTGACAATTTCATTTTGGCAATTTTCTAAGTGTGCAGCTTGTATTTGACAATATTTAGGGTGAAAAGAGTTTAAAGTTTATTGTGCTCATGACAATCCTGTTGTATAGCCCGTGTAGGCTATTAGAAAACTTGGAGAAGTCCATCCATTCAGAATGAAGAAGAAGAAAAAAAATATATATACATTCAACCATGTGAAAAGACTCATGGTGTGTAAACTGCAATTTAAAGTACAGTTGAACCTCCAAAGTCCAATGCCACAGATATCAATGATTTGGAGTTCAACCATAAATTTGAAACTTGGCAGTTCTCACCACACGCGAGACAACAGCAACATAGAAAGTAGGAGCAACACAGTGATTTCAATTTGCATTTATTTGACCAATCAAGCTACCATAATGTAGCATTGCTCGGCAAACACCTTGCTTGGTCCCTTGATTACGTATTTGCCAGGCATTATCAAAGGGTGCTTCGTTTTACTTTAATATTTATAGTGCACGATGATTACCATATCTTTATACTTATATAGATTAGCGATGATAACCTTTTTTTTTTTTTTTAATCAAATGATTGCCTGTAAATTCAATTCACTTTAAAACTTTGAAGGTTTTGAAATTAAGAACTAGTGTCATGGGATGCATTGTATGTATGTGACTTTGGAGGTTCCGCCGTATATGACTATACACTCTAAATTCCTGGCATTTTCAAGGATGAAGATGAACAGACCTGTGGCGTGAGCTACAGTATTAGGCCAACAATCTTCAGAGTCAAGAGTCAAGGCTGTGGCAAGCGTACAAAAGTGGACATTGCATCCATCGGCAGTGCATTCGTCGTGTACAGTTTCATGATGCTTTTCTTTCTGTTCGATTTTGAAAACACAAAACGTATCAAAACATGAATTTCTGCATTGCCAGTCTGTAAAAATGGTAAAACAGGGAATCCTTGTTTATAGTCAGCTACTGTGGCATACATGTACAATCTGCTGTCAAATAAACAAATTCAATAGAGAAAAAAGAAAACCCCTCATTTTAAGTGCACATAATCTGTCACTGGCTGTTCCTTCACATGAGGTGCAAAACAAAGCGAAAAGAATGACAGTGCAAACGTATGTCGCATCCAAGACTGTACCAGCAATTGCACGTCATTGGACTGCCACAAAGTCTCTGAACAGCATGATTAAACGTCATTGGGTGATGACGAGCAGAAAATAAATGTTGTTATAATTTGGTTTTCCAATGTAACTGTACAACAATACTGGCCAGGGGTGAGTCTAAAGAAGGACTGAAGCCATTACAGCAACACTTTAATCGCTTGGCAATATGAGTTTTAAAAAATGAAAAGGTGGTGCATTCCTGTCAATAAAAAACAAATCTTCTTTAAAACCTTTCACACACGATCAAAACATCACCTTCATTTACTTTTAGTGGACCTGCTTTCTCTCCGTGGAATGTGAGAATGCAAGATGTCCGACTGGGCGGATCAGTCTGAACTCGCCCTCTTGCTTCTTTCGACCTTTACACAGAAACCATGATACAAAATTGTACATGAGCAGGTTCTAAGACATGCAAACTTCAACATTGGGAAGCAATAAATACACGAGAAGCTCGGGAGGAGGATGCAGAAACATTCGGCCAGGTGATATACTGTACGTCACTCACCAGCAATACAGACATTTTTTGGCAAAGGTCACTTTTTCAAGCATTTATCAAAAAATGAGCGTTGCTACAGATTGACAAAAACTTCCTCCAGGGTGCATGTTGATATAGTTTTTCTTGGCCTCCTCATTGTGAAGAATGGTGTCGAAGTTTGCCTGTTGTTCCACCAACCGTCCAGCAGCTTCAATACGTGAAAAAAAAAAAAAAAAAGGCATATGAAAGTTTTACAGTAAGAGAAACAACCTAAGCTGTTGGTTCAACAGAAACCATGCATGTACAAAAACAAACAAAACTATGTGGCACCCTTTCAGATTTTTCTTTTGTGTTTTACTACAATCGACGAGACGCAACCTTCAGGTCCGAGATTCGTTAATGGAGTTGTTTAACACTGTCACTGTGGCGTCACCTCCGCATGGGCATTGGCAACTTTTTGTTCTTACTGGGAGCGTGGACTTTAAGCCCATTTCGACCAGTTCCAAGTGTAAACTAGAATGGACGAAAATCACAGGACGGTCTGGAGAAAGGACGTCTGTCCTGATGTTGACAAGCTATTTAATTGGTTCGGATGTTTCGACAGATCAACTGTGCAGGATCTTTTTTGGGAAAAGACAGTCCAGCTGCTTTTTAGGCTTGTCGACCAAAGTGAAACTTGATCTGGAGAAGCTGGCCAACGGTCCGACTTGGGTGATCACGTAGCGAGTGGCGAAAGTACCGAGGCTTGTGTTCCCTGAACGCGTCAGGGAACATGTGCTTGGGCCCGGCAAAGTTAAAAGTGGTTCAGGCTCCGGGTGTGGGGTGTCGGTCCCATTGGTCCCATGGGTGAGGTGCTACCTTCAGTGCTCATTCGACCCAGTGATCAGAAGTAGAGAGCGGGCTCGCTACTGTAGTCTGACAGGGAAGAACTGTCTGCTGGTGTCAGCTAAGGACAGACAAACAAAATATACATTTATAATGGTAGAATCTTTAAACTTGTAGGCTACTGATCATATCTAAAAACAGTCACATTTGTGACAATATACCGTAGGAATCATATTTCTAATGTTGAAGCTACTATGGATGACTGGAGTAATGAATTTGAGGAGGTAGAGGCAAGCAGCTTAGTTTTTCTTTGATGCAAATGTTCTCTCAACTGGTTTCACCAAGTCAGTGGCCTACATACAGTATTAGAATTCAGCAATATTTGCACTTTCAAGTGACAGAAGGGTAGGCAACAAGATCAACTAACATGCAGCTTATTATCCAATTCTAATTATTTTTTTTGTTATATTTATAATTAAATGGGGTCCTCCGTTTATGACGGTCCAGACCGACGCAGTTTCCGGGTTGCAGGCAGCACGCAATGAAGAACTGTCGTCCAAGACACCCTCAGGAGGGAAGTTAAGGAATTATTCTCTTTTATGATTCTGTTTTTTTTTTTTTTAAATTTGATTATTATGTATGACTTTACAACAATGATAGCATAGGTGAGTCAAAGAGACACGTGATGCAGACTTAACAAATTTCAGGCTAGGTCAGTGTAGTAGAAATGGGACTCCGTTGTAATCTGGATGACCCCCTGAAGAGGTGCTCTCCATAAAAATGACCAATTCCTAAATGGCATCGTATTGTGAAAATATCAATGAAACCGAAAATGAACTGACCACTAACAATTTAGACCAAAAGCTTCAAACTCCTGAAATTAGTTGGGCTAATTGGCTTATTTTCTTCTCATATGTAGGTGGTCTTCAGTTTTACGCCATTGCTCCTTGGCTCTTCGAATACAGAACATAAACTGAGGGTTGAAATGAAAATAGAGTTGTAACCCTCTCACCATGACCTCCTCTGTCGTTTGTGTCTGCCGGGAAGTGGCCTCCTCCTTGTTAGCGCTGTCCTCTTGTTTGTATTCCTGCCAGGCGCTGAAGTCCATCGAGTGCTTGGGAATGTAGCTAGAGAGGTCTGCACATAAGAAAATAGACATTATTAATGATGCTACTACTATAGGTCTCCCTTTGTAGATAGAATTGTGCGTGCTTGTCTTAATTCTTTTTCAAAATAGGTTTGAGTGTGTGACCCTTGGCTTTTTTTTTTTTTTTTTTTGAACCCTGAAAATATACACAAAAATGAATACACTTTCAGTGGCAAGAGCACAAGGAAATCATTAAATATAAAAAGAATAAGTTTCTTTGGGCAGAGCACTTTATCTGTACTTATAGGTGAGACGGCTCATGTGCCATCAAACCCTTGTGGGGCCTCACATTTTCACAAATGTAGTTTAGAGTGATTCCATTAGGGGTCCCTGTCCTCCCACTTATAGTCTTTCTGCTAAGAATGTTCAAAATCAAACCTAAAAGACGACATTTGGATCACACTGGTATCGCAAAGTGGGCCCTTAAGGGCAATTATATATTATACATTTACATAAAACACAATAGACTAAATGGTCAAATGTATTAGGAATGCTGACTATTAATAGGATATGAAAATGTAGGTAACTATAGTTACCCCCCCCCCCCCCCCCCCCCCCTTTCTAACTATAACAGCTTCCACTAATCTGGGAAGACTTTCTGTGAGATGTTGGAGTGAGTCGAGCTAAGAATTTTTGTTTGTCCATCCGCAAGATCATAGGTGAGGTCCAAGATCACCGAGTTGACCCAGAGGGCCTGGTTCAGAATCTCTATTCTAGGTCTTATCCAACCATGCCTTTGTGGATCTTGTTTTGTGTACTGCTGGAACAGAGAAAGGCCTTCCCAAAACTGCTCAATCTTTGCAACATGGAAAATGTTTTGGCAGAAAGAACAACCGGGATTTGGGGGAAATAAAATTGATTCCGTCAAGGAGTAAAGGGAGAGTTTGCAGGTTTCAAAAACCAAACAAAAACTTGTCATATATGTCAAAACTGTCTGTGTGACCCGAGAGTAGAATATTATAATTTTATGTTTTTAATTATTATTTTACAAATGGTAAACATACATAACAGTGGTGTCCCATATACAGACGGCTGTATATGGCATTTGCTGTATATGGCACTAACTAGTGTGCTGTCCAATCAACCACAATACTCCACCCCCCCCAAATTTCAAATTTCAAAATATTATTTCAAAATATTCTTCACATACTATTTAAAATAATGTATTTTTATTGTGATTGGAGACTAATTAAACTGTGCCATTTTTTGGTTAAAATTACCAGTACATAGTCAATACAATGTTGTATATTGACCTTTGAATAGCAGAATTAACGGCAGTCAGTGATTTCTAAGGATATTTAATGCCTTACTGTGCCATTTTTTGGTTAAAATTACCAGTACATAGTCAATACAATGTTGTATATTGACCTTTGAATAGCAGAATTAACGGCAGTCAGTGATTTCTAAGGATAATTAATGCCTTTATTTCGGAAATTACACTGTAGCGGTTCCCTCGCCTGACTTCCGTGCAGTCAGCATCGGTTCAGTTACCACTAAGTGACTGTGTAAATGGTTGTCTGTCTCTATTATGTGCTTTGCAATTGACTGGTGACCAGTCAAGGGTGTATAGTAGTCTGTCCTTTGCACCAAGTCAGCCAGGATGGCCTGCAGCTCCCCGCAACCCTCAAAAGGAAAAGCGGAATACCAAATTAATGGATTGTGGCAATTCAAATTCAACACTTTTTAAGGAATTCGCAGGCACTCAAGTGTCCATATGGTTCACAGGGATAAAGTCCGCCAAATGTTTTACCACTGTTTTACAATCCAATAACAGACCCATGCTGAACTATGCTTCATTTGTTTCTCAACAATATCTCACCGTTGCTGCTGTTCGTATGTGTGGGCGAGCTTGTGAAACTGGGTTGAGGGATGTGGATACGTCCCACCATGCTGGGCGGTTCTTCAACCACCTTTCCGTCCCGTTTTTCCCCGTCCGCCTCGTCGACGCTGTCCCACACGCTGCTTTCTGACGGATACTCATAAGTGCTGTGGAGACTCGACTCATTGAAGGAGATCTTGAGCTGCAGGAGACACAGTTTAAGAAGAATATTCAATTCAGAGATTGTCCGTAGTCGTTGAATCAATATTCAGCATGAAAAACATGCCTGAAATTGGTATATGACAGGCAGGCGGGGGGAAAAAAACAACAGCGTAGTAGTTTTCATGGTGGACTAGGTTGTTTGTTTGTTTGAGGTTTGTAGCATAGGCCAACAATTGATATTTTGGGGCCTATGAATTTAAGTGAAAGAAGTTGAAAAGACCAAACAATATATTTACAGAGTTCAATTAAATGTTGCATTAGGACAAGTACAGTACTGCAATCACAACATTGTGCCATCCCGTGAGTTTACCTCCACAATCAAGGCCATTTACATAATTGAGGTTAAAATTAGGCCTGTCACAATAATTGCTATATCGACTTATTCGATAAATAAAATTGGGACGCGATAGTTTTTCTGGACTCGATAAATGGTTATTGTTGTGGTGATCTAGCGATAACTAACCAAGAGAACAAGAGAGGACAGAAAAGGGCAGGATGTAGGAAAATGAGCAAGGCAGTGGTCCTGACGGTGGTGCGGTGGAATTCTTTTTTCGTGTCTAAAAACCTGTAAGAACCTGTGAGTTGATATGTTAGTATATTAGCGGTGTTGGATCCATCCAATACTCCACAGCCTTGCTCCATGTGCAGCGCGTAGATTCACACAACAGAGACACCGAAGGGAGAGTTAACTATTGTGTTCTCTAGCCCGGGCGCGAGCTAACGAGTTAAGGAGCTAAACAGCTCGCTCTGCCATGGCGAAGTCGTTTAAAACGTCAGTGCCTCTCAGAGTTATTGTGTGTGTTAGTCCCAAATTAACAGAAACACGGGAACGTTAATTGTTTATTAAGTATAACCTCAGTGGCACGTTATTCAGCCAATAGTGGACTACAGCGAACGTCAGCGTATATTTGATTGACAGGTGAAGGGCTCATTTTCAGTGACCCAACCACTGAGTAGCCGGGTTTACACAGAGACTTTTTTTGTCATTCCGATTGAAATAGTTCCAATTGAAGCTATCTGGTCAACTTTTTACATGTGACGTGATCTATTCCAATTGGGTGTACATATGATGTGCAACGACATTTAATCGGAACAGGTGTGAGACGTGCACGTCGTCGTGAACGTCACGCCATTTATCAAAATGGAGGTCTCTAGTCTATTCAGCAAAGTAGTTGGGATTGTTTTCATACGTTTATTTGAGGAAAAACAACAACTTATAAGTAGTTAAAAACAAGATCTCCCTTGCATAAGAGATCTGTTGGGAGCCGCCATATTTATGCCATGCGTAAACGACGACGTCACCGCGCAGTTTTTCCCAGCTCTCTTCTGAATGACGGTATACATAGCGAAAATTTACATCGGATCAGTGTGGCAAAAGGAATATTCCACCCGTGTGAAACCAAATGAAATTCCATTCGGATTTGGCCTGTTTATTCCGACTGAGGTGTTTGTATGGAGCATTTTCATTGGGGTTTGGGCTTCTAAACCGATTATAATCAGAATAGAAGGCTCCATGTAAAGAGTAGTATCTCAGAGTAAAGAAAAAAACTATTTCATAGAGAAATAAAGGAAATTGGAAACATTACAACAACAATAATAATAACATTAATGACTTCAAAGAGAAAAATAAAGTGTCATAAAAAAATGACAGGCCTTATTTTTCATGATTTCGGAGACATTAAAAAAACTATCGTTTATCGTGATTGTTTTTGGGAAAATATATCGTCCTGGAAAATTGTTATCGTGGCAGGCCTAGTGAAAGTGCATCTATATTTTTGAAGACATTCATTGCTAATTAAAACCCGTAATTTTCCTTGTATGTCAAATTTGAGCACAACTTAGTCAAATTCCAGTCCTCTAGCTTTGTGTCCCCAAATGTCCTAAAATATTTCTGAAAGCAGCACCAGTGCGTTTTGTTGTTGCATAATGTATCCATTTTCACGACGCCATGTCCGTCCTCATTGCTCTTGTACTCCTGGAGCGTATGCAAGCTTACTTTGGGCAAGAGGCAACCGAGAGTGGTCGCCAGTCAATCACAACGCACATTCTGTACAGCCCCCCCCCAAAAAAAAAAAAAAAACATTCACTCTCACATTTACAGCTATGGACAATTTAAAGTCTTTAACCTAACATGGATGTTTTTGAAATCTGGGGGAAAAAAAAGTGACAGAACACACAAACTTCACACAGGAGGGCATGAACCAAGGTTTGAACCCACCATGCGATCCATTCCACAATGTAATTGGTGTAAATTGAATTTTGTTTATTATGTTAGCCTGGAAACTATAAACAATAATGTATTAATTCTCAAACAGATATTTTTTCAGAAGCCACACTGACTACAGTAAGCAAACCTCCTCCTGCAGCTGCTGACTGTTCAGCTGCTGGGTCGTCTGGCCGGTAAATCAGGACTAAAAGGTGTCAGATGTCTTCTCATTTAAAGCCCATACTTGATTGTAATGCCGACATGCATTAATCTCTTGCTTTCATTACAGCAAAAAAGAACTACAGTTTATTACTTCCTTACGACACCGTGATTAGACAGCCTTATCGCACGGAACAGCCCTTTGCTAACAGCAGTAATATATCAGGTGGTCTTATTTGACGCCGCTTTTCGTATCGGGTAACTAATGTGCACTTTGTTCAGACCCCAGTGTGGCTGGTTCCACTGGATTATAAACAGAAGGTGGGATAGGTGGTTGTCTAGTCGGAGCAATCTAGGCTCAGCAATGGTGTGCTCGATCGGGCATGGCTGAGTAGCACCGTTTAAGTGGTCTGCAGGGTGAAACCGTTTCTTGAACCCCGTCCATGTTAGAGAGTCACTTTATCAAGGTCTAAATAGCCAAAATATGGGACCTTTAGGAAAAAGAAAACACAAAAGAACAATATAGTACATGTCAATACATACAACACAGAGAAAGTGTTTGTTTAACCCAGTGGGGAGTGTGGCATGCGCACGTGTGTGAGCGATCAGAATGGTACCACCTCACTTTGAAGCCCGAAATAAAACGGACAGTCTGGCTATTTGCCTGTATTATGCATAACGACAATAAAGTTCAACTTAATGGAATCTTCTCACCTTGGGCAAAGTGTCATGGAAGTATCACATTATCACTCAGCCATCTTTACATCCGTGGGGCTTTATAATTTAACAAATGAGCATGGGCGCGCACACAAGCAGTATTAACATTATACAGTAACGTTTGTGATTATTAGTCACACAGTTTACCAAGCTTCCCAATTAATGCTGTTCTTATAGTACCATACTTTATTCTGTGACCAAGACCTAAATCTGATCTAATCTCCATCACAAGGCCACAAGCCAACAACGGTCCTTCAGATTTGACACGCTTTGGGTTTTAGACTTCAGCTGAAACATGTACAAGCATACAATATAGGCCGTATGTTAAAAAGCACCTAAATCCCCCGAATTCAGTGAAATGTCAGAGAAAGGGGGCTTCCTGAAGACAATCAACATCTGTACAAAGTTGCTGAATAATGCAATGATGTGAACCGCTAAACAATCAGTGCCAGGAAAACCTTTTAGTCACGTAAAAATATAAGAACTTCCCGTTAGAGCAGGTACCTAATTACTTCCCTGCATATTACAGTGTTACTAAACAGGCTGCTAATATGCTACATGGGATAATAGAACACCCATAAAGATAAAGACTTCTATTGAGATAATGGTAAAGAGGCCATGTGCCATGCAACTGTGCGGCGAAGGGTTAGGGTTCAGTCCGATACAGGGAATTTGCCAACCAACCTTTCGCTGAATTACCAAATGTACTTATTGTGTGAACTTTATTTTTTTTTTTTTGGGGGGAAATACAGTGAGAAATCCTAGTTTGTTTGGTTTTTTTTTGCTACCCCTCCACACTTAGTTGAAATAGAAATCTGAACGCAAAGCGAATCCAATGTTTCATATTAAATCCTGCCTATTATTCATACTTAGCCTTGAAATAATTGGTGCCTTGATTCTGACAGTGTGACTGTTTTCTAGCATCATACCAAACTGGCATCCTGTCTTAAGAGGAACTCTCAAGCAAACAGACAGTCTATGAATAAATCAGGCTGTCTGTTGAGACCACTTCCTCCTGCACATTTCCTTTGATCTGGTTTGCAAGCACTTCTCGCACAAGAGACAGTGCCACTTCTCACGTTATATTTTACCTGTGAGACCACGTCGGGGAAGTAAATAGGAATATTGCTGAGTGTTGTTGGGGTTTTTGGTGACCTCATGCAGGCAGAAGTGATTTTTGGTCCCCCCTCCCCACCCCCACCCAGCCGGTCCTCAGGCTGTGGGACACATTAAGCGGGGGCCCAACTCTGAAGGACTCCTCATTCAGCACAGTGTGCTCAGTCAGTGAGCTGGGACATGGGCAGACTAACAACTCTTTCATTGTGTTGCTTTGTTTCATATTTATCAAAAGAGTGGCTGCCTCAGAATGAGCACGAGTGGAAGCGGAAGCTAATGTGTCAGTCCGCTCAATGTCTTCCCTTTTTGAAGGGAGTTCAAGAATGGCACAGAATGCCTCATTCAGCTGAATTCAAACAAAATAACAATTGCCTTGTAAACCAACATAAAAATGTCCTACTATAGTAAATAGGACAAAGAAAGAATTTAGAATTTTTAATAAATCAGGCCCTGGGTGTTTTTCTGTTGTTGCACTCAAGATGTTCTGGAGAGGAACAGAATTAAAGAGTACAATTGAAAAAGCGATTGTGCGCTCTTTTGGCATTGTAAAGAAAATGCATGACTCGTTTATACATTGGTTCTCCGCAAACCAGATACAGTGAATCCCCGCAAGTCAGATCAGGAGCTTCAATTCGACAAAAGTGGTGCTTTGCCACCATTTTGTGATATCTAGTGGCAATCAAACCTTTTCAGGAAAGGCATAAATCGTTTGTGGCTGGATTTGGTCCCTATTCCACGTGAGAAGCAGGGGTTCACTGTGTACAGTAATGGAAATCTGGGGCTAAATCTTCAAACTTTAAGGAAGCCAGCATGGTAAAATAGCTCATATGGTAAATAATGACAGTGATAGAGAGAGATCAAATCAAATGAATCGTTTCATCAAGCTGCCTTATCGCTTGGCAAGATGAAAGCCATGCAGGATGGATTTCTTCCAAATCAACCAGTGTTGTATGTCCTAAATTAGTGAAAGGTGGTTGCTAATGAATAGTGCGCACGTATACGCATACGCAGACTGTCTCGGATTCCTTGCTAATCGGGTTGAACTGCTGAGTTAGAAAGGCTGAACACAAAAGCAGCTCTAGTTGACAATCGGCTACTGTATTTGGATGATTTTTGTCTGACTTTTTGTCTGGGTGTGCACCACGTTTAAATACGTGATTCAAGGCGACGGGAGGCATGCAAATGTCTTTTCATGTAAATATTGGATGCCCACATGAACTGTAAGGATGTTTGCAGCAGAGTACTTTGAAACTGAAATGTCTTGCTATTACAGGCACATTAAGGTGTGTGGCGGCTTAGAAGAGATGGGCCCATCAATGTGATTAGAGCTAATCTCCTGCCTGGTAGATAATATTAGCCCAGCAAAGCAAGTACACCAGCTTGAGGAGTTTAACTGGAGCTGCATTAGTGACTCAGGTGAACAATAGCAAAGCAGGCATGTGTTCATATAAAAAAAAAAAAAAAAAAAAAAAAAAAAAAAAAAAAACACATGCTGCAATATGCTAATGTGGCGCCTCGAGCATGAAAAGTATATCGTATACATGTTTTTTTTTTTTTTTTTACTCATAATTCTCGGGAAATGTTCCTATAAATGTGGAATTACACTGAGAGACAACGACCATGTTAACCAGTAACCTTGATTATATGAATCTCTATGTCACTAAAAACTCTGGAAGGAATGCAGTTACACCTGAATGGGATGAAACGAAGCTCCCCCCCCCCCCCCAGTTCATGTTGCTGCAACAAAGTGACCGTGCCTGGAATCAAATTATTGTCTAGTATGCGCATGAACCCAGTTGCTAATAAAACACCTAAAATATACATGGACTCCTTTACTATAACTAGCAAAATCCCCACTCGCTATTCAGAACTACGCATGTTTTCAAGGCGTTGGCACATTTCTCAGTCAATGCGAGGTTAGATCAGATATGCACACATTTGTTTCTCTAAGCCCTCCCGTCATTAGGCATCCCAACAGTGATTTTAGTGTGTGGAGGCTCACTTGGGCATGTAGGTGTCTGATGTTTGCAGATCTGGCAGTCGGTGGAGGCAGTGAGCATCTGTGTTTACACTGTCAAGTCTCAAGATAGTGTGAGACGATGCTCTCGTAGTAGTCTCCGTGGAGATGTGTACGAGTATGTGTGTGTGTGTGTGTGTGTGTGTGTGAGTGTTTATCTGGATTGGATTAACTGCTTTATATTGTGGGGAAGGATGAGAGTGAGGATCGTTTGTATCCTCAAATTAAATGTGCCTCAGACCACTCGAGCCTTCAATCAAAACTGATGATGGAAGAAAATATACATTTGATCTTCATGTTGAAAATAAAACAGCTTCTACTTTTCTTGAGAAGACCTTCCACAAGACTTCTGGAAATTTTTGTCCATTCTTCCAGAACATGTGCACTTGTGAGGAGGTCACTGATATTAGATGCAAGAGGCTTTTCATTTCCTATTTCAGTTCATCCCAAAAGTGTTTGATGGGGTGAAAATTTGAGACTCATGTCAAGTTTTCCCACATCATACTTGTCCAAGTATGCATGTTCCCTGGTATCTATCAACCACAAAAGGGACAGGACAGGGTCTGCTGGTTAAAAATCAAAAAGTCATTCCATCATGAATTGTAACAGAATGGATTTAGAGTTATTATAGTACATTCATGGTTACAAATTATTGTATGCCTCTTTGGCCTGCTACTTTGATTTGCAAAAGTTAACAAAGTATCACTCATACCAACTCATCATTCAATCACTTCATTCATCCAAGGTGCGCCCGCTCCACCAATATTAGTAAGAGTAGGAGCCATGCCGAGTGGAGATACTTGATGGTAAACACGGGATTTTAGCACTTTTAGCATCCCTGGTGCATCCCCACTCCAGTCACAACTCGGTTGGGTTTACAGTAAGCGTTTGAACGATTTCAGATTGTTTTTGTAGTCGACGTTACGGTGATGATAGTTGACCAATCGAGGATTTTTTCTCCCCATCTTAACTCTCTGTGCGCACTCCAAACACACACTTGCTCGCTCACTCACTCACTCTTCCATCCTCAGCTGCACAGACCCCAACCCCCGACTCATTCATCCAATAAAACCCAGACATTGGCTCATCCTATCACATTCAGACACCTTCAAGGTACAGTTGGAAATTGTACAACTCTAACACCAATTTATTTCACACAACCATAGGGTCACTACTTGCTACAGTATATAAGAACAGTATATTATTTTTTAAAAAAGGAGAAAATGCTTTTCAATAATGGATGGCAACAAATGCTTGACACGCATGGTTATAAGAGTTAGAGAAAACTCTGTTGTTTCTGGAGTCGTGCAACACTCACCCACCCACCATATGTTCGTACTGAGTAGAATAATGCTGCCCCGGAGGAGTTATGACGTAATGCTGGTCTGCATAAATGAAGCTTTAACTTCTCATAGTTATTCTTCCATGTTCAGCTAACTAGTTGGGTGAACTGAGCCAAAGCCAAGTAATGCGCTTGCGTCTTGCCTCAGTGGTTCCAAGACGCAATTAATCAATAAATACGTGCCTCATGTTTTATATGAATGGCTATTGAAACAGACTACGGCTGCACGACACTAGGACAAAAATGACATTGCGATTATTTATTTATGTATTTTTTTAAACCTGCTATATATATTACGATGTGAAATAATACAGCATCAGTGTTGGGAAAGTTCATATTCTCCGCGGAAGTGTTCAAAGTTCAGTTCACAGTTCCAAAAATGAATAAGTTCAGTTCATCGTTTGAAATTTTGAACTAACTTCAAAAATTAACTAGTTCACAGTTCTTTTTTTTTTTTTTTTTCTTCCAATATTGTAGTTTGCTGATGGGCTATTACCCTCAAAATACTGGCATTTCATTTCTGCATTGTTGCCACCCATTCAGTCCACACTAGTAGCCAGCAGCATTTTTCACCCTCCAATCTCAAAAACATGAGGAAAAATGTGTCGCTTGAATGTTTTTTTTTGTTTTGTTTTGTTTTTTAAATGACAAATTAAAACAAAAACAGGACTGTAGTCCATAATGTGCAAACTACAAACGCGTAACACAGTTTGACAGAAATTGTAGTGAAATGACAATTACTGTATTACAAAGGAACACATTGACTCCCATTTACGCAGTGTCACTGAACGCACCTCGCGGAATCACGCAGCTACAGCTTGTCTGCCTACAGTAGTTTCATTGAGGAGAGCAAAATATCTATTTGCATGTCCAAACAAGTCCCTCTGCATGTTACCTTTAACATTACAGTTGATTCACTGTATATTACAGTACACCAAAATCGTAGCGGATGCTGCGATGTGACTACCGCGCACACATACATCGCGTTGATGATGCTCAAACAAAATATCATGCAGCCCTAATGTAGACTATTTACCGGTATACTAGTTGTGGGAAAGGGGGAAAAAAATATCTTAGCTGCATGGTGCAAATAGAAACTATTCTGAATCGTGATAAATTTCAATAATAAATTCTTAAATAAGTAATAATTGTAATTGTATCCTACGTGGCCACAGATTCCCACCTCTAGTTTGTACAGTAATCGAAGCTGAGTGATACATTTGCCAATATCTTTGACCGACCTCCACTTTGTACATGGCCTGATTGTGCACACACCAAGCAGCATTGCGAGGCTGACTTGGGGCCACAGAAATACTGAATATAAAACATATCTTAATGTACATAATAACCAATTCAAGCTTCTCCTTAACATTTCAGTATCATGAGTCTTCATCACGTGAAATTGCCATTCATGACAGCTTCAACATTGACGTAACGGCGGGTGTGAGTCAGACAGAGAGAGTGCGTGCCTTTAACCAGGAAAGCTAATGACAGGATAGAATGGCCACAGCCTGTGTTGTCGTGGCGACGGGCGCCATGGTTATATGACAAGGGGGAAATGGCAGAGTGGCAGAGGAGGCAGACCCTCAGGAGGAAGATACTGGAAAGAGCAGAATAGGGTCAATCATCATGAAAACAATAAGAATTGCAATGCTTTACACGAAACTAAAAGAGATCTGATTTATATAACGCTTATTTTAGGACTAAAATGAAGACATCCAGGCAGATTTGTCTCAGCAATTGACTTGCACTAAGACAGACCAGATACAAATCAAAAGTGTTTTGTTGTCATCAATGGCGTCGCTGCTGCTGAATCAGTTTATCTCAAGATTTGACCATTTAATTATCAACAAAGTCATTGATACAGCATACGTACGTGTTCAATCAGAGGTCAAAGAAATAACATGTTCAGAGTCAGCGCCTTCTACCACTCGCCCACAGTTTCTTTTTATAAAACTCCCAAAATGCCCTGTTAGTCTCTTCATCTTCTCACTAGAGCACATAAACAGCAGGACACACACACACAATGAATTAAATATGCCCATGACAGAGCGGCTTTGCTGGTTGAACTCTAATTACACCAACATTGCAGGGTTGTGCCTGTGCCTGAGGGCTATGTAGGGAAACAAACCTGAGTGTGTGTTCTTGTGAATATTGCATAGAACCACTGTTGTGGATCTGTGTGTGTGAGTGTGTGCATATGTTTGTGTGTGTGCGCGGCCAAGTCTTTGCAAGAACTGACAAGAGAATTTATTATGTAAACTGTTTGTACAGACTTCGATATCAGAAAAAAAAAAAAAAAAAAAAAAAAGAAGAAGAAAAAAGCACTTGCTATGGAGCTCCTACTAACCTGCAGGCATTTTAATTCAAATTACTTCTAGTCTAGTCAACAGCAAACCCATGCTCCAGCATTTTACCAAAAACTCTTTGGGGTTACACACAAATGCTGCACTGAATCCTGAAAGGATTGTAGATGCTCAGTGCAGGGTGAAATGAAGTGAGATTTGGGAGGCTTTAAAAAACACAAAACATCTCGTGTTCTATATTTATCTATTCCCCTCAACTGTAGACATAATCTATACCACTTATTATCATGCAAAAGGAAGAGTAAAAGGTGTCAACGGGGTTGACATACAGTATATTAAGGATGGGAGAACACCGATACCAGCCATATTTCAAGGTATCGGGTACTTGTGAATGCTGCCGATACCAGCCACCGATAATTAAGGCAAGAACAAAATCTGACAGAGAGTGGTTTAACATATTGGCAAATGGTGTGCGTCAGAAAGAAAGAATGCTCTTTTTCCATAATCATCTGTGATTGTGTAAACTGAAATTTTATGTATCAAAAGTACTAGAGGTATCGGGACTCTGTATCGGTGAGTACTCAAAAGAGTGAAAACGTACCGAATCAGTCTGGGGGGTGAAAAAAAAAAAAAAAAAAAGTAGCATCGAACATCCCATACATTTATAGTGTATTTTTTAAAAATATCTAAAGTTTAAATTTACTCTAATAATTTTAACCGCTCAAGGGAAATACGACCAATTTACAAATCACCAAGCCATTCTATTTTGAAGAAGGGCTCCACAATTAATTGAATTTTAATCCTGATCGTGATTTTGGCTTGCCACGATTAAATGAGCCTGAGTGGTGTTGGCAAATTTTTACATTTAAAATGCGGGCACCGCTGCATATGGAAAGTGCTTCATTTGTAGCAGTGCCCACAACCTAGTCATCTCGCCACCGGGGGAGCGAACGTATCGTTAAGGCTTCATTAAGGCGCACCGCGCTCCGTGGCCAACTTAAAAACATAAATTGGCAATGATGTCCGACGTAGCAATATGTGAAGCTCTCATTTTGACGTTGGCGGAGAGGCCGGCGTGTCACGTTAAGACACTATTAACATTCGTTGTAGCGGCTGCCTTGACTTCGTACAAAAAAAAAAACAAAAAAACCCAGACGTAAATAGAGAGGGAAATCAGAACTGTCGAGTTCTTTGCAGTTTGTGACCGTCCACGACTGGCCAATGATCAAGCAGAACAACGGAATTCACTATATTGACGTGGATTTTCAAATTAAGAGTCAGTTATTGCCTTTTATGCATTAACAGCATTTGCTTCCATTAAGTTGCAATTCGTGATTGCACTTTGTAAAAGCATATTTATTCAGTTAGCACTTGCTAAAGTAGATTTTTTTGGGGTACATTTATTTTTTATTATTAGCTAAAATGTATTCTTATTTAAAAATTCATTTTGCACTGAAAACTGTGACATAGTTTTTTTTTGAAAAATTAACAATAAAAACTAAGTTTTTGCCCGAACATGAGGAAGAATCGTGATTAAAATATTGATCAAAATAATCGAGATTATTATTTTGGCCATAATCAGGCAGCCCTAAAGGGAAGTGAGTATAAGGGTTAGTCCAAGTCCATCCATCCATCCATTTTCTACCGCTTATCGGGTCGCGGGGGCAGTAGCTTTAGCAGGGACGCCCAGACCTCCCTCTCCCCAGCCACTTCATCCAGCTCTTTCAGGGGGATCCCGAGGCGTTCCCAGGCCAGCCGAAGGACGTAGTCTCTCCAGCGTGTCCTGGGTCGTCCCCGGGGTCTCCTCCCGGTGGGACTTGCTCGGAACACCTCACCAGGGAGGCGTCCGGGAGGCATCCGAATCAGATGCCCCAGCCACCTCATCTGGCTCCTCTCAATGCGGAGGAGCAGCGGCTCTACTCTGAGATCCTCACGGATGACCGAGCTTCTCACCCTCTCTCTAAGGGAGAGCTCGGAACACCCTGCGGAGGAAACTCATTTCGGCCGCTTGTATCCGGGATCGCGTTCTTTCGGTCACAACCCACAGCTCATGACCATAGGTGAGGGTAGGAACGAAGATCGACTGGTAAATTGAGAGCTTCGCCTTTCGTCTTAGCTCCTTCTTTACCACAACGGACCAATACAAAGTCCACATCACTGCAGACGCTGCACCGATCCGCCTGTCGATCTCCCGTTCCATTCTTCACTCACTCGTGAACAAGACCCCAAGATACTTGAACTCCTCCACTTGGGGCAGGATCTCGTCCCCGACCTGGAGAGGACATGCCACCCTCTTCCGACTGAGGACCATGGTCTCTGATTTGGAGGTGCTGATTCTCATCCCAGCCGCTTCACACTCGGCTGCGAACTGCTCCAGTGAGAGTTGAAGCTCACGGCTTGATGAAGTCAACAGAACCACATCATCAGCAAAAAGCAGAGATGCAATACTGAGGCCACCAAACCGGACCCCCTCTACGCCTTGGCTGCGCCTAGAAATTCTGTCCATAAAAGTTATGAACAGAATCGGCGACAAAGGGCAGCCTTGGCGGAGTCCAACCCTCACCGGGAACGAGTCCGACTTACTGCCGGATATGCGGACCAAACTCTGACTCTGGTCGTACAGGGACCGAACAGCCCATATCAGGGGGTTCGGTACCCCATACTCCCGAAGCACCCTGCACAGGACTCCCCGAGGGACACGGTCGAACGCCTTCTCCAAGTCCACAAAACACATGTAGACTGGTTGGGCAAACTCCCATGCACCCTCGAGGACCCTGCCGAGGGTGTAGAGCTGGTCCACTGTTCCACGGCCAGGACGAAAACCACACTGCTCCTCCTGAATCTGAGATTCGACTTACCGACGGACCCTCCTCTCCAGCACCCCTGGATAGACCTTACCAGGGAGGCTGAGCAGTGTGATCACCCCTGTAGTTGGAACACACCCTCCGGTCCCCCTTCTTAAAAAGGGGGACCACCACCCCAGTCTGCCAATCCAGAGGCACTGTCCCCGATGTCCACGCGATGTTGCAGAGGCGTGTCAACCAGGACAGCCCCACAACATCCAGAGCCTTTAGGAACTCCGGGCGAATCTCATCCACCCCCGGGGCCCTGCCACCGAGGAGCTTTTTAACTACCTCGGTGACCTCAAACCCAGAGATAGGAGAGCCCGTCTCAGAGAACCCACACTCTGCTTCCTCATGGGAAGGCGTGTCGGTGGAATTGGGGAGGTCTTCGAAGTATTCTCTCCACCGACTCACAACGTCCCGAGTCGAGGTCAGCAGCGCCCCATTCCCACTATACACAGTATTAGTGGTGCACTGCTTTCCTCTCCTGAGACGTCGGATGGTGGACCAGAATTTCCTCGAAGCCGTCCGGAAGTCTCTCTCCGTGGCCTCACCGAACTCCTCCCATACCAGAGTTTTTGCTTCAGCGACCACCAGAGCTGCATTCCGCTTGGCCAGCCGGTACCCATCAGCTGCCTCAGGAGTCCCACAGGCCAAAAAGGCCCAATAGGACTCCTTCAGCTTGACAGCATCCCTCATCGTTGGTGTCCACCAACGAGTTCGGGGATTGCCGCGACGTCAGGCACCGACCACCTAACGGCCACAGCTCCGGTCGGCCTCCTCAGCAATGGAGGCGTGGAACATGGTCCACTCGGACTCGATGTCCCCCATGAGCAAAGTTCGGTCGGAGGTGGGAGTTGAAACTCCTTCTGACAGGGGATTCTGCCAGACGTTCCCAGCAGACCCTCACAATACGTTTGGGCCTGCCACGTCGGACCGGCATCTTCCCCGACTATCGGAGCCAACTCACCACCAGGTGGTGATCAGTTGACAGCTCCGCCCCTGACAGCTCCGCCCCTCTCGTCTCTGCACCGATCCGCCCCTCTCGTCATCGGACTTGCGGCCGCAAGTCCGATGACACGACCACAAAGTCGATCATCGAACTGCGACCTAGGGTGTCCTGGTGCCAAGTGCACGTGTGGACACCCTTATGGTGTTTGTTATGGACAATCCGTGACGAGCACAGAAGTCCAATAACAGAACACTGCTCGGGTTCTGATCGGGGGGGCCGTTCCTCCCAATCACGCCCTTCCAGGTCTTACTGTCATTGCCCACGTGAGCATTGAAGTCCCCCAACAGAACAATGGAGTCCCCAGCGGGAGCGCTCTCCAGCACCCTCTCCAAGGACTCTAAAAAGGGTGGGTACTCTGAACTGCTGTTTGGTGCATAGGCACAAACAACAGTCAGGACCCATCCCCCCACCCAAAGGCGGAGGGAGGCTACCCTCTCGTCCACCGGGGTGAACCCCAACGTACAGGCGCCGAGCCGGGGGGCAATAAGTATACCCACACCTGCTCGGCGCCTCTCACAGTGGGCAACTCCAGAGTGGAAGAGAGTCCAACCCCTCTCGAGAGGACTGGTACCAGAGCCCAAGCTGTGTGTGGAGGCGAGTCTGACTATATCTAGTCGGAACTTCTCTACCTCACACACCAGCTCGGGCTCCTTCCCTGCCAGATAGGTGACATTCCACGTCCCTAGAGCCAGCTTCTGTAGCCGGGGATCGGATCGCCAAGGTCCCCGCCTTCGGCCACCGCCCAGCTCACACTGCACCCGACCCCTATGGCCCCTCCCACAGGTGGTGAGCCCATGGGAAGGGGGACCCACGTTACCCTTTCGGGCTGTGCCTGGCCAGGCCCCATGGGTGCAAGCCCGGCCACCAGGTGTTCACCTTCGAGCCCCACCTCCAGGCCTGGCTCCAGTGGAGGGCCCCGGTGACCCGCGTCCGGGCAAGGGAAAACTAAGTCCATTGTTTGTCGTCATCATTAGGGGTCTTCGAGGGGAAGGTTTCCATTGAAATTTAACCCATTACTCAAGCTCTTGGTGTTATGTTTATTTAAACTTCCTCTTATAATTTTTCAATCTTTCCTGTTTCGTCAGCATTATGACGGATTGGATTGTGGTTAAGTCTGAAAGCAGAAACAGAAACTAGACAAAAAGATTTTGGTGTAAAACCTTGCTCAAGGCAATCTCAACACTAGTGAGGAGGCAGACTAGAATGTCTCCAACAACTCGTCGCAATTTATTTTTGTCTGCAACGGCTAAACCACCGCCGCTCCCAATATTATATGATAAAGTAAAAAAAAAAATCAACATTAATTGAGACAGTTAATGTTATCCCCGTTTATAAACAATTGCAAATGTGGATGCTGCAAAACTTCTGCACGCTGGACACCGTGAGATGAAAATATGTAAAATAATGGCACCAGAGTAAATGGAAAGGCGAGGAATCTCTCCTGTTTGGGAATGCTGTACAAATGACGATGCTGCGCCAGCATCATGCCAGTGTTGACAAATCCTGTCCATACTTTATTGAAACATAACGTTGAAGGCACTTTTCAACAGCCTCATGTTAAGGTGGCCATCCTACGATGCAAAATAAATCCTGATGCTATGCTGTGAATGGTGGACGTGTAGGTTTTAATACTATATTATTTTTCAGGCACCAGTTGCTAGGAAAAGGTAATCTATTACATAATAATACCCTAATGCAATTATCACCAGTGATAAAGTCACTATCTTAACATGTGATTAGTGAAAAAATAAAACAATTGTTGAGTTAAAATGACCATTAAGGGACAATGTTTTAACATCCATCCATTATCCTTATTCTCACTAGGGTCACAGGCTGCCGGAGCCTATCCCAGCTATCTTCGGGCGAGAGGCGAGGTACACACCCTGAACTGGTCGCCAGCCAATCGCAGGGCACATAGAAACAAACAACCATTCACTCTCACGTTCACACCTTCAATCAACCTACCACACATGTTTTGGGGATGTGGAAGGAAACCGGAGTGCCCGGAGAAAACCCACGCAGGCACGGGGAGATGAACCCGGGTCCTCCGAACTGTGAGGCAGACGCTCTAACCAGTCATCCACCGTGCCGCCACACGTTTTAACATTACATTTTTAAATACACACTCATAACACTAAGAATTTGTAGCTATTTGTCACTATAAATCAAACATTGTACGCTGTAATATAAATGTATGTACACACGATTTATACATACTGTAAGCTTTTTTGTTTGACCAAAAAGCTGTCTTCATATCTTGTACAAACATTTAGCTTCATTATCAAGCCCATAAAAGCCCTATGCTGATTTTTATTTATTTTTTTAAAACTCCATCAAGAGAATGTAATGAAAAGTGAGGGGTGGGGTGCAATGTTTCAGGATGTGGAAGGGAGGAGAGGTTTATGTCTTCTGAGTGATAAATAATTAAACACAATGGACTTTCACACCTGTAGCCCTGGCGCATGACGTTAAGTCTATCAGCGTGCCCTTTTGTTAGCCTTCCTGCGTTACATAGGGTTTTAAACAATTAAGCTTATGTCTATTTTTAACCAGGTGCAGACATGGCATTTAAGTTCAACTAAAATAACACATCCTCGCAGACACAATGAATTCTACAAACACAGGCTAAGACCAGAGATACCAAACCGGCGGCAATGTCCGCCAATGTGAGGACTGAGTCACTGGTACATATATTCATTATTCTTCAGTAGTTGGTGTACAATGCCCATCTTTGGACTGATTATTATTATTATTTTAAAAAAAAAATCTATACTACACACCTGTAAACGTTTGTAACTACAAGCACAGGCATATATTTCTGTATCTCTTCTATTGATGGATCCTCATGGATTAATAGACTTAACACTATGGCTGAGGTAGATCAATGGCGGTACAAGGGACTCTATATGACCTCAGAATTATTTTATTTTATTTTGTATTTTTATTATTACCTTTTTTTAAATGGAGGCTTTCAAACAGGAATGAACAAACTTGTCGTCTTTAAGTTTTCAAAGGCCTATGCCCCTATTGTGCTTCCTAACCAAACCCTACAAGTACAGTTTGGTAGAAATTCAGGTTTAGTTTTACGGCTTCATGCATTTCATTTGACGTGAAGCTGTCCTCACCGAATGTTCACTTTCCGTGACAGGGTATCCTGTTTATACATCTTTGCTGGAAGATTAAAATCATAATTACCCAGTAACATCAGGATTCACAATATGAATAATCAACAACTACAAAAAAGCAGGGTTGTGCAGCATGACTGTATTCCTCTTCCACATTCCATCATAAACCTTTTTGAAACAGAGCTATTTTTGGGTGCTGTTATTTGATATTCATCTATGTGTAATGATTTATCACAAAGATTAGCAACAATGACTTAACAAGGTGGAACCTGGTTAGCATATCTGCCCCGCAGTTCTGAGGACCCGGGTTCAGACCCGGCCTCGCCTGTGTGGAGTTCTTGCATACTCTCCCCGTGCCTGCGGGGGTTTCCTCCCACATTCCAAAAAACATGCATGGTGGGTTAACTGTAGACTCTAAATTGTCCGTCGGTGTGAATGCGAATGGTTGTTTGTCTATTTGTGCCTTGCGACTGGCTGGCAACCAGTTACGGGTGCAACCCGCCTCTTGCCGGAAGTCAGCTGGGAGAGGCGCCAGCACGCCCGCGACCCTATTGAGGATGAGCGGTTGAGAAAAGGGATGGATGGACTTAACAAGCTAGGAAACAGATAAATCAGTATGCAGCACTATTTATATACTGTACATCTCTACAAGTATTTACATTTTCAAATGATCACTTTTGCAATATTCCAAGGAAATCACAATGTCCCATCACTGGTGAGCTATTTTTATTCATGTGGTCCTTGGGGGCTACCTGGTGCTCGTGGGCACCATGTTGGTGACCCCTGCACTCCGTTGTCCTGGCAAACATGAACGCCTCTCCATTCCCACAATGGCCAGCCTACAAAAGCAAAACATTCAAACTAAACCACTCCACCCAGTCTATCTTTGCCAGATGTAGCTCAACATAATTTAACCACGAGGGGAAAATAAAATGTGGTAAATCAACAACAACAACAACAAAAAGCCCCATCCAATCAATAACACACAGATGGAAAATGACTCAATCCTTGTCTATAAATTTCACTAGAAAGCCCGAGTTGATTTTATGCAGATGCAAACATGATGTTGTTCAAAAAGCTGCACTTGACCTACATAGCTTCCCTCGCCAACAAAAAGAAGATCACAGGAAGCTTGAAGCCATGGGACAGGCCTTATTAACTACTGTTGCAAAGAGACGGGCGAAAGCAGGGTGGTGCTTGTGGAGACTGGAGAGAGGTGGATAAAAAAGCAGGACATTGTGAGCTGGGCCAGAATTCCAGACAAACTCCTCTATTTGGCTAAGATGGGAATGTAGAGCAGGGCTGTATACAATATGTGGACACAGTATCATTTCTGGAAAATATACAGGAAGAGTTTATGTTCTACTTGGGTAAAACCATAATGTGTGGAACATTCTTTCTAAGCCTCATAAAACAAATCTTTGGTTTTGTTGGGAAAAACTCAATCCAACCCAGAGCCCTCAGTTGAGGCAATGTTCGGTCGCTACTTCAACGCAGACATTGCAATGGACCAAAACTCCACACAAACTATACTGCTCAAAGGGGGCCTTGATGCTTTTGTAACTGCTTGTGCAGTTTAGCCCACAAAAGAAAAGGATAGGAAAACATTACCTAAGCGGAGAAGAGAGCCAACTGTAAGAGAAAGTGACAGAAAACTCGGTATTTTCTCATGTCACACTGCTGTTAAACATGATGTCTAAATATTGATTTGGCAATCTTGCATAGAGTAGCACAAACATCTGTAAAGTTCAGACTTGTGGCCGAGCATTGTTTCACTCAGAGAACTATATTTATTATCAAAATCTGTTCAAAATGCTGCCATCTGCATTGATACAAAATTGGGTTTTAAAACAAAACAAAAAAAAACACTTCACTTCAATCCCCTGATTAACTGCTCTCAGTCGAGCACAGATATTTGCAAAAGCTGAACACCTGTACCCTCTAGGAGTCAGTAATGTCTGCAGTCTTCCATAGATCGGAGATACCTCAGTGTTTACTAAGTTTTGTGAAAGTGCATTATTAAGTTTTGGCTTTATCCCAAACAATAAAAAATAGTTTTGTGAGGCGGTACTATTCATAAGAAAAGTGATTCTCAACAAGTGTGCCGGGGCACATTAGTGTGCCGTGGGCGCTCTTCAGGTGTGCCGTGGGAAATTCTAAGATTTTACGTAATTGCTCCAAAAAAAAAAATTATTTACATGAAATAATGTATCTTTGTTCATCCATTTATGCCCTTCGAGGCATCGGAACAGACAGAACAAATAAACGCTCTTCTATTAGATGGCTGGACGTACATACAGTAATTAATGTCAGCACTTTTTGCGACGTTTTTGTTTGTTGGTGTGCCGTGAGATTTTCCAATTGTAAAATACGTGCCTCGGCTCCATCAAGGTTGGAAATCACTGCGTTAGAAACATGCCTGAATAATTTCATTCAACCAATTTAAAGTGAACAATGAGGTTGGGGAAGAGACAGATAATATTGGATCCAAGTCTTTCCATCTGATACCGTAGTGGGTGGGCTATGTTTATTTCCCTGCTGGTAAAAGGCTGGCTTTGGAAAACAAGAGGATTACAGCATGCCAGGTCAAGGAAACGCTAAAGCAGGCCAGCGTCTGAGAGGGTGAGACACCAGCCTTGATCTATTTGCAGACAAATGGATCAGTAAAGTTAAGTAACTACAGTAAATACACAGCAAAACTGTATATTGCTTGTGCTCGAAAAATCTACCATCAGAGAGAGCGTTGTAGTTATGTAGAGAGACTACGAGGTCACGACTAAACTTAAACCTGTTCTCCCATGGTTACGTCGTCATTCCTCACCATGAAACACTGAGCTTAACAATAGATATGTGTGACACACAGCGATGCTACAGACACAATAGAGTGAAGCGAGTGCCTGATAAACAAAGTCCTCTTACAACTCCTTAATATGAATTTAAGCGTCTCACCAGGCAAGCAGATTTTGCCATTTCTGTATCTAATTGTGATCACTGTCTGACATGAACAGCTTCGCTTTGACGCTCCAACACAGCTCTACAGCTTCTTGCCGTCTTCCTGCCTGATTGCCCTTCTGCTTCATGACAGAAGAACCGCGCTTTAATGAGATTGCTCAGCCAGCTTTTGCGGGGCCCCAAGCCAAAAAAAAAAAAAAAAAAGGGCTGCACATGGCTGGTGAAGACACACCTTCTTTAGACTCTGGCGCAAAGGGCAAGTCAAATGTGGGAAATGAAGATGTGAAATTGTCGACGCGACCCCGAGCAACCGATGGGGGGGGGGGGGGGGGTTTTTGCACAGGAGTGAAATTAATGCAACAAGAGTCTTTCTTGTGTGAGACCCTTCTTTAAAATTGGATTGAATGAAACTAGAATGACTCTCTTTAAGATTATACTGAATCCATAGAAATATTTAGTTTTTCAGGTAGTAGTCATCAGATAAGATAAATATATTGATTGTTTGTGTGTGTTCACAGCTTTACATATTATGTTGTCATACCTTCTTCCCCAGGGAGCCCCCCTTGGAGAGGCAGGATTTCCCGAGAGAAAGGTACCCACCAACGACCTCAATCTCCTCCACAGCAGGGTAGCGTTTCTTGAGCAGGGAACCCAGCTGAGAGTATGGGGCCTGAGGGGGCGTGGACCCTGGTGATGAGTCACTTGACGCATCCTGCTGGGGCTCAGGTGAACTGGGCTTGGCCTCAGCCTCCGCCCGACGTTTGGGCACCACGGTAAACGTGTTCCCCTTCCTCCTCGGTGCAGGGACACGATGCGGGGGTTCCACCTCGATGTCATCTATGTTTGTCACCGGGAGATGGTCTGCGGGAGGCGCGAGTACAGACGGGGAGGGGGGCGATGGATCCGGTGAGATGGCACGTGGAGACAAAATGGGTGACGCCGGGACAGCTGGAGAAAAGGGAGGAGAAGTCTGGGCAGGTGGGGAAAGGGTGGTAGGAGATGGAGGTGGATTATGTGAGGGCATCGGCAGTGTGGGCGATGTGGCAACAGAGGGCAATGGGTGGGGCTTGTACGGCCATTCCACTTCCTTCTCCTCCTGCTTTTTTGCATCTTTCAGTTTTTGGAGCATTACAGCAGGTGTGGACATGTGAGAAGATGGCACTCCTGACACAGGCTGCTCCGCCACTCTGTGAGAAGGGCACGCTTTAGCTGGACTGGGGGGCGCCGTGTGGCCACTTTCAAGTGAGGCTGTAAGATGTCGCTTGGGAATCACCGTGAAGGAGTTTTTGGACTGTATGCGCAGATTTGCCAGGGCCCGTGCCTGGATATCCCGGTCAGGTATTTGAGAGAGGTCTGGCTTTGGGGACGGACGGATCTCAAAGTCAGATGATGTGCGCGACACCTTAGATGAGAGGGATTCAGAGCGGGCGTAATGGCTCTGCATTGATGATACCACCTTGTTGTTGAGGGGCACCTCAGGGGTCACCTCGGGCGCCCCGTCAGGTTCGTCGCTCGGCGTGACGGCAGTCCCGCCGTCTGAGCTCTCTTGTAACCGCTGGCGGAGGGAGGACACGGGCTTAGGGGACGCATTGGTGTGCTGAGGGCTGTCCGTCTCAAGTAGGGGAGAATGTGGCTTTTGTTTGGGAGAACTCTGAAACACAACCGATGATGACTGCCTGCTGCCCAAACTTTTGACCCAGTCCGCTCTGGGCTTTGGCATCAGATCCAGTTGCGGCTTGGCCCAGGCTCTCTGCCTTCTGCCGGCACTTCCGTCTATATCCAGCAGGTTCTCTGTACTGTGAGATTTTTTCTGCAGCTTCCCATAGTTGGAGTCAAACTTCTGCAGGATTCGGCTCACCATCCCTTGACCCTCGCCTGTCTCGTTGGATGGGCGACCGAGGGTGCTGAGATTCTCCTCACTCTTGCTCAATGTGGTGTCATAAATAACAACTTCCTTGGCTCTTATCTCGGTTACAGCATTGCCTCTCCTGTCCAAGAGGTCGTTCACAGAGCTGTAACCGTTTTGTTGCCAAATGGGACTTTTGACTTCTTCGCCGTCATGAACGTAATCGGGGTCCGACTCGATGATGAGAATATTCTCTGCTCTGATCGTCCGTATACCAGGAACGTTACCGTACAGCTCTAAAATGTGCTGGATCGGACGAGTGGCGTTTTCCCGGTCCTGCCGCCTCCGTCGCTCCTTCTCCAGCTTGATGAATGGGTTCTCCTCCAACGGGCCCAGGCTCTCCTGGAGCACCAAGCTCTCCTGTCCACCGTCGTGACTCCTCGCAGTGGCCTCCGCGACCGCCGGTCTTGCGTCTTTGTTGCTGGCGAAGTGCTGACTGGCCGCGGTGATGGAGCGGTTCCGTCCGGCGTGTGCGTCGTCTCGCTCTCGGTTAGGTCCGCCGCTGCTGCCACCGTTCATCGCTTGCTCCCCGTTACTGCGTTTTGGACTCCCGCCTGCGCCATTCTCCGCGGTCGCGGCTCCCCCGGAAACCCCGCTCTTCGCCTTCCTCCTCTCCAAAATCTCTCGCTTCCAGGCCGGCATCCTCGGGCTCTCTTGCCCGGCCTCTTTGCGGGCGTACTTTACCTCTCCTCCGCCAGACATTGCGGGGGTTCCGGGGAAGGGGGTGTGAAGGAGAATATGCGGTCTCGCCGCGGCCCGGTGCGGCTCCGTAAACTGTGTCCGACTCTACCTGCAGTACCGTTCACAGTGCAGTCCCACACATCTCTGCACCCTGTTTTTCTTTTCTCCAATCTCACCGCTTCCGTCGCCCTGCTCTGTTTCCACAGCCCGTGAACGCCGCCCCGCCTCTCCACGGCAGCACAAGCGACTTCCAGGTTGCTATTCTTATCCTGATTGGCTGCTTGGTCCTGCAGCCACACCCATTTCGTCACTGTGGCGCAAACCACTCCCATTTCTATTGTTGACGCGGCCAACACGACCTGTCAATCAAACGGTGTGGCGTTCAACTTCACCTGACCTCTCCCCGTAAAAGATATAAACGCGTTCTGTACTGCACATTTTAGTTAACGTTTACCGACTACCTTTAAATAAAAGTCGAAATAAAAACAAGAACGCACAGATCACCAATTATATAAGAATATAAATGTTGTGCTTTGAGTGTGCCTTGTCGTATTCGTTGTTTCTGCAGCACTAGTATTATATTCCTTTCGAAAGTAGATGTAAACAGTGACGGCGTGTAATACAAATCAAATGATTCACGAATAAACGGAGATAATCCAGAATTGGGTGGAGGTATAACGTCATTAAGCATTTGTCACCGATGCCACCTGTCGATAATCCCGTTGAAGAGAAACATGTGACCTGAAAAGGGGATTGGTTTGTATGAATCAGCACACTGAGGACTGCACACGAGAGATTATTGTACCTCATCAAAGTTTCATTAGCGAGCCTTTTGTGCTACACTGAGTGCAATGACAAAAGAACTAAGTGCGCGAAGAGCGCACATTCTTCATTCATCATCAACGGGAAATCCCGATCACAAATCATTACATACGGCGCTTGTGGGAATTTTTTTTCTTTTTTAAAACGCCAATGCTATTAACCACGTTCACATTTTTTAAGTTATATTTTGTATGCAAATATAAATAAGGCGTCTTTTTAAGACTTTATTAAAAACACTTCTTCACAATTAATCAGTGTGGAAATCAACACGTAAGGTGGATTTTTTATTTTTTCATTACACATACACGGTGGTGTTCGGTACTTAATATTGCGCAAATAAAAATTAGGATTGTGCTGCCCTCTTAAATCTTTTCATGTTTAATAGGAAGTGAAAACGGATTTGGCATGAGTAAACAAGAACGTTTTCCACCAGCAAGCCTCTAGCGCCTCCCCGCGGCTAGAAATGAAATGTCAGACTCCATTTGGCCCGGCCCGGTCTTTTCTCATAAAAGAAAATAGATTAAATATTGGTTTATTTACATCGTATATACAGAAAAGATGCAGTAATAACATAACATAAATATCTTGTCAAGTTGTTTCCCAAATCGACATACACATAGCATGTACATTGTCAGAGGAATCGACGTTCAAACACGGCTTTTAAATACACGCAGAACATACACATCTTAAGCTTAAAAAAAGATTGGAGAGGAAAATGTGAACTAAAATGGGACAGTTTCAGATTCAGCTGCCTGTGTTAACAACATTCTTTTCAACTGTGTGAACCCCATTGTGGGGATCAGACAAAACAACAACAACAACAAAAATTCATGTCAATATTTCTGCAACGAAAGCAATCAACATTCCTGGTGCAACTTCTTGTGCCGTGTTCCTAATCCCACTGTCATTCGACTCACTATGTTGCGTGCAGATGTGCATTTCAAAGGAACTTCGGTATTTTCCACAAGATGTATTGTCTATTACTGACTGCAAAATGAAGAGGCACTATGTCCCACATCCTCACACTGATACCTATGGCTCATCACATTCCATGCAGACTAAAAAAACTCACTCAACTTGGCTGATGATAGGGCACCAAATTTCTGTACCTAGTATGCTGATTTCATTTGTTTCTGGAGTGAATCAAATCACATTTAGCATTTAATAACGCGAGTATTCTTAAGCTTTAGGGTAGAAAGATTCTGGAATGGACAGCGTTTTAATACATTGCTTTAAGAATGATTCTCTTGTCAGACTTTTCCCAAGGTGCATTAACTAAGAGGCAGGGATTTCTCCATAATACAGCAGACATGTTGAAGTACATCTAATAACCACACAGAGTGAACATTTTTGTTCAATTTGGTTCAATTAGAAATACAGACAGCAATAAAAAATATAGTGTGCAATCCATGGAACAGAGGGCTATGATTTATGTACTGAATGTTCACGCAGAACAAGAGGTGCCAAGAAGCCTACTGAAACACACAATATCGTTATGCTTCAAAAGGTTCCAACAGCAGATGGAAAACACTTCTCTCAATGTTAAAAACAGCCAACCCCCTCCTCAGTTGACTCGGCATGCTCGTATCATCAGCAGCTGAAGAAGGATGAACAGCGGTGAGACGATGAGGCCAAACCAAAGGTCTCTGGCTTGTTCCTGCTCCGCCAGCTTCTGGCACAGCAGAACCTCACACACCAGCTTCAGGCTGAGCACAGTCAGAACCCAGAGCAGCCGCAGGACCGCAAGGCGCTTCTCGTTCTCCTGGTAAAGCCGGATGGATACTATGGCTGTGAAGTAGGTGCTGAGACCGTCGGCGGCGAACAGGGGGATGAACACCAGCCACCAGCTTAGCGTGGGGGCGAACATGTCGGCCCGCAGGGCAACGAGCATGCTGAAGACCAGCAAAGCGAGTAAGTGGAGAAAGAGTTCGAAGGTGGCAAAGCCTAACCACTGAACAAGTTCGCGCAAAGAGAACAGCATGGTGGAGAAATCTGGATGGGGTGTTGGAGGACAGCTGGAGCCCTGACTAGATGTCACCCACGAGGACTTGGGAAATGTGTCTGCTGAGGGGAGTTGATGAATCTCATAGAGGAGACACTTCACTTTTGGCTACATCTTTGAATCCACCGTGATGGGAGATGTGCTCACAGTTTGAGGCTATCAGGAAACACTCCTAGAACACAAGCAGAATTATTTCTTCATATACACTAAAAAGAGAGGACAGGGCTTTTAACCTGTTTCACCAAGCAAAGCAACACCGACACATACATATTTCTCGCGTACATTCTCAATTTATGAAGATGTCATCGTTCAGGTTTGCATGATCTGCTTATGTTAAACCAAGCGAAAACTTAAATTCAGTCCAAATTGATACACAGAAGGAAAAACAAACAAACAAACAAAAAAACATTAGCATAGCTAACATTGAAGCCAACCCTGACAGTAACGCTAGTGCTACCTCACCACACACTGCCAAAGATGACATCGTAAATCTACTGTTTCATGTTACTCATTAGGTGCCATTTATGGACATTTCGTGGGACTCCACATCAGCATACCTCAATAGGAGTCGAGTACTTTCTCTTCCATTTAGCGCAATACGAAAAACGACAATCCTCACTGTGAACAAGCCATTAGCGTCGTCACTTTCAACTCACCGTTGGAACACTATCGCGAGAATACCACTTCATAGTACGGTGGCCGAATTGACTACATCACGCATGGCGCCCGGATACTCACGTCTAAACGATCCACAGTCCAATTTTGGGATGTTTGGACTCAGTTAAGAAGTAATAAATTAAGATGCGTATCGCAAGGTCATTAATTCGTGTTATGACATAAACAGGATGTCGTTTTTATTTGCGCTGCACCCGAATCGGTAGGTGGCGATAGTGATAGCTAGCGAGGGTTTGACAGTCTGAGTGGAATTGAAAGAAGAAACTCAACCGGCCACCAGTCTGCACTGAAAGAGTGTCACGTACGTGAGAACTGCCCACTTTCCTCAGGTAAGAACACTTTTAATTTAGTGTCCGGTACACTTCAACTGTTGTTGTTGGTTTTTTTTTTTTAATAATGAGTTTGTTGTCGAAGCCTTCTTTGCCTTGCTTTTTTTTCCCAAACATTTTTTTCTGGCCAAGGTGACTACGCTATTGAGTTTTTCCTGCTGTATACATAATTAACTATGTAACAAAATGTCTAAAAAGCTTTCCAAAAACTTCTAGTGTTGAGCTTGTATTCAACGATAGATTTGATAGCAATTTATAAATAGACGTTTTTAAAGGTCTCTTGTAAAACCCTCCATGGTGTTCTAGATTGTTCATATTGCACATGGCTCAACTAAATTAATGCATGCTTAGGCATGCAGATCACTTTTGTGTGCAAGTACAGCTAATATCAACGTTCGAAACATGTGGAATGCTGACGGCTACAGTAGATATCAGTGACAGACTAAACAGGTTCCCTCATGTTACAAACAAAAATATTCAAAGGTCACAGATCCAAAGTGACAGGAATTCATCTATTTTTGAATTCTCTGTCTCAGGGTCAAGATGCAGACGCCAGCACAGTCCATCATTCACAGTGGCTACTTCCACCCAACTCTCAGATCCTGGCAGACCTGTGCCACAGATATAAAAGCAGAAAACTTAATTTACCCAATTTTCATCACGTAAGTGACAAATCTTTCCTTCATCTGAATACAAGGCAAATTAAAGTGTGGGGGTTTGAATTGTTGTACGTTACTACTGGATGATTCTGTAATCATTTGTCTTGCTCTTACTGAATGTTAATTGCCTGTCCTGTAGAGACGGTGCCGATGCCGTGGAGCCTATTGCTAGCCTGCCCGGACAAGCCAGGTAGTATTTTATTTTATTTTAAATTTTTTCTATGTTTTTAAAATAGCCAAAGCTAGTTATTTATTTCTGGACTAAATTGCATTCTCGCATCCATGCTCTTAAGGGAAACATTTTTTACAAAAACGACTGGTACAACTGATAAGGGAGAGTGTTGTCCTGAGATAAAACCAAACTTGAGTTGGGGTGGATGGAGCACCAAATACTGTTTTGCGACACAGATAAGATGAACATGTGTTACACTCAAACTGGCGAACTTGCTCTTGTGAAACTTAGTAGTAAAAGTCATAACAATATAACGTTTCTACCATAGTGAGGATAAGCAGTTTTGAAAATGGATGGATGGAGGGATAGTTGATTTAATTTTGTTTCACACTTGTAGACTTTAGTCATTTTGAATGGAATTGTAGTTTAACTGCGACGCGTTGGTTTGCCTAGGTCCGAATGCAGTAATTGGACTCATACTATGGATGAGTAGAATAATAATAAACTGATTAATTGATGGTTAGTAATTTGTTAATGTGGAATCGATTGTTGATGAATCATATCTTGAAGCAATTGCGGCATGAGGGAGTTTCACTCGTCCTTTGCTGCAACCAATCAGCACTGTTCGATTCAGTCTCCACTTATTTGTGTAAATATTTGCCTAGGGATACCGAAAAGTAGAATATTAATCCTATAGCATTAGGCATTATTAGAGAGTATTAGTTTAGTTAGTTTAATTCACATGCAACTACACTAAAGCAGAATTATGGAGCCAATTTCATGGTCTGATGACACCCTTTTTATTCATTAAATCAAGACTAAAAGGAACATATTCACTCGTGTTCCATCATTTGTAATCTTAATATGCTTCTATGTACTTCCTTTTACAGATATGGGGTGAACAAACTGGAGGGAATGTTGCGGCCACTTGTAGAGAATGGCTTGAAATGTGTGTTGATCTTTGGGGTCCCTGCAAATATAGCAAAGGTATGAAAATCTAAAAAAGAGGGAAGGAACATACATACTATACTATCTAACATAACAATGGCTTAAACTGAAAGTGTCACTGTGTTTTGAAATAGATTGAATCAATCTAGTGAAGGTTAACCCGGATATGCTTCGTATGTCTTCATTGACCAAAATAATGACCTTTTATAGACTTTGGTTTTTTTTAAGGCGAGTGTTGCATGGAAAATGTACGTTGCGTGTCAAATACAGTATTTCGGATGGAAGTCTCAGTGTAAAGCAGAATTTCTGCTTATGAAGAAAAGTCAGTATGTGTGCAGACACTCTGATCTTTTGTGCATTAGGATGACAGAGGATCAGGGGCAGACACAGATGACACACCAGCCATGATGGCCGTGAAGAAGATCAGATCCCTCTTCCCCGATCTGCTTGTAGCGTGTGACGTCTGCTTGTGTCCCTACACGTCACACGGTCACTGTGGTCAGTGTCTCCTTGTATGCTAGACATTCTTCAGCAATGTTTTGTGGAACAGAAATAATATGCGGCATGACAAAACGTTGAAAACATTGTTGGTACCCTTCTATTAAAGAAAAATACACAATGGTCTCTGTAATAACTTGACGAGGCTGAAATTTGCCAAAATGCATGCTCTCGAGACAGTTTTTGGGAGAATGCTCTTCAGAAACTGGAGCTTTTTGGCAAGTTGCATCAGCTGTTTGAAATATGGAGAAGGTTATGCTTCACCTTTCTGATGCTGCTTTGCTTCATCTGGCACAGGGTCTCTTGAATTTGTGCAGAGTACAATCGAATATCAAGGCATTCTTGGGTGAAATGTGCTGCCCACTGTCAAAAAGCTTAGTCTCAGCCACAGGTCATGGGTCCTCCAGTAGCATAAAGAACAAAACACACAGTTGAAAGCACCCAAGGATGGCTAAGAACAAAACAGACTATTCTAAAGTGGCCTTTGAGGAAATCCTGTTGTACAATACATCTGTGGAAAGTGCAGAAACAAGCAGCTGAAGAAGGCACCTTTAAACCTGAGACAGTTGGAGCAGTTTGCTCATGAGGAGTTGGCCAAAATATAAAAATTAAGATAAAAGGCTACCATAATTTCCAAAAAAAACAAAACAAAAAAATATTTTTTTACATAATTCTTTTTGACCACATAAAAACAATGCCATATTTTCCTATACTGTACACACTTATTGGCCAAGTCTTGCGTTGCAGGTACACAAATATCACATATAAGAGCTGCATTAAATAATTAAACTACTCACAAAGTTAGGGATATTTGCTTTCAGGTGAAAACTTGGGATGAACCTAAAACGCTCTTTAACCTTTTACAGGAGAACCCAATTTGACCTTCTCTCGAATTTGAATCCACATGTCCAAATGTTCAGTGTTTCAGTACTTGTTTCCACAACTTGCTGGTCTCTAACAAGGTGCTGTTTGAAGCCTCGCAATGGCAAGATACTGTTGATCTATTCTTAGGCGTCGTCTTGGGCTCTTGATGTGAAAATGTGAACACCGTGATGAAGAGAACTGTTTAAAAAAAAACAAAAAATTCTAATTGAACCAGGACATGTATAAATCATTTAATGGAGCAAACATTACTTGTGATTTTTTCCATTCTGTTCCCTGCTAGAAAAGAGTGAATTGTGGAAAAGTATATTGAAATATTGAACAGTTGGACATTTTAGGTTCATTCTGAAATTGTAAGTCAAAAATGTAAGTCAAATAGTCCTAACTTTTTGTGAGTAGTGTATGAGGTCAGTCATCAAAGTTACAGGACTGGTATCCTAAAAGATATACAGTATTTGAAATACTATATACTATACTGTACTATATATATTGCGTTTTTCCCTTCAAAGTAATCCCCCAAGGAGTCCAAGTCTTTCTTGATGTTGTCCATGTTTTCAAAGTGAGTTCACTTGATGACCCCCTTGAGCTTGGGAAAGAGGAAAAAAAAAAATTGCACATGCACGGCGATATTCTTCTCAGTCAGGAGTAGTCGGATGATCAGGGCATTGTGAGCAGGCGCGTTGTCGTTCTGAAGCAGCCATGAGTTGTCCTGCCACAATGCATCTTTTCTTATCAAAGCAAACGCCACGTGACCTCTGTTGACATCCTGGTTGATTGCCTGGCTCACATTGAAGGGGAAAACCTTTAGATTGTAGTTTGGGTTTGAAATATATCTCTTGTGACCCCAGTCCTGGAACCTTTCTGCCTCGTATATTGCAGGTGCAGGTGTACCTAATAAAGTGTCCAGTGTACAGACAATCTCTATGATATTTCCTCTCTTCCAGGTATCTTGAACGAAGATGGTTCTCTGAACAATGATGCTAGCTGTTTAAGACTAGCAGAAGTGGCACTAGCCTACGCCAAAGCCGGTAAACACAATTTTCTTTTTATTTTGTTAACTTTTAAAGTGTATGTGTCATCATATGTTTTGGGTTTTTATTTTGATAAATGTAAAAAAAATAAAAAATAAATCACATCCCAATATTTCCCCTCACACAAAGGGTATAATGGGATAATTCTTGAAACAAATATTAAGTATAGGTATAATTTATGGCCACATCTTCTATGACTTGACTGGGAAAAATAACTCTAATACAAATGGGAACACTGATTCCTGTAATTGAGCTCAAAACAACATTTTGACCATATTAAGAAGAAACAGACTGGCAGGCATTGTGAGATATACCATGTCAGAGATTTTTTGGGAGTTTTAAATCAATATTTATAGTTTATTTATTATTCATGTTTTGTTGCAGGTTGTCACATAATTGCTCCCTCTGATATGATGGATGGCAGAGTCGGTGCCATCAAACAAGCACTGCTTTCTAATCTTTTGGGAAACAAGGTAAGTTGGACAAGTAAAAAAAAAACATTGGAAACTATGAATTTAAGTAAACCCAAAAAGACCGCATTATCTATTAATTTAGGAAGGCCCCCTTGTGCTCAGCCAGTGTTTCCCAGCTCAAGGTGAAAACCTACAGTGCTGTGAAAAAGTATTGGCCCCCTTCTCAAATTCTTATATTTTTGCATAGTTTCCCTACTTTAATGTTTAAGATCATCAAACAAATGAAAATATTAGACAAATATAACCCATGTGAACTTAAAATGCTCTTTTTAACTGGGGATTTCATTTATTAAGGAAATAAAAACTATTCAAATTTACCTGGCCCTGTGTGGAAGAAGTAATCCCCCCCCCCCCCCCCTGTGAAATTATGAATTAATTGTGGCTAATCACAATTTTAGGTGAATTTTCATTGATCACACCCTAGCCTGATTATCGCCAGACCTTTTCAATCAAGAAAAAATTTAAACAGAATCTTTCCCTGCAAAATCATGTCAGAAAAAATATCTAAAAAAGATGCAACAAAATGACACGATCCAAAGAAATTCCGGAACAGTCGAGAAATAAAGTAATCGACATTTATCAGTCTGGAAAGGGTTAGAAAAGCAATTTCTAAAGCTTTAGGATTCCAGCGAACCATAGGGAGAGCCATTATCCTCACATGGAGAAAACATGGAACAGTGGTGACCCTTCCCAGGAGTGGCCGGCCTACAATGATTACCCCGAGAGAACAGCAATGACTCATCCAGGAGGCCACAAAGGAACTCAGGATAGCTTCTAAAGAACTGCAGGCCTCCCTTGCCTCAGTTAAGGTCAGTGTTCATAACACAGCAATAAGGGAGAGACTGTGCAAAAATGCCATCCATCGCATAGTTTCAAGGCGAAAACCACTGCTGACCAAAAAGAACATAAAAGCTCATCTGAATGTTTCCCCAAGACTTTTAGTCGAGAGACTAATATATGGACTGACAAGATGAAAGTTGAGCTTTTTGGAAAATGTGTGTCTCGTTCCATCTGGCATAAATGTAGCACAACATTTCAGAAAAAGAACATCATACCAACAGTCAAACATGGTGGTGGTAGTGTGATGGTCTCGGGCTGCTTTGCTCCTTCAGGACCTGGACAACTTGCTGTGATTGACTGAACCATGAATTCTGCTCCTTAACAGAAAATCCTGAAGGAGAATATTCAGCCATCAGTTTGTGACCTCAAGCTGAAGCGCACTTGGATTCTGCAGCAGGATAACGATACAAAACACACCAGCGAGTAAATAAAAAATAAAATTAGCTTCAATGTTAACTTAAAAGTTCATGCTAAAAACCCTCCGCTTTTGCTGAGTTCAAACAATTCAGAAAGGAAGAGTTGGCCAAAATATCTGCACAGAGATTTGAAAGACTCATTGCCACTTGACAACAATGCTTGATTTCAGTTGTTGCTGCTCAGGGTGGCCCAAACAGTTACGTTTAGGGGGCCATTACTTATGCACACAGGGCCAGGTAACATTGAATAGTTTTATTTTCGTTAATAAATGAAATTCCTATTTAAAAACAGAATTTTAAGTTCACTTGGGTTGTATTTGTCTGATATTTCCATTTCTTTGATGATCTTAAATATTAAAAGTGGGGAAACTATGCAAAAATATAATAATTTGAGACAGGGGGCCAATGCTTTTGCATGGTACTGTGAACCATTGTATAACAAACCCAATTGAGGTGTACTACTCTATAGGTTTGAGCACAGGAGCTGTTGATCCTTTCAAGATGCAATAAGTCTTCCTCTCAGTGTCCATATGTTGCAAAAACTATTTCGCACTAATTCAAGCAATTTATGTTATGTTTGTCTTTAATTTCAGGTCTCAGTTCTAAGTTATAGCGCCAAGTTTGCCTCATGTTATTATGGTCCTTTCAGGCAAGTAAAGGTATAGGATCAAAACACATTTATGGACATTTATGTAAGCATATTGAAACTTGTCGTGGTCTCTTTGCAGAGATGCTGCACAGTCCAAGCCAGCTTTTGGGGACAGGCGCTGCTACCAACTCCCTCCGGGTGCGAGAGGGCTTGCCATTCGAGCTGTGGTAAATCTAGTAATTACACTACGCACAAAGAAGTTCACACACAGCTAAAAAAGAAGCTTCAGGATGAACTTAAAATGCACTATAACATTTACATCAGTGAAAGGTATAGAAGTGGATGTATTTGGAAATTAAAAACAAAACACCTGTGATGAATTTTGCCACTTTAGCCCCTTGTTAGAGGAGCAGGAAGTTGTGGTCAAACTATTGAAACACTGGAAAATTGGACATGTGTATTCAGAAGGTTTGAGAAGGTCAAATTAAGTTCACCTGTAAAGTTCCTAGTGCATTTTAGGTTCATCCTAATATTTTACCCAAAAGCCGAATATCCCTAACTTTTTGTGAATTGTGTAAATGTGTCCATTTGGTGTGCAAACGCTATATGTTGACGTTTGTGTAACACTGTTCTGTGCCTCAGGAGCGAGATGTAAGAGAAGGAGCTGATATGCTGATGGTGAAACCAGGTCTGCCATATTTGGACATTGTGAGAGAAGTCAAGGACAAGGTCTGTTTTAATAATGTACAGCATTGCTGTTTTACATAATGGCAAGCTTGAGAACCTTTAAAAATATATGCATTTGAAGAAAAGAAGAAAGTCGTTTTCCTCAAGGCATTTAAAAATATCGCTGCACGTCATTAGCCCATGTGTGGATGTAGTGAGTAATGTTTTTTGTTCTGTCTCTATTCAGTTCCCAGCTCATCCCCTTGCTGTGTACAATGTGTCGGGGGAGTTTGCCATGATGTGGCATGGAGCGCAAGCTGGAGCGTTTGACTTGCGAGCCGCTGTGATGGAGGTCATGACTGCCTTCCGCAGGGCAGGTGAGCATGTGGTGTGGGAAGTTAAAGCCAGAGTCATTATGAAACGCGCATTTCATCCGTTCCAGTGGTTGTACTGAGTCAGAACACATTAAAAAATAAACTGTAAAATTCAAACTGATTATTCTAGTTGATGACAATGTTTCAATGTTATTTTGCATTTCATCTAAATATTCTTGGTGCGAGATTAGATTACTCCCTTCAACAACAAAAAAAGAAAGTCGCAGCGCTCAGCGCCATACTTTCTGTGCTGTATATCTCAACAAACTCGAGAAATCCCAATACTCATTTTGATAGAGAGAATGATGTACTGTACAACAGCTTTCATCATGACGCTATACTCTGCTAAATCCAAATCCTCCTCATCACCAAAAGATAGAAGTGAAGAATCTACCGTATTTTCACGACCATGAGGCGCACTGTATTAAAAGGCGCAGTCTCAGTTACGGGGTCTATTTCTGTCTTTAACACATACATAAGGCGTACCGTATTATTGGGCGCAGGCATGGTAAAACATACGCTAGCTTAAAACATACAGTAGCATGCATGCACGCTAAAACATGCATGCTAACGTACGTTTTGAAAAAGGCAGCGGGAGCAAAACTGAGTTCGGTTGTACTTTATTGAAGTATTTAACAATGTACTCACATTATTTTTTGATCAATCCTCATCCACAAATCAGTCAAAGTCCTCATCTTCTGTATCCGAAATGAAAAGCTGGGCATATGTTCTCCATTAATCACGCCAGGTTCCCTCTCATCATTGTCGGAGTCAGTCTCGTTGCCGTGCGGCTCCTTAGAAATGATGCCGGCTTTTACGAAAGCTCGAACATCAGTGCAAGCCGACATGTTAGCCCAAGCATCCACACTCCATTCCCAAATTGTGGCGTAACTCGCCCGGCGCTGCCTCCTTGTCTTAGTGAAGCTGTGTTCGCCATCTGTCATCCACCGCTCCCACGCCGCTCCCAACTTCACTTTGAACGCCCTGTTTACACAGAAGTCCAGCGGTTGGAGTTCCTTTGTCAAGCCTCCCGGAGTGGTGGTAAGGTCCGAGTTATTGCACTCAGTTAAATGGTGACTGCAGAGAGGATTCTCCCGGCTTTTCTTTGCTCATTAATCCATTGCTCGAGTTGGTCTTCCAACTCGGGCCACCTCGCCTTGTTACCGCGTAAATTCAGCTTCGTCTTCTTGACTTGGCGAAGCTCGTTTTCCTGCTTCCTCCACTTGCGAACCATGGATTCGTTGATCTTGAATTCTCTCGCGGCTGCCCGATTCCCATGTTCCTCCGCATAACTGATAGCTTGCAGTTTAAACTGTGCTTCGTAAGCGTGTCTCTTCGTAGGTGCCATTTTCGGGGGTCCTTAGCCAAATCAATGTTGTTTTGCACAATGTATACCTACTGGGGGCGTGCCTTTAGCGTCCTCTGTCACGTGCACCCTTCCACCTTTAATGTCCGCATGCTATCCTCAGTCACGTCTGCCTTTCCTCTATATAAGCAACCTGTCGGCAGGAAATGCTCCCAGTCAGTCAAGCGGAGCGCTCATCAAAGTCACACAACAGCATTAACAGATTTTGGAACTCGGTGCATACACAAGGCGAGCCGCATTATAAGGCGTCCCGTCCATTTTGGAGAAAATGTAAGACTTTTAAGTGCGCCTTATGGTCGTGAAAATATGGTAATTACTGGTTAAACACACTGGTACATGGAAATGTCACGTTAATATGATAACAATTATTACTATACATTACTGTCTGGGCTAATTGTTTTATCCGTGTTTTTAAGGTGCTGACATCATCATCACATACTACACCCCTCAGTTGCTGAACTGGTTGAAAGAGTGAAGAATGAAGAACTGAGCCTCCCTTAAGAAGATATTGTCTCCTATTAAGCTAATGTCTCCTATTAAGCTAATGACCAAAAATCTGCACTTGAAAATGTCAGGGTAATACGCTTTTGGCAAATTCAGTAGATTTGGGCATTTATTTAAAATCTATAGTGGAAAACCGTAAGAATGTGTTCTTCTGTTATTATTATTTTTTTTTATTCTAGAGAGCCTAATATCACAGTTATAAACACTATATAGTACACTACTCACAAAAAGTTAGGGATGTTGATGAAATTTCAGGAAGAACATAAAATGCACGATAACCTTTTACAGTTCAACTTAATTTGACCTTTTCCAAACCTTTAAATGCTCATGTTAAGAGTATGGTGCATTTTAGGTTCATCTTAAAATTTCCTGCGAAAGTTAATTTCCTAAGGTTTTTGTGAGTAGTGCATGTCTGTCTCTAAAGGGCTGAACACTGAAAACGTAACAGTTAATCATAGATGTTGTTACTGTTTTCTTAAACACTATCTGCGCTGTCATTCGGATCGTCATTACATGACATTTGTGACCACAACCCCTTTGCACTAGAAATTAAAGTGTTTATTCAGAGCTCTTACTGTTGTGCCAACGTGTCGAACATGAGGCTTGCGGGCAAGATCCGGCCCTCCGCATTATTTGATGTAGCCGGTGAAAGCTTGCCCACAATTTATCCTTGACTTCTGTTTAAAACTAGCCATAACAATTGTGTTAACTAAATGCCGGGGCAATTATATAATATGAGGTGCTTATTAGGATTCCCTCACAGAACATGTTCGGTACGGGAAAGAAGTGTAACTGTCTCGTGCTTGAGCCACACAACTAGTTTGTTTATAAAAATTAAAAAAAATGCAGCTCAGCATCTAGCCAGCGAGCATCACAGCTTTCAATGTTTTTTTTAAAAAAATAAACAGCCTCTCCCAAGTTCTTTTTATGGCATAATAATTAAGACTGCTCAAATTGTTGCTGTTTCACTTGTCCGCATCCTTTATTTCTAAAAAAGACAAACTAATGATGTTGCAGTTTTCTAAAAAGATAAGATCTTAAGCTGTTGATGTTTCATTTAAATGTTATTAAACCTGGCTCTTTTTACAGATGACAAGCATTTTGCATATTGTTGTTCACTTACTGTACCAAATCATAAACTTAAAACCAAGGTATGTACTACAACTAACCAACATTTTTGGCATGCTGTTCCACCACTAGCAATGTGGTTTCACAGCTATAACTGACCCTGTACATAGAACAAAGATAATGTTACTGAAAAAAAAAAATATATATATATATATAATAAACAAAGCTGTCTAGCATTGGCTCTGGCTTTTATGCTATCAAAACATGTTCCCATGTTGCTAACATTGTGAAATGGTTAAAAAAAAAGCTTAATCAGATCATAAAAACTGACAAATACACCTTTTTTTTTTTAGATGTAGAATTTTTGAACACCGCAAATCATTTGTGGAGCAAACAAGAAACAATTATCTTAAATAAAGCGATGGAAGGGGAAACGTTTCTGAATTGGTTGTCTTTGTTGTGAATGCTCCCTGAATCAGGTTCCTCCATGTTGCTGCTGTCTGGTTTTTTTCTTTCTTTCTTTTTTCTCTTCCCCCACCTTATAAGACCCCAAGATCTCAACTGTGATTGACTTTACTTCTCTCTATGTAAGGAGTACATTTAACAAAACAACATTTTAGGGGGTAAAAGTCAAACGTTACCAGGAAAATAAATACATAAGTATAGTCCAGATACCTGACATTTTTTTACTTTAGTACAGTAACAAAGTATGTGCTCTTTATTACTTCCCACGACTGCTTTACACATGCCAGAAAATGAAGAGGCAAACAATGACCTAATAAAATGCAGTTGTAGATCATGTTAATCTCCAATAATAAACCTTGTTAAATTAATACCTGAAAATGTAAAAGACAATAATGTTAACACTTATCTTGTGACCAGTGAGTGCACCTGCCATCATTTTTCCAATGTGCTACAGTGTGGAAGGGTTTCTTTTCATAAACAATGTCCCTTGCAGGTCAAACAACAAGATTAAAATACCTTGTATAAAAACCATTATACTTTTGTATAATGAAATGCAGTGAAATAACCCGAATTTCAATGAAGTCGTATAAAATGTAAATTCCATTCCATTTTCTCCACCACTTATCCTCACTAACTGCATGCAGGAGGCGGGGTACACTCTGAACTGGTCACCAGCCAATCGCAGGGCGCATACAAACAAACAACCATTCGCACTCACATTGACCTACGGGCAATTTAGAGTCTTCAATGAACCTATCATGCATGTTTTTGGGATGTGGAGGAAACCGGAATCCCCGGTGAAAACCCATGCAGGCATGGGGAGAACATGCAAACTCCACATAGGCGGGGCTGGATTTGAACCCGGGTCCTCAGAACTGTGAGGCAGATGTGCTAACCAGTCGACCACCGTGCCGCCTAAAATTTAAATTAAAAAAATGAAAATACAATACAATGATTTGCAAATCCTTTCCAACCTACAGTATATTCAGTTCTATACACTACCAAGACAAGATATTTAATATGTATAATAATATTCAAGCTGATGAACATTTTTCTTTGAAGCTATCACTCATTTTTAATTTAATACCTACAACACATTCCCAAAAAGCTAGGACAGAGGCATGTTTACCACTGTGTTACATCACCTTTCCGTTTACCAACAAACAATTAGCCTTTAGGAACTGGAGACACTAATTGTTGAAGCTTTGTAGGTGGAATTTTTTCCCATTCTTGCTTGATGTACAACTTTAGTTGCTCAACAGTCTGGGGTCTCTGTTGTCGTATTTTGCACTTCATGATGCGCCTCACATTGTCAATGGTCTGGACTGCTGGCAGGCCAGTCGACTACTCACGGCCTTTTACTACAAAGTCAATGCTGTTGTAACGTGCAGACTGTGGCTTGGCATTGTCTTGCTGAAATAAGCAGTGATGTCCCTGAAAAAGACGTCGCTTGTATTGCTCCAAAGCCTGTATGTACCTTTCACCATGAATGGTTCCTTCACAAATATGCAAGTTGCCCATGTCATGGGCATTAACATACCCCTATGCCATCACAGATGCTGGCTTTTGAATTTTGCACTGATAACGATCTGGAACTATCTTCACCTACCGTCAAATAATGGAACCAATTGTTGTCACCTCCTCCAAAAGCCTTCTGCTGATGGTTTTGTAACCCATTCCCGCTTCGTGCAGGTCTAATCTTAGTATCCCTGACATCTTTGACAGCTCCTTAGTCTGCATCATGGTGGAAGGTGTGCTTTTTCCCTCGATGAGTTAAGATCTGTAGTATTGGGAATTGATTGATTGTACAACATGGGCACCAGCCAGACAGAATTTTGGCGGAGCGTACGAGTATGCCTATTTCACTCAATAAAATGCCCAGCATTTTAAGAGTTATGTTGTGTGTTTTTAATAATTTTTGGACCAATAGTTTGTTTATGACTATCATCACTAAACAACCACCAAACCACCCATCCATTCTCAGCACTGTTTGTCCTGCTCAGGGTCGCGGGGTGCTGCAGCCTATCCCAGCTGACTTCGGGCGAAAGGCGGACAACACCCTTAACCGGTCGCCAGTCAGTCGCAGGGCACAACTCTAAAACCTGGATTCTGATATTGGGGATCACCGTGTTTTCAGCCGACTACCCTGCACCAATTTGGTGAGTGACCGACAGGGGGCGACTCGCGCCCATTTTAGAGGTTGCATTATAAACTGCAAAAAATGTCCTAAAATCGGTTTCAGCGTTCTCTTTCATATAATATAGTCCATTTTGTCTCACAGTGACTTTTGTCATAGGCTAATATGAGATTCGCTTCTTTCATGTGCAGTTTAAGTTTTCAAAGTGGATTTATGAGGTAAAGATGAACGTGTATTGACTAGGCCATATTATCATTATTTAAAAGGAATCATTTTATGCTTGACCTGAAAATTGTGTCATTCCGAATGCATTGATTGAATGACGAGCATATGTATTTATTTGAGATGGCAGCCTGTCAGTACTTCTTCCAGTGGTATGACGTGTGGGGGCCGAGCAGTACGAGGGTCGCTCTCATTGAAGTTGAAGTCATCTGGATGGATGCTCTCACTCTCCCACACAGCGTCAGTCGGAAGCCGACGCAGTCCGTCTTTGGGCGCACAACAAGCCGTCTTGTCGCGTATGGCCCAGCCTGTCCGACAATCCAAATATGAGGCCACTGCTGACTTTGCGTGACTTGTTTTGAGAGGAGAAAGACGAAAGGGAAACGGAAGGAAAAGGGAGACTTATGTTCGGCGTCAGGGTGGGCACAGCCGGTCGTTTCTCCACTCCAACCGGTGCCGTACTTGACTCGTTGGGCCGAGCGTCATGGGCGGCAGAGCGGCGCTGGGGTGTTGCCTGTTGCTGGCCGTCTCCTGCTGCCTTCTTCCGGCGTGCAGAAGCAACATCACGGTGGCGGTGATGCTGCCGGACAACCACCACAAGTACCCGTGGGCTCTGCCGCGCGTCTTCCCGGCCATCCGCATGGCGCACGAGGATCTCCACGGCAAACACGGGCTGCTCCTCGGCCGCTCCATCAACATCCTCAACTTCAGCACCGAGGATCCCGCGGCGGGTTCGTGCGCCGAGAGCCGAGCCCAGGTGGTGGCCGTGGACGCCAAACTCTACATCCGGCCGGACGCTTTCTTCGGGCCCGGCTGCGTGTACCCGCTCGCCTCGGTGGGGCGCTTCGCATCCCACTGGAAACTTCCGCTCATCACCGCCGGTGGACCCGCGTACGGCTTCGACAAGCGGGACGAGTATCGAACCATCGTGCGCAGCGGGCCGTCCACCACCAAGCTTGGGGACTTCACCAACATGCTGCACACGCACTTCAACTGGACGTCCCGCGCCGTGGTGATCTTCCACGACTTGAGGCACGACGACCGGCCGCACTACTTCCTCTCGGAGGGCATCTACCTGAAGCTGAAGGAGGAGATGAACGTCACGGTGGAGGCCCAGCCCTATGAAGACGACTTCAAGTACTACAAGGAGCTCATTGCCTTCATGAAGGAGCGAGGCAGAAGTAAGCGCTGCTTTCATTTTTAACCTTGCCAAGTTTCAAATCAGTCCAACTTCAATACAATCATATGAACATCAGTTAAATAAGTGATTGTCCAGGTGTGTCAAATCATTTTGGTCACGGGCCACAGGTTTCCCTCACGGGCCGTCATGACCGTGGAACTATAGAAATGTATAATCATGTCATGATAAAGTTATATAGGCCTATCCGGTGGAACCACGGGTTTTTTTTATGCCCTAGTTTCAATATGATTCCTAAGCCTTTTGAAAAAACTTTGTTTTTAAATTTTTTTTTGCCGAAAATGTTGCCCACTTTTGTACATCTGCTTAGTTAAAATGCTTGCTATTTCGCAACGTTACTAAAAGTGAAGACAATTTGGAATTTTGGTCCAGAAGGACATGAAGTAGACGCACATGATTTTCTTACACGGGCCAGATGAAATGATACAGTGGGCAGGATCTGACCCCATGGCCTGGAGTTTGACACCTGAGTAAAACTCTAACCAAAATATTAGGTACACAGCTCCAGCTCAATAGCTATTTAAAACATGTACAGACATAATAATACTTGACTTGAACATTTTTTGCTAAAGTTCCTATTGTGAAACTTTACAAAGTCACCAAGAAGGATAACTTTTATTGCAGTGTTTCACAAGCTTTATTGAGCCAAGGCACATATTTTACATTTGAATAAAAACATCACAAAAAGTACATATACTGCAACAATGATGATCTCATTTCAATTAACTCCCAAATTGACTCACTCAGTGTGAAATCTGCGCCTGTTTTAGTTGAACACAAAGCGGATAAACTGGCAAGAAGCCAATAATTTTGTTTTATGAATGGCAATAGATGGACACAGGTCAATTGTACCTTCTCCAATCTAGTAGAAGAACATTTAATTGTTCTGCCTGTCATTATTTGTCGCTCGCATTGAGAGATAAACACAGAAATTTGTTTGTAAAATAATAATTTTCGGACCAATTATGGCAATTGGATAGTTTTCTGTGGCACATGTGATGATCTCCCATGTACACTAATGGCCTGCGACACAGTGGTTGGGAATCACCACCATAATTACTTCTAAACACATACAAAAATCACACCAGAGAAGATGACGAAAAAACTGTTCTTGCTTTAAGTTGAATTAACTGGAAACATTTCGAGGTTGAGGCCTATTTTTTTTGAAAATAATTACATTTATTATTGATAACACCATTTAAAAATTGTTTTTTATGTAGGTGTACTTAATGATTTGGGTGTCGAGCGAAGCGTCCAAGGTCACCATATTCACGGTGTCTAATCAGGTTGGATCGTAGAAAATGTTATTTTATGATATTATCCAAGCAAAGGCAGAATTGTTGACACAGCTCTTGAACTGGATCTCATTAGACTGCATGGCATTGACAGGGTGCTCTGCAAAAGAAACATATGTCTGCATTGTCTAACACCAGCCACCTGGCTGATGACTTTATATCTCTCACTTTTAACAAAAGTCCAAAATTGGACATTTTGTATGACCCGAAAGTCAATAAATTGACCTGTTGTATAAAGTAGATTATTATTTTTCTTTTTCTTTTTAATGCACGGCAGATGAAAACAGATTTTAAGATAGAATTAGTTGAGGTAAGAGCCTTTTTATTCAAGTGTTACTACAGAGGAATGTTTAGGCTGTTGCTCCGAGTTTTATTGCGGGGACCACCACCTGAGACAGACACATCATTTGAGATGAATTGGGTGCCCCTCCAGCCAAAACAGTCACATGACTTGGGGAAGAGTCTTTGAACTCTTACTTGCTTTAAAATGAAAGCACATCGTTGATAATGGTGTCAAGCTATAGGAGTTTACAAAGGCATGATAAGATTAGGCATTTGCGGAATCCCTACTCACCGTTGGATACGGCTATAGTATTGCAATACCATTACATACAAACATGTACAAGCGAGGAGAAAATCTCACCAGAGAAGATGACAAATGAGCTGTTCTTGCCTGTAGTTGAAGAATCTTGTTGTGAATCTAGATTGTGTGACTAGAGACTGGATTAACTGTAGGCAAGTGCCCAGTGACACCGCCGTGCGTTTGCATTATGCAGACTTCATGTTGCACAAGGTCTCCAAACTACATGTAAAAAGCACAGGATTTGCAATATTTATTTATTTATTTTTTTGGGCTAAACAGTCGAGAGGTCCCAGGTTCGGAGTTGGCATGTTTTCCCAGTGCTTTTGTGGGGTTTCCATGTACTCGGGCTTCCTTCCGCATTCCAAAAATATGGATGAAAGGTTAAGTGAAGTCTCCAAAATGTCATAGGTGTGCAAATGTTTGTCGATATGTGCCCTTTGATTGGCTGGCGACCAGACCTGCATGAACCCTGCCTCTCACCCAAAGGCAGCTGGGATAGGCTCCAGCTCACTCGCGATCCTAATGAGGACAAACGGCATAGAAAATAGATGGGTGGATATTTATTCATATTTTTACAATTGTTATCCATTCAATATACAACTGAAATATGGTTTTGATTGACTTGTAGGCTAAAGTCACAGAATAAGGAAAAAGTTATTAAATTCAGTATTGCTATATGTTCCTCCATCCAAAAGTCCTTTCTCGAGTAAACGCATATAATCAAACTAAAATAAACCGACTGCGCTGCATGAAAAGAGGTAGTCAGTCATCGTTCCCAAATAGGCATAAACCACAAATACTGTAGCTGTTTTGAGGTCACTGCTGAGTGATAATAATATTAACACAAACAGCTTTTGAAGTCATAAGTTTTATTTCCAGCTCTGTACGTAACACACAGACGTGACTTATGTTATTTATTTAGTTATTTACTATTCACTTTTTTCATGACTCTGCCAACCAAAAATACACGAAGTTCAACTGATCAAAATACATAAACCTACGGTAAAAGACACCCAATCATTCATCACTCAAGTCAAGGTAAATATGCATTATTTATTTTCAAACTTTCTCCTTTCCATGCTGGCAGAATTATTTTTATTTTAATAGAAGATGCATACTGCATATTTACATTTAAGAGGACCTTTAGCAGCCTTCTGTGCTCCCTGCCAGGAAAAAAAAAAAAAAACACAGTATGACGCAACCAAGATTTGGTTGCGTTAATGTCATTATTGTCTGTGTGATTAAGAGCAAATTACCAACAACACCAACTGTAAAAAAAAAAGTGCAAACATTTGGGGTGTGCTGCATTAAATTTTTTATTTTGTATTTTTTGCTTGTCCATATGTAGATGTTACTGTAGATACTTTATCGAACTTGAAGAAAATTCACATATTCACTTATCCGATGATGAAGAACAGGCCTTGCCATTAATATTGAACTTTTCCATTGATACCATTGTGAATAAATTCGTTACAGAGGTTCGTTACAAAATCTGGCTAATTGTAGCTGTCCTATTAATTGTTTTTTAATGCCAAAATGGCTGCTGTGAAAAGTGTCATTAAGGCACCAAACAAAACAAGTGCTGTCCTTCGACTTTTTCATGGTATTGTTGGCGAACGTGAATTTCAGGGCGCAGCAATGACAAATGTGTCTGTGTTTTCATGCAAAGCTTGTTACTATGCTATGAGATCGACTAAGCTATACTTAGTGAGCTTGTGCAACACCAGAGGCATCCTTATTACAGTTTTAGAGCTTTGAAGACTGGGGTCCATTTAAGCTGTCTAGTTAACACGCAGGATTTTGGGGCAGGTCAAGTCACAAATGAAGAAGACGTGAGGAGTGTTTTAAACAGTTTACAGAAATGTGTCACAGCAGCTGACCTTTCACCTAGCCTTCTAACCTCTTGCGCAAACTCAATGCACCTCTGCCTGCGTGAGAGAGGGAGTGTGAGTGAGTGAAAGAATGTGTCGGAGGCTTTGAAGCCTAAAAAACCCAAAAATGTCAGAGCAAAACTTTGGCGCGTTGGACCTCCAGAGCATTAAATAAGTGTCATCAATACAGAATGTACAATAGTTTACATTAAAAACGAAATCCAAGTGCTGTACAGCCCTAAAGTATTTCAACTAAAAATGTATCGTATAACGTTTTGTCATTAGTGTTAAAGAATCTTTAAATAGACAGTTTGTAATTTTCTTTTTTTTCCACTTTCGAATTGAAAAGTGCCTTTCATGACTCGTAAATGGACTTTTCTCGCTTCCCATGTTCAATAGTGCATAATTGCGTCTTGATTACCATCAATGTTGCATTCTTTGTGTTTCTACCATATTTACGGTCAGTTGACCACCAAGAATGGATCATATTCGACCATTTCCGTTTTCAACACCACTTATCCTGGTTAGGGTCGCATTAACCTTAAAACATACAGGTTGCATTTTTTTCCCACACATGTCGATCGGTTGTACAAATACAAATAATAGCAAAGACACTGCATAGTGCTAATTAAAGCAAAGAATCCCCCCACTCCTTGCAGACCACCCCTTATCGGATGAATTATGATGCTGTTGCAGTGAGCCGGAGGTCATAGAAGCTAATGGTTTTGTCAGAGCTTGCTAGGCATTCACTTTTATCCCAGCAGATAACCTCGAGGCTATCAGCTCTGCCAAGTGGGGCTACATGACGAAAGGCTGAGACTGGGGAGAAGATCGCTAAACTATTGTGATGACTCACGTCATTTGAGCTTTTACAGCTGACAAAGTGATTGGGTGCAGTTGGACAGTCAAACTCCTGTCCGCCACTGCCTTTAGTTCCCCAAATTCTTCCTTGCAATTCCTGGCAAACGGAGATGTGGGAAGTACTGTGGTCGGAGGAATCAGAACCATACTATTTTCCATTATTAGAACAAAACATATTTTTGAAAAATACTTATTGCCACTGGATTTTACATTCCGTGAGAAAGAGCCCCCAGTTTGTTCGACAGTTCTCTCTGCAGAATCATCAGAGGTCACTGATATTGGATGAGAGAGCCTGACTCACAATCTTTGTGCTCGTTCTTACAAATGTGTTTGATGGTGTTGAGGTCAGGGCTCGATGGGATGAGTCAAGTTCTCCCACACCAAACTCATCCAAGCATGCCTTTATGAACCTTACTTTGTGCATTGGGGTTAAGTCATTTTGGAACAGGAAAAGTCCTTCCTTATTCTTTTCTGTTCTAAACAGTTAAAAACATTTAAGAGTCTGGAAAGTAAACCCAGTCATTAAAAAAAACAAAACAAAAAAAACATTTTAAATGAAATGAATTAAAACTGCATTTCGATGAAAACGCCGTTTGGGTAAAGACTCTGAGTGAGTTGAAAGCAGTAATCTGAAAAGTAAATATATTTCTGCTCCCATCACTACAGTCACCTTCTGAGTCCATTAAAGCCACTCAATATTTTTTTCCCCTCCACTCTGTGATAGGGTAGGATGTTTTTTTCTGAGTAGCCTGTGTCATATGTTTTCATTTAAAATGTGTTCATTTCATTTGAAGAGAGAGAAGTAGATTGCATTGATGTCTCTATTGGTATGGAATGGACCTAGAGTATTTTATTATTTCCTTTTTGGGACTACTGGAATGGAATATGGGGTATGTTGTAAAAGGGAGTTGGAATCCTTATTCTTCTTCTTATTATTATTAATACTATTTTTATTATTATTCATTCATTTCATTTTCACTACGGTCGGGGGCCTGCTGGAGCCTATCCCAGCTGACTCTGGGTGAGAGGCGGGGTAAACCCTGAACTGGTCGCCAGCCAATTGCAGGGCACGTATAGACAAACAACCATTCACAGCTACAGGCAATTTAGAGTCTTCAGTTAACCGACCATGTATGTTTTTGGGATGTGAGAGGAAACCGGAGTACCCGGAGAAAACCGACACAGGCACCGGGAGAACATGCAAACTCCCCAAAGGGGAGGCCAGATTTGTACCTGGGTCCTCAGAACTTTGAGGCAGATGTGCTAACCAGTCGTCCATCGCCCCTATTATTATTATTATTATTATTATTATTTTATTGTTGTTGTTGTTTATTATTGTTTATTTATCTGCTGCATACGGCCGCACCAAAACTAAATTTTAAAGATCTTGCATTTTGGTTATTTACATTTCCATAGAGCGACTCTCTAACATGGACTAAGTATAAAAGTATCAATTTGATTTCAAAAAATCTGTTTGACCAAGTTCGGTATCCGCTTTGTCCATATTTGGCCAAGACCACCCCCTTTCCTGTGATTGGTTGCCTCTGTGTAGAAGACCCACTTGTGAAAGCACTTGTTTGTTATGTTGACAGCGCTGGCTCGGGACCAGAAAGGGAAGGCGGAGATCTTTCCTAGTGATGTAGATAAAGCCGAGAAATTTGAATGACCTGATTTCAGTCCACTTGGCAAGAAAACGTCTGGAACTTAGGAATGCGTGGACGACTTTAACTCACGTTTTATGTTGTCTCAGGCACTATAGAGACTATATTACACCCCAAATACAATTAAAAGGGGTTTGGCAAAATATGTCCCCGTCAAGCACAACGGCTCATTATTTTATACAGAGACAAGACTACCATCAATCGTTACATCACTATATACAGTGTGTGTGTGTCTATATATATATATATATATATATATATATATATATATATATACATACCAGGTGATTGAAAAGTAACTCCCTGTTTTTACGTACTTGTCATTTATTTCTGAACTATAATTCTTTCAAGAAATGAACATGAGAAGAAAGTGTATTGCATGGAGTTTTATTGAAAATTCGAGATGGGCGCCAGCATTAGCCACCAGTTTCTCAAGCCGCCTGGGAACCACGTTAACTGATTTCACCAGGAACTCTTTTGGGATGGAAGAGATAACTTCTCGTATTCGCCCTTCAAGTTCTTCCAAAGTCGTATGTTTGGTAGAATGGACTTTCTCCTTTAATCATGGAACATACACTAAATATTGAGAAAAATATTACAACATATGAATCAATTATAAGTATTTTAATATATGGAGTTACTTTTCAATCATCCTGTATATATATATATAAACACACGAACAGATCTCCTGACTCTGAGGCAGACTTGCAAACCCATCTAAGACACCATGCTGCCCGCCTATCAATTTTCACTTTTTCAATTGCAAATGGCCTTTTGAAAGACAAACCAAACCATATATTAATTTCTATTGCAGTAAATCAGTAAGCAGTAACTCTCCTGTGCATTCACAGCATTTCTTTACGTTAGAACATTTCTGAGATTGGATCTGTTTACCCCAAAGACTTGTTGACTACTTCACATATTTACATAATAGATACAGTATTTAGAAAAAAATGGTATTTGGAAAAACAATGGAAATTTGACTGAATACATTCATCAGTTGGCATCATATCATATTTGTTTAAGTCAATTTTTAACATTCTGAATATTTAACATTGAAATGTTATGCAAGTTTAATACGTGTAATAATAACACTAATATTAGGACATAAAAATGTTAAAACAATCAATCTTGAATAACGAATGACAAAGTCGTAATGCAAAGTTGATCCCTTTTAATACACTTACTTCTAACAAGTCAACTGCTTTCAATGTAAATTTCGAAACTCCAAACAAGTGACAATGTATGGTGAAACTGGAGTGGTACGGCCATGAATGTGAGTAATTTCTTGTGTCTGCACTGTGTATCAGTCTCCTCTTTCAACACCTCTTGTAGAGGCTGGTGGCAAAAAGCCAAAGAAAAAGTACGACACACTATTTTAGGACAGAGTTTTATATTTTTTTCCCCCCCGGTACTACTTCAGTGGTAGTTGATTTCAGTGTTTTCACTTTTCACACAACTTTTTTGCAATCAAATACCAAGAATGTAGATTGTTGTCTTAATTGTAGCAAAGGTGAAAATAGAGGATTATGGCCTAAGATCTTGAAGAGTGACAAGTGGAACAAATTGACCAAACAACTTGAATGTGCATTTGTGTGTAAGTCTGTTTACTTTAAGGCTACCACAACACACAAGGCCATTTTGCCCTTGACTGTTGGGGCATTTATTTTGGGTGCAATCCAGGAGACAGCAGAACTACTTGGCATGGTAAAACGTGATGGAACAGATGAGAGTTGGGGTCCAACATTAGTCTAACCAATGAGGAAATGTCTGCTAAGTGGCCTCTGAGCTGTGAGCCTCCGCTCCAGCATATGTCTGGAATGAAAATAATGGTGGTTATATATTTTTGTGGCCCAAAAGCATGCTAGTGAAGGGTGAAAGTTCACTGTAAACAGAGGGAGGGGCCTTAAGGTTGATTCCTGTTATAGCAGACAATGAGATGTTGGTTTATTTATTTTATTATTATTATTTTTTTTTTTTACCACGCATGTGAGCGGCTTACCTGCCAAACAAAGATACTGGATAAACCTTTAAACTTTTAATTTAGGTTGCAACCCGACTGAACAGCAAAAGCAACATTTGTGTACATTCCATGTTTACCTCACTTTTTTTGGCAGAACTTATTGTGCCAAAGGTAAAACATCATGGATTGCAAAAATAGTAAAACGAAACAACAACAACAGTTGAATTTATATGGAAAGTTTTATAAATGCCAAGATTTACTGTAAGAGGATAGAAGAGTAGTTATCTTCTTGTGTATGTTAAAAACAAGGCTAACAGATACAAATAAATAGAATGGCCAAAACCAGATACCTGTACGTGTTGAACAGCACATTACAAGACATTATTAAACAGGTGTTAAATATTTAAACAGGAGATTTGATCGCGATGGTATCAAAGGCTACACGCATGTAAAGAGTATGGCCACATCTAGTGTTACTAGAATGACGATAATAGACCATTAGTGTTCAAAGGGACTGTCTTGGTTCCCAGGAGCTACTAATGTAACAAGTGCCAACAAATCATAATGGCATGAGACAGCATGACTCGCCAATTAATTGAAACATTTTCTGAAGAAAAACGTGACACAATACAGTGCGGTCTACTGACTAACTATTCTTTAAAGCAGAAATAGTAAGAATTTTCACAATTTAAAGTGGTGATCTAACAACATGTCTGTGATACTACATTTACATGCTGCTTGATCTCCATGCAACGTTTGATACTATTTATCATCACATCCTCAAATATAGGCTGAGGAAATGAGTGGGCACCTCAGGGACCATCCGTTACTCACTCATATCCTATCTAGTCTATTAAATAAATCTTTTAAAATGGTTTTTGGCCCCCAAGAGTCAGTGTATGTCCCCCTATCCTGTGGTGTTCCTCAAAGGTCAGTCTTAGGGCTCACCGTTTTTGCACTCAACATGCTTCCTCTTAGGGATGTCATCAGCACAGGTAGGAAGGTACTGTAACTCATACCACTTGTATGCAGATTACATCCAGATTTATTTTTCTCTTCACTTTGATAGTGCAGATGAGATACTGTGTGACTGCTTGACTGGAATTAATAACTTGATGGCTCACAACTTGCTTCAGCAGAAACTAATGTATAAACTCTTGATCACAACATCTTAGCTCCAAGGATCTCTTTCTAAAAAATTACACCCAAGCATAAGAAAGCTTAGGTTAATTTTCGATCAGGCCAGGCTTTTTGAAGAAAAAACATTAAAACTGTAACCCATTCCTGCTTTTACCACCTAAAGATATCTCTAAACTTAAATCTATGTTGCCTGATTCTGAACTAGACGATCATGCAGGGTTTTTGTCTCCTCATGTCTTGAATATTGCAATTCTCTGTTCACCTGTCTCAACAAATCTTCGTTAGACCATCACCATTGAGTCCAGAATGCCTCTGTTGGGGTTTTGTCAAGATCCCTCAGGTTCAGCAGAATCACTCCCATTCTGTCGTCCTTGTACTGGCTCCCTGTTAATTTTCAGATTCAGTACACATTTTTAAAAGTCACATACAGAGCGTGTTTAATTAATAATTGTTCGTTGACCAATGGATACAGTAGACCAGCACCATTACATCTACTTCACCTGACCCCTATCTTTTTCTGCAAAGGTACCTCACGTAGTGGAGCAAAATGATGGCTCCTAGGCAGAACAGGTTTTGAGACTCGCACAAAGTTGAATTAACTTCCAGACTTCGGTGTCAGTATTATGGGCTTCAGTAAGTGTGGAGTTTTTTGAAACAATATAAAACTTACCAGTCATTACTGGAATTATTGAATAGTCATTATTATATATTGTTGATGTAGAAAATCTCCGAGACCAGGGGTGTCAAACTCATTGTAGTTCAGGGGCCACATACAGCCTAATTTGATGTCAAAGGTGCCGGACCACGAAAATCACATCATGCTTAATATAATAATAAATAACAATATGTTTTCCCCTAGTGGCACGGTAGACACCTGGTTAGCACATCTGCCTCACAGTTCTGAGGACCGGGGTTCAAATCCCGGACCCGCCTGTGTAGAGTTTGCATGTTCTCCCCGTGCCTGCGTGTTTTTTCTCCGGGCACTCCGGTTTCCTCCCACATCCCAAAAATATGCATGGTAGGTTGATTGAGGACTCTAAATTGTCCTTAGGTGTGAATGTGTGCATGAATGGTTGTTTGTTTCTATGTGCCCGGGGATTGGCTGGCGACCAGTTCAGGGTGTACCCTGCCTCTTGCCCGACGTTACCTGGGATAGGCTCCAGCACGCCCGCGACCCTAGTGAGGATAAAGTGGTACAGAAAATGAATGGATGGATGTTTTCCCGTTGGCCGACTGGTTAGCACATCTGCCTCACAGTTCTGGGGACCGGGGTTCAAATCCTGGTCCCCAAATTTTGGGGAATTTAGTTACCATTATCCAAAATCACTGTGCTTAGATTTAGTGTTCTGTAAAACAACTGGGCAGATTATATATTAGTGTATAACATCTAAATAAAAGTGGCACATTTTAATGTGCCAAATGAAACAAATATCTGTATGTTTAATTAAATAAATTATTTAATTATATAATTAATAATAATTAATAATAATTATTTATCTCTGTCGTTGTCCCCCACGCTGCTGCAGTTGTGTACATCTGCGGCCCCCTGGACACTTTCCTGAACATCATGAAACTCTTCCACAGCGAGATCCCTAGACCCAGAAAACTACGCCATTTTCTATCTGGATGTGTATGCAGAAAGCTTGACAGAGCGCAAACCATGGCAGAACTCTGACCTTGACGGGGACGTTCCCATCAAGGTCTTTAAGGTACGCTGAATCCAAAACACATTCACACATTTGAACATCCACTCATTTTCTCTCGCACTTAGAGTGTTGGGTAAACTTGGAGCCTATCCCAGCTGAAGGTGGGCAAGAAGTGGGGTACATCCTAGACTGGTCACCAGTCAATCGCAGGGCACATATAGTATATTAACAAAAAAAGAAAAAACATTCACACTCACATTACGGACAATTTTAGATTTATTCTTCCATTGACCTAACATACATCTTTGCTGGAATGTGTGAGGAAGCTAAAGTATCAGGACAAACCTCAAGCCAACACAGGGAGAGATACCATAATCTAATAAATTAAAACGTAATAAAATGAATGCTGCAAAGTTAGTACACAAGCGAAAAAGCAACACGTGGTGTCTGGGCTGGTTGATAATTTTTTATTGACCTCTGAAGTAGATACCATAAGTAGGTAGAAGTGATCCAAGGTTGTCATGGCAATTGACATAGGTACTACATAGCCAGTGTACCATCAAAACAATGCTGTTGTTTTTAAAAATATGTTTTATTTTTATTTTTAGAGTACTGCAGACCAATACATTGTTATGCGTTGCATAGCTATGATTATACCCTATTTTTCTGTGTCCTTTTAGTCCGTTTTTGTTATAACCTACCGACCTCCTGATAATCCTGAGTACAAAGACTTTCAGAAACGACTCCATGTGAGAGCACAACAGGATTTTGGTGTGCATTTGGAACCATCCCTGGTATGTTAAATTATATGACCATCATGGAGTTAATGTTAAGTGACAGGATCATAATGTCAACTTTGTCATCATGCAGATGGATTATATCGCAGGCAGCTTTTATGATGGGTTTGTGCTGTATGCAAAGGCCTTGGAAGAAACGTTGGCTGACGGTGGCGCTCAAAACGACGGCATCAACATCACAATGAGAACACAGAACCGCCAAATCTGGGGTGAGCAACTATATTGTGTGTTTTACACTAAACCCTCCTTTTTAGCAATAACCTAGCTTCTGAGTTAATTATGAAGGCTTTTCTATTGTGGTGCTATTTCATTGTCGTATTGATACACATCAGATTCTTCATTTGAAGTTTTCGCTTCTTTACTTACATAAATATCTTGATCATGTATCGTAGCTGATTTGTTTTCTTCACGATATCAATTATTGCTTAATAGCCATTCTGTGATATTTTTGTTCTTAGCAAAATGAAAAAGCTCAATGGGGAGATACCCATGTTATACGTTGGCAGGTCATACATTCCCTCCACAACTTCATAATGCACTTTTCTGTTCGTTTTCCTCAACTGTTTTCCCTTTCAAGTCTTCACTGCCATGAAATGCTCAAACACTCTAGCAGCTGCTCTATTTATTGTTGTACTGTGGCAAAATGATGGAGAAACAATAACATTTAGATGAAGGTTTATACATGTCCACAATAATAGGATAGGATATCATTTCACATTTGCAGTTTTAGTCAATCCTAAAAATAGAGTGGTATTCCAAGTGAAACAATGCTTTTTAAGCAGTTTAATTAAGTTGAAATTGAAATATTTCTTCCGATATCAACATAGCCATTCCCCCGCTACAAATGACTGAATCTCCACTTGAAAAGTGATTCGGCCACGTAGCTGTTGTAGCCACTCAAGTAACACTCCGGCATCAAATGATGTCGAATGAATGTTGACTCAGTCAACTTTAGGTGACCTGCACGCACTAAAGCAAAATGAGGATTATGATATGCCCTCTAAACAAAACAATGACACTGTTAATAAAGCATTATGACTCAAGTCTTCTCTGAAATAGTCCATTTAATGTTTGATCTGGCTGCCCACACGGCTCCTTGTTTACCCTATTGGCTCCCACATGGATTCACATCACTTTGCAAAAACAATGGAATTTTTTTTTTGGGAGTTTAGACCTTTGAACCTTTTATGTTGCCCGCTTTTACAAAAACAGGCATTTTTAATGGATTGAAGGCCACATTCCAGTTCATGATGATTTCACTGACGTCTTATTCTGAACCTATTCTCAGTATTAAGAAATTATTTTTTTTTTGTCTAAGAATCCTCATAAAGAGATGGACCAAAGATTTGTGACATGGAAGTCATTGTATTCCTATATGAAGCCTCATTAGCTGTGGGCTTGGGATCTCCACAATTATGAGAAATGGATGTGAGCCTTTCTAATGCATGATAGTTAACCATCTTGGAACTATGTTTAAACACCATCTCAGGAAAACCAAGACGTAAGAGCCCTAGAAAAAAGAAACATTGCTTTGGTTTTATTATTCAACCCTCCCATGAGTTAAATGTATCTCACGTTTCTAATAAAGCATGAGGCATCACATTATCTGACTAGACCTTCAATGTGGATGTTGTTGCCAGGGGTGACAGGTCTTGTTACCACAGACCACAAAAACGCCAGGGATATAGACATCAACCTTTGGGCCATGACCAACCAGGACACAGGAGAGTATGGGGTAAGTGTACCCATTCTTTGTATTTATTGTTTTCTTTGAGTTACCACAGGTCACACTATATAGCATGTTCAGGACAGCCAGGTTGGAAATGAAAACCAGCATTCCAGAGTTATAAAAGATTGCCAAAAATGCCGTTGAAAGCCTGTGCACAAGTCTATCCTCCCTTCTCCTCTCGCTCTTAACCCTGTGAATGCATTAAGATCCGCTCTGGATTCCGTTCTTATTCCATGAGATGCAGTCAGATAAAAGAAAGTCAAACAGAAGACACTCTGTTCGTGTCCTTTAGGTTGTTCAAGATGCTTTGTTTGTGTGTATGTGTGCTTTGTGTATGTGTGTGTGTGTGTGTGTTCATGCAAACCTTTTCATGCAGCGTATCTGTCTACTTTCTTTTTGTAAGGCCAGTAGGCCTTTTATCGGCTGAAGAACCATATGGACATTACACACTTTACATTCTCAGTGAACACAATAAAGACAACATTAGTCAAATGTAATGTGTGCTTAATTTGAACACAACAACACATTGACAAATGTGTGTTTTGGAGTCGATTCTGATCTCCTTCTATCTGGCATTGGAATTGATGGAGATAATGAATGTAGGTTAAAGCCACATCCTTTGGCTATTAGTATCTTGACAAATATTGGGGTCCTGACTTCTCTAATGATAATATGCTTAAAACCACAAAATTCCACCACAGTCAGAGGAAAATATTTGTGTGTTGTGATCTGCAAAATCCTTTTTCTTTCTTTGAGTGCAAAATAAGTGGGTGAGCTACATTTGACTTCAGTCAGAATTTCATCAAGGTCCTCTGAGGCTGTCAGCGGGAGCTCTTGCTCTCATTTATCCTTGGCTTTAATTAATTGGTGCAGTTCTATAACCGAGTGACCCGGGTAGCCGGCCTTGTTTTATAATTCTCGTGCAGGTTTTAAGGTCTGCGATCAGCTGGTGGGCAGTCCAGGGTGTACCTCGTCTCTCGTTCAAAGTTGGCCACCTTAACAGTCTGATCTTCTGAGAGCATCCATCAATTTTCTATACTATTTTACTTGTCCTTGTGGATGAGCTGGAGTCCAATTCAACTGACTTTTGGAAAGAGGCTGCGTACACCCGGGACTGGTCATCAGTCAAACGCAGGGCACACGTTGACAAACACAACCCACACAAGCACCGCGAGACCAACACAAACTCCACACAGGAGGGCCTGAGCTGAGAGTTGAACCAAAATCTCTCGAGTGTGAGGCTAATTATATTATGTGGCTCTCAATTTATGTTGTCATTGTCAAGAAAAGTACAGAAATCAAAAGTATTATTTAACCAGTCATAAGTTAAATTTGAGTAATAATACAATATAAATACCTGATAATTTCAATTGCAAGTGAGCATTGCGATGGAAGCTCAATTGTGATTGATCACAATCTATTCCAGGAGACCGGTCGACCTCCTATTTCTTCAGCTTGAAAACAGTTTTCCCTATAGGATCTAATGGAAATAGAAATTAGGTTGAGGGTAAAATTTATGCCCTCGTTAAACCTTTATTCACTCTGCTGACAAAAAAACAGTTAAATGAAAAGCCAGTTATTTAGAAGTGTGTGAAACAATACTGTATATTGGTGTAAAGCGCCCCTTTGTCCAAAACAACAACAACAACTTGTAACATTCACATGGTTAATTTGTGCAGTGCATACAATTTGTTTTGTGTAGCCGCTCTTAACAGCCAAAGACAGTCCTTGAGTGATAAGCAGCCCAAAGCCCTCAGCTACTATTTCACCTATTTTCGTCTGTTCAGGCCCTGCCCCCACACCCGTCACCCGCTGCATTATTTTGATGACCTTCCATAAAGGGGTGATGGTTTTCAAGGTTAAAGCAGAGAGGACACATCATGCTACAAGCAAAGGGGGAAAATAAACGAAACAAAACAAAACAAAACAAAAAAGAGCCTCTGAAATGTTTGCAACTCAGGAGTCACGCTTCACAGCAGGAAAACAGATGTACCATCAAAATAAAGCTCACGCTCCGAGATGCTACTGGTCAATCTTTGCATAATCTTATTTTAGGAATATCCTGTATACTGCCCACCATAACTTGTATCATGATTTCTGATGTGCATGAGCCTGTTAATTAAGTTACTTGTGGCCACTAGAATGAATATCACAAATAGTAGCATTTGATTTAAACATATTCTATGATTATAGACTTTGTAATTAACCTCAATTAGTCACTGTAAATGTTAATTTAGTTCTAATATTTGACATGTTTCAAACACGTACGTGAAACTAACAACATACAATCAAAAAGCAACATAATATGATTTCAAGATGCATTCTGAACTGACAATATATTCACAACGCTCGAACTCATACATTTACTGTAAATGGTCTTATTTTCAAGCTTTTGAATTACTTTTATGTAATCTCAAGCAATATATTATTATTCTTTTACTTCCAAGTACATTACAACAGTAAAAACTAAAAAATATCCTTGACCAAAAAGTAAACTGACCAACAGTTGAATACAAATTGCCATTTCTACCATCCAAAATGATCAAAACAAAAAACACAATCCCTGTTCGATATCGGCGTAAAATATTGAAGTTTAATTGATTTACTCCAGGCCATCATTACTGGGCAGTTATTTTAAAGACAATTCCAGTGATATACGCATAATTTTCCTGTGACAAATATTAAGAAAGTTATGACTCTTTCAAACTAGTGAAAATGGACCAATTTATGGTCAACCTCTTAATGCAAAGTCAAGGGGGGGGGGGGTCGGGATTTTAGGTGTGACCTATTTGGTTCAATCTGAGTTTCAACCTTTTGGAACTTTTGTCATCTTTATCCTATTTTCATAACACCGGTATTAATGGAAAATGTGCATGTGTGTGTATTCACAGAATTAGTTGGCATTGTAAGTGACGAAAATATGAGCCCACTTTAACAGTGGAAGTGACAGAAAACATGAGCTGTCATGACGTGTCACAGTAACTTCACAACGGACCTGGCCAACTGTACGGGCACAAAGTTTGTTTGTAAGACAGACAATTTACTTCAAAATTGCCAGAAACATGTCAAAGTATCCAATAATTCCTCATTTGAATTTGAAAAACTGGGCAACTCACAAATGTTTTTCACAGGGGATTTGTCGACTGTAAATTTGTTGTCCTAGTCTTATAACGCACATAAATGCTCTTTTGAGAAATTTCAAAGTTGCAATTAAAACTAGGAAACCTGTTCAATATAATCATTAATGGTGTACTGTATATTGGTAAGGTAAAAAACGCAAACACAATGAAACACGGAAAACAGCGGTCTCGCCGCCACTCAAAATGCACGATTATGAGTGTTGCTCATTGAGTTACAACTTTCGACAGCCATTCAGCGGCGGCACGATTATGAGTGACCCAAATTGAAATAATAATGAATACAAAATAAAACTATATCCCTTATTGCATTCCCAAAAATCATTGTATGTATTTAAAATGAAGATGTAAAGAATAGCTTGGTTAAAGCAGATCAGTGCTGGTCACGACCGGTTTTGACAGAAAACCCAGAGTCCGGTCAGTCTGAATCTGAGACAACACTGAAACCTTCAAAATGTGGTCTTCAGATCAGTCACGAGACCGAGACCGGTCTGGAGTGTTACAACACTTTTGTATGTGTCAGTCCCACGCTTCTCATTTTAGCAGGGCTCGGCTCCAGGTTTCCTGTTACCGTGAACAGGAAAAGTTTTGTGGAAAAATTTTAGAATTAATGTTTTTTTTTCATAAAAAAAAGGTCCTTAAGGGTCCTTGCAACTGTAAAAAAGGGTTAGAATTGATCAAAATTATTATTATTATTTTCATGTTTGTGCAGCTGGTTGCATACTATAATGGAACCCTGAAGGAGATCATTTGGTCCCAGACAGAGAAGATCCACTGGCCCAGTGGGGGCCCACCACTGGATAACCCACCCTGTGTGTTTTCCACAGACGACCCCTCATGCAATGATGGTATGATATGTGTAATTTTTCATCACCCCTACGGATGGATTCTTTAATTAAAACAATAATATGATTTTCCTTGATGACTTTGTAATATGTAATCATCAGTTGTGTAAAATGTTGCAACCATCTAAGATTGATTCTTCAATTGTATGCAACAGCCTGTTACCAGTACAGGAAAAGGATGCTGAAAGAGCAGAGATTTGAAAGAGCTGTGCAATTCCATGGAGATAATCTTGCCATGCCATTCAGTTGTGTAAAAACGATTATCTGCTGTTGAACATGTTCAGACTGAGCCAATGAATTGTTTTACTGAGTAAAATGTAAAAGTTTAGGGCTTTGTAAATAAACGTTTTCTCATGACACATAAAATGAATTAGCATTTTGGAAATGAACTTATGAGTATTGTGCAATCCCATGAAACCCAGCTGGAGCTGTCAAAAGGATATTAATTTAAAATTATTATTATGGTATTGCAGTGCACTCAATTATAGTGATAGGTGTTTCTAATATTAACTTTATGACACGAGAGAGTAAAAACATTAGATGTAATACAATGCAGTGCACCTCCACCTATAAACATATTGAGTCTTATCATCTATAAAAAGGTTACCATTCTCATCCTTCTCTTTTATTGGATCTCATTAGTATGTACTAGAGTCAAAATTTCTGTACATCCAAAAACAAATTCCACTGTTTCTACCTTGTTCTGATAGGTTTATTGGTCTCTCTTGCACACTTATCTGGAGGAGATAATTTTGTATTCATGAAATTCTTTTGTCCAATTCGTGTAACAGAAAACCATAAAATGTTATAACCCAATAAAAATCCGTAAATTCTAAGTATTTTTTTTATTAATTGCAAATCTTTTCATTGTTAGGCTATCACACTATTGTTTACAAACATTTTACATTGTGACGCATGTCTTTTAATTGCACGAAATAATTGTTGGTGTCTAACAATCTCAAGTTGTGTAGCTGTACTTCCGGGTGTGACAGCTGTGTTTTTAATAGCGTCCCCTTTTTTCCTTTTCAAAGATATGAATGTAGACATCTGTTGAACATATGAGAGACAACTGAGTTGTGGAATCCTTCTTCTCCTGTTTCCAGGTCAGCTGCCAGTTCTGGGAATTGTAGCTGTGGGATCTGGCTTGGCGCTCATCATTTTTGGAATCTCGAGTTTCCTCATTTACAGGTGAGTTTGAAAGCATCGTGCTGATGCAGTCTGTCTGTGCTGCTCTTAGAAACAGTAGAAATGTAAAGGTTATTTAAGTGGGATGACAGAGCAATATGTGATTGAAAAGGGATTTATGGGTGGTGCTGCAATGAGTGCCTGTGTGGTATTTTCACAATTGTTCCCACAGAAACAGCTCAGCAGGTGATGATCTTAAAGCAGTCAGTAGGTGCGTTAAAGCGGGCCATGTGAGCCTATGCACTGGGCCAAAACACGCTTCTCAGTTAATGATCATGAAGTCTGGTCACTATGTTTCTTGCTGTCTTCAGATTAAATCTAAATGCCACAAATCTTAATGATTCACGCACACGGCTGATGAGGGTGTGATAAATTTATTTGCTCATGTGTTTTCGGGTTTTCAAAAATAATTTGGCTTTTAACCCCTACACTATAAACTATATATACAGAGTTTTGTCTTGAAGTCCTTTTGTAATGAGTAACATAATCTGCTACTGCGGTAATTTATTTTCCCTCTAGTAGATTTACATTATAATTGTATAAAGCAGCAGGATTAAGGCTTCCCTGGCGTGTTTTTCCTAGTCAGGATTTAATGAGGGGAAGCGAGCGGCTGAAAGGGTTGTAGGGCTTCTTTCATGTCTTATTTTACTCATTTTAACTCCTTCCGGATTTATGATTGTTATCATTTACCCTGCTAAGACAACATGTTGGCGACGTTAACCACTGACTTGTGTGTGTTTGTTTTCAATAGGGAGAAGACAATAGTCTGGTTTTTTTTGTTTTTTTTAAAAATCAGTGCCGATGTTTACACTATTGCATTTATCCTGACTTGCCCGGAATTATCGAATGATTAAAAAAGAATGAATTATTAAAATATTTAAAAAATGATCTTGTTAACCATAAATACACATCAAAACAGGGGAACACATTACATGATGCCAAGCAGTTGGCCATTTAATTGTATAATGTCAAAAGAGTGTGCGTAATTTACTGTATATGTCCACAATGATCTTAACGGTTATTGCTCACAACCAATACAATCCGTGGATTGAAAAAATTTACATTTGGGGTCAAAGGCTGTTGGAATATTTTTGTCTCTGTCTACATGCCAACGCAACAGGTGGCACCAAAACCCGTAACACCTTTTTGGCCAATCCGAACCCGGAAGAAAGTAATTTCCAGTTAAGGCTCAAAAGGGAAATCATACATGACACTGCTGTTGAAGGGAAGGGAATACACACAAATAAAACACAATAAAAAAATATTTTCTATAAGCAACTACAAAGTGTACAATATAAAGATAATAAGTTATAGTTGAGTCACGTCTCGGCCGTAATCAAACTGCTATGAGCGGCTTGCTTTAAACGAAGCCTTTATGTTTCCTTCTAAACACCATTAGCGTGTCCTCATTCTCAAATCCTGTCTGGTTCTCTTCCTCCAGAGACAGTAATTTGCAATTGATTCTTGCGACCTGACTATCTCTCTTGGTATTGTCTTTCATGAATACATGTGGTCATGGTCTTTAGTAGCACGCCTGTCGTCATGTTGGATGTATGGCAGGGAGTTTGCCTCAGTGTAACAGACCAAAACCGTGTGATTCCACCAAGTAGTTTTTCCCCCTCACTACCCAAAGACTCAAAGTCAGACGATATGAAAATAACATTTTCAAAAATAAAAAAATTTAAAAAAGACAGTTGTGTCCTCCAGCATCAGAATCATCTTTATTTGCCAAGTATGTCCAAAACACACAAGGAATTTGTCTCCGGTAGTTGGAGCCGCTCTAGTTCAACAGACAGTCAATTTACAGAACACTTTGGAGACATAAAGACATTGACATAAAACAATTGTGCAAAAAGATGCAGAGTCCTCTAGCACTTAGAGCAGTTCGAATGACTAATATTGCAATAGACCGGTGCAATGACCATTGTGCAAGGGGCGCTGAGACTTCAAGGAGTGTATGCGGTTTAAAGTGACGAGTAGTGCGATCATCTGGGACAGTGTTGGTTGTGCAAATGTTACAGATACTCCTCAAACAGTGTGCAAATGGAGCAGATGCTACTCTGGCATGAGTGGCCAGTATATGCAAATAGTGCTGCATGGCGAGACAACTACAGTGAGTGCACGAGTAATACATAATTGGTCCCACAGAAATGTGACAATGAACTCAGTCAAAAAAATAAATAAAAAATTGCCAGCTTGTTGTAATGGAATTATAGGTTAGGTGTTTAAGAAGTTGATCGCAAGAGGGAAGAAGCTGTTGGAATGCCTACTAGTTCTAGTTTGCATTGATCGGTAGCGCCTACCTGAGGGAAGGAGATGGAAGAGCTGGTGACCGGGGTGCGGAGGGTCCGAGAGGATTTTGCACGCCCTTGTCTTAGTTCTGGCAGCGTGCAAGTCCTCAATGGTGGATAGGGGGGGACAATCCTTTCAGCAGTTTTGATTGTCTGTTGCAGTCGAAGTTTGTCCTTTTTTGTAGCAGCACTGAACCAGACTGTGATGGAAGAACACAGGACTGATTCGATTACCACTGTGTAGAACTGTCTCAGCAGCTCCGGTGGCAGGCTGTGCTTTCTCAGAAGCCGCAGAAAGTACATCCTCTGCTGGGCCTTTTATGAGGACGGAGTTGATGTTAGTCGCCCACTTCAGGTCCTGAGAGATTGTAATTCCCAGGAACTTGAAGGTCTTGACGGTTGACACAAGGCAGCTGGACAACATGAGGGGCAGCTGTGGCAAAGGATGCCTCATGAAGTCCACGATCATCTCTACAGTCTTGAGCGTGTTCAGCTCCAGGTTGTGTCGGCCGCACCAAAGCTCCAGCCGCTCCACTTCCTGTCGATATGCAGACTCGTCACCGTCCTTGATGAGGCCGATGACAGTGGTGTCATCTGCAAACTTCAGGAGTTTGACAGTCGGGTTCGCTGAGGTGCAGTCGTTCGTGTAGAGAGAGAAGAGCAGCGGAGAGGGGACACAACCTTGGGGCGCCCCAGTGCTGATGCTGCGTGTGGATGAGGTGGCCTCCCCCAGCCTGACCTGCTGTGTCCTGCCCGTCAGAAAGCTGTAAATCCACTGGCAGATGGCAGGTGAGACGCTGAGCTGGAGAAGCTTGGATGAAAGGAGTTCAGGGATGATGGTGTTGAATGCTGAGCTGAAGTCCACGAACAGGATCCTCGCATAGGTCCCTGCACTGTCGAGGTGTTCTAGGATGAAGTGCAGTCCCATGTTGACTGCATCATCCGCAGACCTGTTCGCTTGGTAGGCAAACTGCAGGGGGTCCAGCAGGGGACCTGTGACACTCTTGAGGTGGTCCAGCACGAGGCGTTCAAAGGACTTCATGACCACAGATGTCAAAGCGACAGGCCTGTAGTCATTCAGACCCGAGATTGCAGGTTTCTTGGGGACTGGAATGTTGGTGGAGCGTTTGAAACAGGATGGAACTTCGCACAATTCCAGAGATCTATTGAAGATCTGAGTGAAGACTGGAGCGAGCTGGTCCGCGCAGACTTTGAGGCAGGATGGGGACACATGGTCCGGGCCTGCCGCTTTGTTAATGTTTTGTTGTTTGAAGATGCGTAGCACATCCTGTTCATGAATGGTTAACGCAGAAGTCAGAGGTGTGATTGTGGTCGCGGGTGCGGCCGGGTGGGTGTGTGGTGTGAAAGTGTCCTTTTCAAATCTGCAGTAGAAGGTATTCAAGTCATTGGCTAGTGTGCTATTGCTCTCAGCTTGGGGGGATCGTCGCTTGTAATTAGTCAGCGATTATAATGCATGCCAGACTGATTTAGAGTCGTTTGCGCTAAACTGTTTTTCCAACATTGCTGCATAGTTTCTTTTTGCAGTGTTAATTTCTTTCATCAGCTGGTTTCTAGCTCGATTATACAGGGCCCTGTCCCCGCTCTGATATGCGTCCTCCTTAGCTTGGCGAAACTGCTTAAGTTTAGCAGTGAACCACGGCTTGTTGTTGAATGTGCGAAAAGATTTTGTTGGTACACAAACCTCTTCACAGAAACTGATATTGGATGTGACAGTGTCCGTATATTCATCCAGGCTGCCAGCTGAATTTTCAAAGACACTCCAGTCTGTGCAGTCTAAACAGCTTTGAAGTTCCATCTTGGCTTCATTTGTCCACTTTTTCACTGTTTTCACTGTAGGCTTTGCGCATTTAAGTTCTTGCCTGTACGTCGGTATTAAGTGAATTAAGCAGTGATCAGAGGAGCCCAGGGCTGCACGAGGAATATGCGTTTTTTACCGTAGTGTAGCAGTGGTCTAAAGTATTATTTTCCCTGGTAGGACAGTCGATGTGCTGCTTGTATTTAGGGAGTTCGTAGTTGAGTTTAGCTTTGTTAAAGTCCCCGAGAATAATGAGGGGTGAGTCCGGGTGTTTTTTTTCAATTTCGTTGACTTGTTCGGCGAGCGTTAGCAGTGCGGCGTTCGTGTTAGCTTGAGACGGAATGTAGGCTGCAGCCAGGATGAACGATGCAAACACACGTGGCGAGTAGAATGGTTTACAGTTTAAGAATAGCGACTCCAAATGCGGGCTGCAGTGTGTGCTGAGCACCGTGACGTCCATACACCATTGTTCGTTGATATAGAGGCATATCCCGCTGCCCTTTGTTTTCCCCGATGATTCCATGTCGCGGTCCGCTCGATGAATGTGGAAACCGGGAAGCATAACGCCGCCATCGGGTACAGCGTCGCAAAGCCAGGTCTCCGTGAAGCAGATGGCTGCGGAACGTCCGAAGTCTTTACTGGTCTTTAACAGAAGATGAAGCTCGTCCATTTTGTTGGGTAGGGAGCGTACATTCACGAGGTGGATCAACGGGAACGCCAATCTGTGTCCTCTCTTGCGGAGTTTCACCTGAATGCCGGCCCGTTTCCCTCTGTGGCGCCGCTTCCGTCTCCATGCGCCGAAAACCGCGGACGCCGCTCCGGTGAGTAACTCGGGGAAAAAACTGAGCGGATTTGCGAAAGTTGGTGACAGAAAGTCCGGATTAGCCTCCTTGATTGTTAGCAGGTCTTCCTTTGTGTAAGTGAGTCGTGTAAGGCCTCCAAAGACGGACGAAAAACACAAAAACAATACTAGAGAGCGCGTTATCGAGGCGACCACACTGGTAGGCGCCATCATGCTAAATTGCCTTTAATTTAAAACATATAAAAGGTCAATCCACAATATTAGCTCCAGCTCACCCGCAAGCCCGAAGAGGACAAGTGGTACGGAAAATCGATTCACTCTCTATCTCTCTGTACTATTTAAGAAAATAACAAATGTCATGTAATAAAGGCTGACATGGGAGTGGATGTTGACTCCCACAGAGGTTGATCCCACTCCCTCCCAATCCTGACGAGTAGTAAAAAAAAACGAGGGAAAAATATCCCGCCAAATCCCGAGTAGATTTCTTTTAACTACTCGGGATTTCAATCTCAAGTGTTTCAAAAAAATTCCACTCCCGTAGAGATTGATTCCAATCCCTAGCCAAAATTTGAGAAAATCCCACTCCCACCGCCCTGTACCCCCAGTCAATCCGGCTCCATTTTTCTTCCTCGGTATAAAATATGCAGTACATGTCTTCCTAGTCAACGTAATAAATACGCAGAATTACTGGAATGAGTAAGTAACAAAATATAAATTCATTAACAAAAGCCATATTAGTCATTTAGTTTAGCAATGTTTAGCTTGATGCTGAGGGGAAATGTTCAAATATTGATTTGATTAAAGTTAAAAAAATTAAATAAAATGTAACTGCATTTATGGTTTCACTCTCGTCATGGTTTCCAGTCCCCCCCCGCTCCCACCATCGTGGTTTCCACTCCCGTCAACTACCGCCATCACGATTTCTACTCCCATCCATTCCCAGTGACTTTGTTGTCATAGTTCCCTGGCCCGTCTGCTCCTGATGACCTTTGCTCCCACTCCTGCCCAATCCCGTGAAGTTAGATAGTGAAATTCACTCCCAGCCAACGGGATTCCCTCGGGATCTGTTGGGAATCTTGAAAAATGTCAGCTTCTAGCATCTAACTTACTTGTTGAAAGTCATCATGAAGCAGACCATCAAAGATTACTCTCCAACATTATGAAAATATGTTTGTATGTAAAAATGAGCCACATGACAACTGGCCGCCATCTTTGTGGAATTTTCTAAAAAAGATGGAATGAGCAAATCAAAGGCCTCAAAAATCCTTGATAGCAAAAGAATACAGGAAAAAAACAAATCAATTGATAGCTAAAGTACCTATGCTACTGCCCACAAGAATACTGTTCCATTTGTGCTATTTAAGTCGAGTTTTTAGGGCGGTGGATATTTTTAACTGAAACTTGTCAGCCAATTGCAGAAGATGCTCCCAGAGTAGCTGAAGAAACGAAAAAGTTGAGGAGATAATAATGAAATAATGAAGCTATACTGTTTTACTGTAATTTGAAGGCGTTTTTGAACAGGTATTCTATAGGTTTCTTGGTTGCGAATCCCTCAAGTGAGTTAGTAATAATTAAAGTTAGAAAATGCAGTTTTCAAACTGCTAGCAATATTTTGATGTAGGCTCACTTAACTCCCCGCCCCCTCAAGTTTCTGCCCAAAGAAACGCCTCTGCTCACTAAACTTGGCCAAAAAAAAAAAAAAAAAAAAGATCCGGGAAAGGAACGCTGTATCTGACTCGCTTGGCCGCTGCAGAATGCACCTCGGTTGGCCATGATAAAGATTGTCGTGTTTAATGGCAGCTTATAAACTACCGCGTTCTCGCCATTTAATTCGTGCTCCTTGAATCAAAACATGTACCCTCCGCTTCCGCCACCTTCGCTCGCGTTGATGATGTAACCATGTTGTGCTAGTCCGTCTGCTTCTACTGCTGCTTAAACTCTTTCCTGCCATTACCAGGCAGCTACTGTATATGACAATAGTATCAAACTGGGAGGGTTGCCAGTGAATTAGTAAAATATCAAAAAACATGAAGTCCTTTGAACGTCTCGTGCTGGACCACCTCAAGAGTGAATGATGCAGTCAACATGGGACTGCACTTCATCCTAGAACACCTCGACAGTGCAGGGACCTACGTGAGGATCCTGTTCGTGGACTTCAGCTCAGCGTTCAACACCATCATCCCTGAACTCCTTTCAACCAAGCTTCTCCAGCTCAGCGTCTCACCTGCCATCTGCCAGTGGATTTACAGCTTTCTGACGGGCAGGACACAGCAGGTCAGGCTGGGAGAGGCCACCTCATCCACACGCAGCATCAGCACTGGGGCGCCCCAAGGTTGTGTCCTCTCTCCGCTGCTCTTCTCTCTCTACACGAACGACTGCACCTCAGCGAACCCGACTGTCAAACTCCTGAAGTTTGCAGATGACACCACTGTCATCGGCCTCATCAAGGACGGTGACGAGTCTGCATATCGACAGGAAGCGGAGCGGCTGGAGCTGTGGTGCGGCCGACACAACCTGGAGCTGAACACGCTCAAGACTGTAGAGATGATCGTGGACATCAGGAGGCATTCTTCGCCACAGCTGCCCCTCACGTTGTCCAGCTGCCTTGTGTCAACCGTCGAGACCTTCAAGTTCCTGGGAATTTCAATCTCTCTGGACCTGAAGTGGGCGACCAACATCAACTCCGTCCTCAAAAAGGCCCAGCAGAGGATGTACTTCCTGCGGCTTCTGAGAAAGCACGGCCTGCCACCGGAGCTGCTGAGACAGTTCTACACAGCGGTCATCGAATCAGTCCTGTCTTCTTCCATCACATTCTGGTTTGGTGCTGCTACAAAAAAGGACAAACTCCGACTGCAACGGACAATCAAAACTGCTGAAAGGATTGTCGGTACCCCCCCTACCCAACATTGAGGACTTGCACGCTGCCAGAACTAAGACAAGGGCGTGCAAAATCCTCTCGGACCCTCCGCACCCCGGTCACCAGCTCTTCCAGCTCCTTCCCTCAGGTAGGCGCTACCGATCAATGCACACTAGAACTAGTAGACATTCCAACAGCTTCTTCCCTCTTGCGATCAACTTCTTAAACACCTAACCTATAATTCCATTACAACAAGCTGGCAATTATTATTTTATTTTTTTGACTGAGTTCGGTGTCACATTTCTGTGGGGCCAATTATGTATTACTCGTGCACTCACTGTAGGTGTCTCGCCATGCTGCACTATTTGCATATACTGGCCACTCATGCCAGAGTAACATCTGCTCCATTTGCACTCTGATTGAGGAGTATCTGTAACATTTGCACAACCAACATTGTCCCAGATGATCGCACTACTCGTCACTTTAAACCGCATACACTCCTTGAAGTCTCAGCGCCCTTTGCACAATGGTCATTGCACCGGACTATTCCAATATTAGTCATTCGAACTGCTCTAAGTGCTAGAGGACTCTGCATCTTTTTGCACAATTGTTTTTTGTCAATGTCTTTATGTCTCCAAAGTGTTCTGTAAATTGACTGTCTGTTGTACTAGAGCGGCTCCAACTACCGGAGACAAATTCCTTGTGTGTTTTGGACATACTTCTGATTCTGATTCTGAAATAAGCAGATCTCCGAGGCAGAAAAACATCATCAAGCATTTTTTTTACTGTAAATACTCGAAACATGCCAGTACTCGTTGCAGCCTAAATATTGTCCTTTGTGAGAGGCTGCGTTGTGTCCCCACAAAGGTACGTGTGTGCGGTAGGTGTACGCAATTGATTGACACGCTATTCAGTCATGCCTCCCCTCTCTACAGCCTCTGATTGGCTATTCCTGTTGTGCCATGACAAGTTGTAAAACAATAATTAAACTTTAATTAGAGTCATAAAATGGGGCCAGAGAAGAATGATTTTTCAAAAGATCATTTTAATAATATTCTACCATCAAGTCATTCAGACAGTTTTACCATATATGACCAAAAGTATTTTTTTTAAACTGCAAACTATCTTTATCTATCTTCCATCTATCCAATCTTATGTATGCGAAAAAAAACAGTATTCCTGCTTTTTTCACTAAGCCAAAATATGTCGACAAAAGGGAAAATAACCATTTCACAAGTTGTAATATGGTTGTTTCTTGTGAGTTGTGTGTTAGTATTTCTTCTGTGAGTCAAGTGGATATGAGGAGCAGTGACAAATCCTTCGAAGGTGTTCACCAAAGTGAAACATGATACTGATTGATGAATCCCCCACGTCAGTTACTACTGCAACATGCAACAGCTATTGAGGCCGGTGGCGCAATACAATCAGACATTTACATAATTCCAAGGCCAAATTGACCGGTTAATAACCTCTGTCAGGCACACAAACATTTTTTTCCCCCCCATCTAAACTGAATGCAAGTAACAATACAACATTTTCCAACCATGCAGTTTAGTTCAGTTGTGAGGGTATGAACAACATGGTACGGCACCAAAAACGATGGAAATTGACACGCTGGAGTGAGTTAATTGCTCAGCAGAGAATTGTCACTTCTGTGCAACAAGAGTAATTCAATGGGATGAACACAAAAAAACTCTGTTTGAAAACAAAGCTCATCTTCTTCTAGTAATTCCGAACATGTCAAGAGGAAAAAAACACATACTACTTAATGTCCTCCATGACTGTATTTCTGTCGTTTAGGCATTTCACACAGAGCTTTGTCATACATTTTAGTTAGACTTGATCATTATGATCTCGTGGCAAAAAGTACTGTAAGTTGCATATAGCTTGTGATGCCTGCCTTAATAATGATAAAGAGTCAGCCTGAGTTCATGCAGGCTTCATTGTTAGGATGCCTGTCCAGTTGACTCATAATGTTAAAGTTGAACTGGCTAGGATGCAAAGAGGACATTTGTGACTTACTGATGCATGTTTTTTTTCATTGTAGGAATTCAATTAAAACAAATATCTCCAAAAATGTGACTATCAATGCAATCAATTATGTATGTGATGTTAGGGCTGAAGAATATACCGAACAAAACAAAAAAACAATCCGATTCATAACATTAGTTGTGGCCATAGTTACAAAAGGGAACGTTTCCATGGGACATAGTAGTTTTGGTAAAAAATTATGTTTGACACCTTTTATGTGGATATCAAATCATGTTCTTTCATTGACCTATCAAAAACACGTGAATGTTAAAAGTAATATATTGAATTCTTTATTCTACCAACATCGCCTAAAATCCTAAACCTAAAGACAACCCTTCAAATCCTTTCATGTCTTGATGCATGCTACACCCTGTTTCCTCAAATTTGGCTTGTCTTCATCTCTGCTTTCACGATTATAGTTTGAGCTGTTTGCGTTATTAAATATTAGTGGGTCCACAATACTCCACTATTGCGTGTAGCATAAAAAAAAAGATCAGTGCATGTTGTTGATTAATGCACAGGACTGCATGTTGGGGTGGACTGGCCATCGAGCAGTGAAGAGCGAGTGTGTTTCAACGTGGAAAAACAAAAAGGAATTACATGAAATTGAAGAATGTCAATTTTGTTTTAATGCTGAAAAATGTGCAAAACCCATACAGTAGGTAAGTTCGCTTGAGGAACTGTTGTCGCATCCACGTCGGTAACAGCAATGCCAGCAGCAGCATGTTGAACAAGCCGAAGACAGCAGAAGCGGCCATGTAGATGAGTAAACACAAATTACAAATGCAGACTTTTGAAACCGGCCGGGGGTCAGAGTGACCGATAAAGTGTAACTGCCAGTAAACCGGTTGTGACGTTTGAATATATAAAAGGGACTGTGAGGTGATGGAGCTAGCATCCATTTTGTATCTTGAGCAATGGCTATCGACTAATTAGTATGACCAATTGACATTGATACTAATTAATTGCCGTCATACTTAAGCAGTTGATCTAAAAAGAGCAACCAAATGTGGTGGAGTTAACACCAAACATCAGATAGAATTTTGAAATAAAATATCCTAAGGAGGTAGAACTATACATGTTGAGTACATTTAATTCTTTTCTTTCCACAAATGTTATTTGATAGACTTCTTAAGTCATCATTAACTGTAAAATTCTAATTAGTCTTGAAGCAAAAATTCTTGTCTTTTTTTTTTTTTTTTTTTTAAATATGCTGCTGCTATTATTTATTTGGTTGTAAGCATGCCTGAGGCCAATTCTAGCCCTTTTTTTGGGTAATCTTGATTGGCGTCATTCACGACAATGAGGCATTTCCGATTATGATCAAAATATACAAATGGAACTGTAAGATACTAAATAGAGCGAAGTAGAACCCAAGGAAATAAGATTTAAAAAAAAAAACAAGTATACTTTGGTTAGTCCCATATCATAAGATTTCAATGGTTTAGATCAGTGATTCTCAAAGTGTGGTTCTAGTACCATAAATGTAACCAAGTAATATGCGCCACTGATTACAAGGGGTCCATCCAAGCCAAAAATGTCAGGGCCGTTTTTGTTTTTTGTTTTTGTCCCAGTTGACACCTGGTTGCATGCACAATAGACATGCAGTAAGTACTGCAGTGTCCTGGTAGAAGTTCAACTGAATTTGTATGCATGTTAATTTAATTAACAACTCTTAATTGTTATTGGGTGGCTAGCGAACAGTTCAGGGTTTACCCACATATAGACCAACGTCAGCTGGGATAGGCACCAGCTCACCTGTGACCCAAATGAGGACAAGTGGTATTGAATATGGATGGATTGATCATTATAACAATTATCAGCCACTTTATTAGGTGCCCTGGAACAACCTAATTAGATCCACGACAATAGCTGTGGGCAGCAGAGTGACCTAGTGGTTAGCACGTCTGCCTTACAGTTCTGAGGTTCAGGGTTCCGATCTCGTCCTGCGTTGAGTTTCACATCAGTGGTATCCAAACTTGGTGGGCCAATCGCGGCACGCTATCCATTGTTTTGCAGCCCACGGCATGTACTTGAAATAACATGAAATAACTAATTTATTCTCCACTGTATATATTGCCATGTGCAGCATGCACATTTGTTTTCATCATCTAATGCCATAGACAAGAGGGTTCACTCTGCGCATGGGTCTTACCACCTTTGTGTGTTTGTTTAAAACGGAATGAACAGAGTGAATCATCTTCTCAATCATCCAGTCTATTTTTCTCTGAAAGGCGCGGCCCCTAGCATACACATGTAACATAGGAGCAATTAAGAGGAAAAAGGATGACGACGCAAGATGTTAATCCTGGTATGGGAATATTTCGCCGGCAAACCCAATGAATTCCGTTCATTGCCAAGTAGTTCTGAAGCAAAATTGGTTTCCTCCACTTTCTGCTCAGTTCCAAGGTCTGATTTGTGAGCATATCACATCTATCCAACCATTATCTGTACCGCTTATCCTCACTATATCCCTCACATTCACTCCTCTAAATTGCCCATAGGTGTGAATTTGTGTAACAATGGCTGTTTGTCTTCATGTGCCTCTGTGATTGGCTGATAGAGCTCAATGAATTGTCCATTTGTACCTAATGTTGACACCAGTGAGTGTAAGTCCTATTAGAACTCCACTAGGGTCACAACACATTACAGTATACACAACATAGTAGACATTTATATTTATTTATTCATTTAAATATACCTGATTAAATAATGTATTTGGTAGATACAGTAATCAACCTTCAGGTTTAAAAAAACAAAAACCAAAGTTTGCATCAGAGTCTGTCAAGGGGAAATTAAACTCATTCTCCTGTAGATGTTTTATTATTATTATTTTTTGAATGTCAAATGCATAAGGATTAACATTTATGTTTCATGAAATCATTACGTAACAGCGTTTCATTTAATTATATTTTAATCATGTTTATCTTAAACCAAGTGGGGGGTGGGGTGGGGTGGGCTGGGGGAGGGAATGAATGATGAGATGATTTGATAAGAACTGCAGCATGAAGCAGCCCCACATCAGTCACTGTAAAACCAATTTTGCAGATAATTTCTCAAAAGTGCATTTATAGCAATGTTGAATATGTTTTTTTAAAAAAAGAAACCCGGTACACTGAACATAATTACACTGTTAAGGTGCTTGAAAACAGTTCCACTTATTACAACCTGCAGGTTATGGCAGTTCACTTGTATCTCCCCCCCCCCCCCCCCCCTTCAAAAAAAAAAAATGACGCTGAGGTTTGTATTGATTACAATGTGTGAAATAAACTGCAATGACTCGGAAAACAAAATGTGCATGTATGTCCTCTTTTTTTTGGGAGGCACAAAATTCCTTATGAACCAAAAAGGGGCCCAGGAAAGACAGTTTGGGAACCACTGTCTTAAACAATTAAGCAACAAGAAGGATTTAAAAAAAATAATGACATAGTATTGGTAAAAATTTGTTTCAAATGATAGAAAATGAACTGGTGTTGATGAACTGCTGAAATGAACTTTTGAACGCATAAAATGAGTTTATACCCCGATTCATAGGTTATAACGTATTAATAACACTATGAATTTGATCATGTTTGCACTGCTGACTATTAACACTAACAAGTGTTAATCACCAGCCAATCAGAATGGATTTTGATCAGAGGAATGGTGGAAGAAAGACGGAGGAGCAGCTTTCCACCTCAGGTAAATCCATCCATAAATCTGCATCTGAGTTGGTCAAGTACAATATCAAACTTCTACCAGATAATTTGATGCCCATTGTGTATTTTATTCTCGAAAAAAAATAACATTCACCCTATCTGTTTGTTTTTCCAGCACACAGTTCAACAAGCACAGAGCGGTTTCCTTATGAACTAGTTGACCTGGACTATTGGCCGGTAAATGTTGTGCAATGTGCTCTTCTTCTGGAATACTTTTCATTTGACTCATTAAACTTGAGTATTACATATCTACATCTCTCATGGGAACCCAAAAGGGGGTGTCAGAGTGCATTTTTGGTTCTAACCTAAAGTTTTACACTCTCTTACACAAGTGACAATATTACATACTGTTGTACTGTACTGTGCAAAAGGTTTAGGGGCTCATACTGCCACATTTGTCACAGGAAGTCTGTTTTGTCTGACAAGTGTGAGCAAGCTCTGCGGAACTGAATCATGGTAGACTTCCTTGACCACAGCACGATTATATGAAGTGGGTCTGGGTATGGTGGTCTTGCTCATGCACATACATGGGCCCTCAAGATGGACATGTATGATCAATTCCTCATGTCAGTTATTAATGATAAGCACCGAGGAGTGTGTTATGCAGACTAAGTCTAGTCTAAAAATGTAAATGTAAAAATGTGATGTTCCTATCCCTAGTTTATTTATATAATAGTGACTAAAGATCCCATGTCATCAAAATCCAATTTGTTCTCCTGCTGTATGCATAACATAGGTCCAAATGAGTCTGTGACATGGTTTAAGTTTGACATATATGCGATTTGTCAATTGAATGCAAACGTCAATAAACGGCATAAGGCTTGCAAAATCAGCTTTCCATGTGTTTGTGATTTAGACAGATCCTCATTATTCAAGTACCTGCCAACTTCACGGTTGGTACGAACTCACTCAACTGAGCCGAACGGCACGACGGCATTTCCGGGTTTTAAGTGAGCGAGGCTCAGTCGCCACCAATACAAAGTATACATGTATTGTGTTTCACAACAATATTTAACTATACTAATCATTTATAAGGTACAGTGCGTGAGCGATGAACGTTATGTTGAAGAGAGTGGGAGCGGAGGACGAGCTTAACCTCAAAATATCCCCCCCTCTTTTTATTTTCACCCATGTCCCCTTTCAGCTCCCGTTACCCATTAGTGGGCCAACAATCCAATGCTTGCTGAATTCTGCTTCACAATGATAGTAAGACCCCACATAGAAGGACTTGTGAAAATAATAAATAAAATAAAACAACTTTAAAAGGAGCCAGAAAATCTGAAAGGTGGCAGTAATGCAGTGTCGTCATATCATGAAATGATGGAATGCATGAATGTGCTGAAGCACGGATAACTACAGAGGAATGAGATAGGGAGGGGTAACTAAGCCGAAACAGGCTACGACACAACTGGCAAATGCTTAGGTCACTATTACGGCTGTTGTTAAGCAATGAAAAGTGCAATATATTGAAGATTTCTTTAAAATGAGAATGCAAACAGAAAAAAAGCTATATCTTGAAGCGAAAGTACAAGGTATTGATCTCCCCTTACTCTTTGAGCAATAGCAGGAAGCTGCCTCTCTCAATGGAATGGAACCCTAATATGTAGTCATTGTCTGTACCTGTCCTACTATTTACAGTTTTAATACATTAAAAATGACTTATGAAAAAGGTGAGTATAACAACAAAGCTTGTGGCTGCTTCAGACTTTTGCACAGTACTGTACATGACATATTGAAAGCTATTTATGATAGTGACCATTTAGTGCTGGGCCTTGAGACAATAATCAGAATGCTTTTCACATCACGGGAATTGCACCATTTCTAGACTCTTGTAGTTGTTTAATGGTGAGCGCTAACGAGTGGTTTCCTGTTATTGCAGACACCAGTGGAGCTTTGCTGATGGACACAGAGGTGCACAGCACAGTGGCCTCACGCTATCATGCAAGACCAACAAGCTGTTGTCTTCACTACTTGATCTACAAATCACCACTATAAATGCTTTATTTTAGTTATTCTCTTATCAGCCAGTATAAGCCAGAGTTTCTTATAATAATAATAATAATAATAGTGGATATTTATTTCACATATATTTTAATTAAAACAATAGAGAAGAATACAGTTTTTAGAATCATTTCTATCCCTTAAGTATTCAATGCTGCTGTTTGTATTTTCATGAATGTAACAAAAAGATTTTATACTCAGATATGTCTAATTGCTGGGGTCATGCAATTTAGGGATTGGACTGCCCATATGGAATAATAGTAACAATAGAATTCCCTATACTGTGAACTATATAAAGGTGTATTTTGGCTACTTGATAAATGGGTATTTGTTGATGAAAACATATGTGAAATATATGCAACAGTGAGATTTAAAAAAAAAAAAAAAAAATCAATTTAATAAAAACAACCTGTCTGAATTAAATGGTTTCTTTCTTGTATTGCTTTGTGTTAGAAAAAAACCCACATATTTTAGAAAGAGGAACATTTAAATTACCCCGCAGATTTAACCAGGTGGCCACTCGGCCTCTCTCCATTGTTTTTGGAGCGTGTGCAGCAGCAGTGTTAGGAGATGTTAAGCAGAGCTGCTCTGGCTCTGATATTTTAATGGAGGGGGTGGTCCAGCAGAGGTATTCACATATGGGACTTATGAAACAATAGGCCCACTGTGGAGCCCCGCACTTTGCTACTCGGGCTGCCAGAGGTCTCTGAACGAGGCTCTTTAAATAGAAATGTTTATTTATTTTTTTTTTACTGGTGGTGGACGGGGCTAGGGGTGCACCGCTGGTTTGATGGTGTTTCCTGTCCTCAAAATGGATGCACACAGGCAGCGTCTGCAGTATTTGTCGACACAAACACGCATCAGAGAACTGATGTTTTCTAGACTCTCTAACACTGCAGTGTGCCCTGGAAAAAAAAGGATGAAGGAAGAAAAATAAAGTTTGGCAAGAAGCTAGAACACAATATGCAAGCGCTGCAATAATTTCCTGCAGCCATCTGGAAGTGTTTTACACCTTTTAGACGGTGTCGGAATGCGTGAGCTCTGCTCGTTTGTCATTTTTTTGAGTGAAAAGGATTTTTCTTGCGTCGGTCGAAAGACAAACAGACACACGTACAAAAAAAGAAAATGGAAGGCTTTGGACTAATCGCTCTGTGGTGCTGCACGTTTGCCAGACTGATGCTTAAAAATAACATTTAGACCTGTCACAATTCATAAGAATTAAGTCTCCTAATTAGGCTTTGCCGTCAATTGTGGTCACATGCTATTGCATCAACTTTTGTTTCTTTAACTCACTGGCCAGTCTTACACAGCCAAAGACTAATTTGATTATACTGATCTTATTATTTGTCCCGTAGATAATAGTTTCAATTGAATTAATCCAAACTGTCACCGTAATGAAACTTATTAAATGTTCATGCAATTTTCTGTAACATTTTAACAACTGTCATAAAAGACTTTAGACAATTTATAATAAAACCAAAATAATAAAACGTCCCCCCACTTGACGTGTGGAGGAAGTGAAGAGTGCTGAAGGTTGAGTCGACTTTATGCATCACGCTTTATAATACTATTTACTATCTTACAAGTTTAAAATAAGTTAACCCCTAGATCCATCCATTTTTTTATACTGTTTAACCTCATTGGGGTTGTGGGTGAGAAGCACATTTGTGAGGTCACACACTGATGTTGGACGAGAAGGCCTGGCTCACTGCCCACTCGAAATCAACCCAAAAGTGTTCTATCAGGTTGAGGGCAGGACTCGGTGCAGACCAGTCAAGTTTATTCATACCAAATTCTCTCATCCATGTCTTTATGGACCTTGCTTTGTGCACCGGTGCACAGACATGTTGGAACAGGAAGGGGTACCCAAACTGTTTGACTCTCCAAAATCTCTTGGTATGCTGAGGCATTCAGAGTTCCTTTCCTTTGGACATTTCCAACTTTGTGGGAAAAGTTTGGAGATGGCCCCTCCCTGTTCCAAAATGATTGTGCATCGTTGCACAAAGCAAGGTTTATAAAGATATGGATGAGAGAGTTTGATGTGAATGAACTTGACTGGCCTTCACATTCCTGACCGCAACCCTATAGAACACTTATGGATGAATTAGAGCCCAGAGTGAGAGCCAGGCCTTCTTGTCCAACGTCAGCGTGTAAATTCAAAAATGATCTTCTGGAAAAATGGTCATAAATTCCCATAAACACACTCCTAAACATTGTGGAAAACCTTCACAGAAGAGTTTAAGCTGTTATAACTGCAGAGGGGGACCAATGTCATATTAAACCCTGTGGATTAAAAATGGGATGTCACTTAAATTCATATCTGTGGCAGATGAGCGAATACTTTTGGGAATATAATCTACAAGCGCAACATTGAAAACAGTCTTAATACAACAATATAGCATAAACCAGTAATTTCCAACCAGGGTGTCATGGTACCCTCGGGTGTTGTGAGAGAACATCAAGGGTGCCACAGGAAATTATCCACTTTTGCTAAATTTGTCAGAAATTATTATTAATTACAAATATATCTTTGTACCTCTATCTATGCCAGCGACGTACAGTGACAGGCAGAACAATGAAATGCTGTTAAATACAGATGGCAGAAGGTAATGAACATGTGTCCAACCACCTGTCATTCATAAAACAGAGTAAGTAATTGCTTCCTGTGATTGTCAGTTTTGTGTTCAACTAAACAGAGTAAAGTCAATCTGTGAGTAAATTCAGACGAGATAATCATTATTTTAGTAGTCGTATTTTTTGTGACTTTTTTATTTTTATTTTCTATGTTTTTTTTAGTGGGGTGAGATGATTCTAATTTAAAATGGCCACCTTCACTCAATAAAGATTGGGAAACACTAAACGTATCCACTCAAATTTTCCAATGATCAAAAACATGATTTTGCGTATGCTACTGCAAATAAAAATTGTACTGGTGGTGTCAAGTAAGGTACAGAATAATTGCTGCAGTTGTATCTATATTACAAATAAAAGGAGCAATAAAGTTTGGTTTTTTTTGATTATGCGCTCTAAATTTACAACAATGGAAAGCCAACACACTTGAGGGGAGTTTTTTTCCCCTCTGATCTTTGCGACACTGTTAGCCCCTTGCTGGTTTTACCACAATTTCACATTTCCCCTTACGTAGGAAACTAAAGTTGGAGAAAGAACTGGCTGGAATGCTGTGGAGGATTCGGTGGGAGGACCTCCAGTTTGAGAGCCCCAATAAATACCACAAACGAGCCGGCAGTCGCCTCACGCTCTCACAGGTAAGTGATCGTCTCATATTTTACTGCATGATTTAATTACAATAGGGGGCAACAAATGAATACAAATTGTCCACATGAAGTTAAAGAAACACAAAGTTCCGAAGCACCTAAATTGTTGTGAGGCAGAAAGGCAGTGTTACACCCACATGAGCTCATATTTAAGCTGGCAGACCTGAAAATGTCATCATAATTCTCTACTTTATATTGCCTTCTCTGACAGTGTCGCTGGCACAGCCGCCACTGTGCAATTAACAAGTTGTTGCTCTTCTGGCAGCTTCTTGATAACCCAACACAAGACAACATCCAACTGCCTTCTTTTACACCAGCCTTACTGTTAGTCTGTTGTTTGTCTGCCAGGAATCCCAAAACGATCATTTGACACATTCAGTGTTTAGTTATAGGCACAGGAAAAGCGAAGTAGCAGCCTTGAAAGAGTCAAGATCTTTTGTTTACCCATTCCAGGTTGCATTGGCAATAGTTTATTGATGGTGGCTGGGTTGGTGGTGGCAAAAACATATTAAGTGATCGTTAAAATACGCTTTTGCCTGGTCCTCGTCCCTATATTTATAATACCTTGTCACGTTCTTCAAGTATCAGGTTCTGTTGTCTGAGGGCTCATGCATCTACTGCGGGTTGAGCCTCATCCCACAAGTGATTGTGGATCTTTTTCCAGTTTTTTGTCCTTCAATCCAAGGATTACACTGTGTATTATTTTATTATTATTGGGATCCAAATAATGTAAACATTTGAGTTTTCATTTTTCTGAGGACGTTTTTGCCTAAGTGGTTTATCCTGTCTTTTTAGATCACTGATATCTATCTCAGGCACCTTTGACAATTAGTTTTCCAGGATAGTCTAGTCTAGAAAGTCTGATTTAAAAAAAATTACTTGAGGACGATGTTCCACATTATTAAGCAAATCATTCGTTTGTTTGTTAACAAGTTGTTGCTCTTCTGGCAGCTTCTTGATAAACCAACACAAGACAACATCCAACTTCGTCCCAAGACCCATACTGCCCAGTATCTGTAAATTCATTAGCCTGTTTTTTTTTAACTGTTCTGCATGCATAATAATTGAGAACATTGTGTTTTAAGTGGTTTTGTCCAATAAAATCCCATTTATTATAGAAGCTAATATAATTGTTGATGAAAATGCAAAATGTGATTCACTATGCTTTGCATTGTCTATTTGGGAAAATTTCACAAACAGCATATGCTTAATAACTTGGAACAAAGTGTAATGTGTATGTCTTTTCCAGATCATATTTTCCAATGTGCTCTGTGCTCCCAGTGTTTGCATTTTATCCATTTGTGAAAATGATGAAACTCCATGTCTGCACACACTGCCTCCGCACTGTACTGATTCACTCTGTGAGAACATATTTACAAAAGGCCTTGAGCTGCTGTTTTGAAGACCCGGCGAATACACTTTAGTTTTTTATGAATTTATTTTGCAGCTCAGTGACACTGTCGAAAGTGGACAAAATGTAATCGTCTTTGCTCAAAATTGACTCAAGGCTAACTAGTTTTCATCCTTTTATTTTCAGAGAGGCTCCAGCTATGGCTCCCTTATAACTGCTCACGGAAAATATCAGCTATTTGCAAAAACGGGCTATTTTAAGGTAAGGCTTGGTGAGTTCTGACATTTTCAACTCTCTCTCTTTTGCCACCTACTCATGTACAGGCTTGCTCAGAAAGCTGGAGAGGAGAAAGCGTGTGGGCGAATTTAGGTAGTTGGTTTTAATGTGAGCTGCAGAATGCGTCAGTATTCAGGTTTTTTTTCCTCCTCCTTCCTGTCTCTTTCGACTCTCCCGCCTTGTAGGTGGACATGACAATCAAACTCGTTGCTGATCTTAATTTGTTTGTTTATGGTGGAGGAGGTTTGAGGAAAAATTAAAAACAAGTGGCTCAATAATAGAACGATCATTTTGTGTTTAGCTGCATGGCGATGGTTAAAAAAAAAACAATGTTGTTCAGCTGTTTGGAAGTTACTACATTTGCTAATAAATACAGAGAACCCGCAAAGATCAAACACAAACTGTTCAGGGACACTGACTTGTTTTGTCATTGGCAATCATAGAAATAGAAATAAACTTCTAAAGGGTCAAACTATCACCATCACAAAACCTGTACATGGATATTTTTTTAAGTGGAGGAGCTCCTGGGTTCACAACGAGCCCAACATCTTGAGGTTACAAATGGCACACAAAAAGGCACACTCACTTACCGCCATACTTTTTTCATTTGATTGTTTTATATTTACCTCTCGGAAGGGTTTTTCATGTAAATATGTACTGTAATTATGCCATTTCAAGATTACAAACAGTGCACAAATAACTAGTTTTTGTAGCAGCGTAAGAATATGTTGTCACGCGACACAAGGCATGCTCAGTAACTGCCACACTTTTTCATTGTTTTTCATTGATTGTTTAAATTGAGCGGCACGGTGGTCGACTGGTTAGAGCATCAGCCTCACAGTTCTGAGGACCCGGGTTCAATCCCCGGTCCCGCCTGTGTGGAGTTTGCATGTTCTCCCCGTGCCTGCGTGGGTTTTCTCCGGGCACTCCGGTTTCCTCCCACATCCCAAAAAAAACATGCATTAATTGGAGACTCTAAATTGCCCGTAGGTGTGAATGTGAGTGCGAATGGTTGTTTGTTTGTATGTGCCCTGCGATTGGCTGGCAACCAGTTCAGGGTGTACCCCGCCTCCTGCCCGATGACAGCTAGGATAGGCTCCAGCACGCCCGCGACCCAAGTGAGGAGAAGCGGCTCAGAAAATGGATGGATGGATGTTTAAATTGATTGCCTATAAGTGTTTTTCATGCAAATATTTATTGTAACTATGACTTTACTACTGCATTAGCGTCGGATGCAGCCACCCGAGACTGGACGTCTGTGCTGGTACTTGTAAAAACACGCCGATACTACGACACCCAATACCACATTACCAGCCTGTCATATACTTCTATTATACTGTCCTCCCTGAGCATGCGGTGTGCAGTTTGGCAACTAGCAAACAGTTCTTCAAAAAGAGTCAGAAGAGAGTGCTTCAATCTGTTTACTGACACTTTGCTGTCATTTAGAGTTAGTTAAATAAAGACTATTATATATATATGTATATTTAAGCAAACACATCGGTTTATCTTCTAAAGGTCAGCTTGCTTACTGCTAAAACATCAGTTAAAATAATGAATGGCATTGATGTTGCATTATAAACCCTTAAGTACTGAATATTCAACCATAAATGGGGCAGCAATATATATATGATACAATATATTGTTTGTGCGCTGTGAAAAAAAAACACATGCAAACTCCACATAAGTGAGGCCGGATTTGAACCCGGGTCCTCAGAACTGTGAGGCAGATGTGCTAACCAGTCGTGCCGCCACTTATACAAGTATTGTTGTAAAAATAATAACAATCATACTTTATAGCCAAATGACAAAGGCATAGTGAAGGTGCTGATGCGTCTCACGCATTGTAAATTTCGGTATCTGTTGTTCTTCTTCAGAGGCACTTTAGAGATTCCAAGTTTCCTAGTGACTTATTGCTTCATATATTTTATGACAAGAGTGGAGACACAGAAGGCTCAACCATTTATTTTGTACACTTATTGTATTCCATTCATTAATAATTTGCTTACTGGCTAACAGTGTTGGCGTACAACGTACCGAAATTCTAAGCTGTAAGAACTTTTTCTTTGAAGAAATGGTCTGAAACAGAAGAAATCAAGCCAATAAATGCATGCACTAAATAGTAACACACTCTGTGGGTGCTTTATGCTTAAATCTGAGCAGGATTTTAGCCCAGATATCGGCCCGATTTGCTACTGTGCCTGATTTCCCAGATCGTACCCGACACATTTTTGTCAGGAACGACAACACTTCTTGTAGTGTGACATTGTCCAGGACCAATGAATTGGCCCTACGATAGCCCTACGACACCAAAATGAAAAGTCTAGGATGTTTGGAAATATTTCGTGTTGTGTGACATACCCCAACTCTCTGACAGTGCACATTGATGTTGACCTATAGGATTTCATATTGGGACAGGCGCATTGCATCCCTTGTTCGCTGCTCAAAATGTATTCATGCGCACAAACCAATGTTTACCGAAGCTTTAGAGCATGATTTGACAGAATGCCATCAGATTTACGTGCAAACGTTAGTCCTAGCATTAGCTGGCTATATAAAGTTTTGCTACCTGCTTGTGATCCGTATTAAAATGACGTGAACATAGCTATACCTCAAGCTCTACTTGAATAGACAGCCCAAAAGTCATCTCGCGAGCACCCAGTGACGATGCCACCTGTTTCCCCCCTCTTTTTGTTCTTTTTCCCAACCCACATTGCCGTAATCCATTGTTGTTGTTGTCGCCATGGTAACGGGTATGTCCCGTCGCGTTTCTGGTCCCACCTCCCCGACAGTGTTTGATTTGACAAGATAAAGCCCAGTGATCGTAAAAGAAGGGATACGGTTATATTGTAATAAATGTCGTGTAGTGTTGCAAGTGGCTGACCGAGATACGGCAAGGTGGTTATTTATGGTAGTAGTCTGACATAGGGTCGGCATGGTGGGCCAAATTTGTCTTGTAGTCTGATCCAGGCATTAGCATCACGCCTGGATATAAGCAGGGCCTGATCCTTTTGCTGTGAAACAAAGTTTGTAGCACTGCACACATCTCTGAACAGTAATATTATACAGATGGTCGTGTTAACACAACATGGGAGACATGTTGCCATGACAATAAGATTCTAAGCCTTTGTATTAGAAACAAGTGTACCATCAAACTGATTTTCAAGCTGATACGGTTGGGTAAAATTACCATACATTTTTGTTTCATGGGTGGCTGGAATTCCTTTCTTCATTTTTATTGCCAATTTGTGTGATTATTAGTCTTTAAATGGCAGAAATTCACTAACTTGACTTCCTATTAATGTTTTCTGTCACTGTGTCTTGATTGCAGGGCAACCTGGTGGCTATTAAACATGTCAACAAGAAGAGAATCGAGCTAACCAGACAAGTTTTATTGGAACTCAAACATGTAAGTGTTGGTTGTAAATAAGATTTGTCCATTAATTTTATTTGATTGTTGTCCTGGATTTAGGTTGGTCTCTTTGGGAGTTATTTTTTCATACAGTCAATGTACAAAAATGTATGACAATGCATTAAAACTGATCTGTACAGGTAACAACTATCAGTAATAGGTTTGAAAAGCAACTGCTGCATCCTGTAGTCCAATTTTATATTTTATCTTCATCAGTTTTTGAACAACAAAAATTCAATTTGTAATTGTTTCAAAACATTGCAGCCAACTCTTAGAATACCCTCTAAGTATTGTATTTAATTTTGCACTGTTGTTTGCCAAAGATTTCCTCTTGTTCAATATAAAATTTGCTTGCTGGTGCTATCTTTAACACATCATCAACTTCATCTGCAGTTCTTTCTGGAATATTTTAGTACAATATTTAATTTTAATTTGGATTTGTTTATTACTTAATTTTCTTAAACTGCTCTTTTTGCTTTATTTTAATCCAAATACAGTTTTTGACCACTTCAGATTTCCTGGTGTTTCTGGCAAACTACAAACCCCAATTCCAATGAAGTTATGGATGTTGTGTAAAATGTAAATAAAAACAGAATTACAATGATTTGCAAATACTTTTCAAACTGCAGTGGAACCTTGATGTAACGGTCTAATAGGAGCGGGGGTCGTCCGTTATAGTCGATTGTCCGTTATATTGAAGCACTTTTTTTTTTTTTGTGGCCTTATGCACCAATATCACTTTACAGTACGTATTTTGTATTTCCAAAACCAACTTCACAGATTTGCAAGTTACCTATGCCATGGGTACTAACACACCCCCATACAATCACAAATGCTGGCTTTTGAACTCTACGTTGATAACAATCTGGATGGTCCTTTTCTTCTTTGGACACGACTTCCATGATTTCCAAAAAACAGTTTGAATTTGTGAACCTGTCAGACCACAGCACACTTTTCCACATTGCGTCATGAAAAACACTTCTGAGCTTGGGCCCAGAGAAGCCGGCAACGTTTCTGGATGTTGTTGAGAGAGACCTTGCTAATCATTGTGTTCTGTTTTTATTTATCTTTTACACAACGTACCAACTTCATTGGAATTGAGATTTGTAAATCAGAACCAATATAGAGACGATTTCATCAGTATAAACAACTATCTAATAATGCTCATGCGAATCAATGTTTGCTAGTCTTTTCATTTAGTTGGTGTGGACATTTCAGCTGGAAATTGTTGAGTTCTCAGTCCCCCCCCCCCCCCCCCCCCCCCCACACACACACACACACACATCAGTTAACAGAGAGTAGGCCAGTACAATGTAAACCTTTTGGAAGCCATGAATTCATGCATCCACCCATCAAGTCCAAGTGAGAAAACCGCTGGCTTGTGCTTTCAGTTTGAAGACAGCCTTGTGTGTTGTGTTATAAACCCCTATTATAAGCCCCTATCTGAAAGAGACATATTTACTAAATGTTCTATTCCATCTGTGAAATGAAACAACCATGAAATGACAAGATTGCACTTGTTGCCACTGCAGGTAAAAGACATTCACGCAAGATTGAATCTCTCCTCTTCATTCACAAAATGAAAAATTCTAAAAATTAGCAAAATATGATAAAATTCCACATGAAGTGTTTTATTTTTCATTGAATATTAAGGAGAGTCGCTGATGGTGTAGTGGTAGCTACATTCGCCTGACTTTAGTGCAAACAGTGTGGGTTCAGTTCCCACTCAATGACAGTATAAAAGTGAGTGTGAATGGTTGTCTGTCTCTATATGTACTGTATACTAACTGGCAACCAGTCCAGGATGTAGTCTGCCTTTTGCCCGAAATCAGCTAAAGATAGGCTCCTGCTCCCGTGACTCTTAACAGGATAAGTGGAATAGAAAATGGATGGATGAATGTTTATTCAGGTAGCCGGAATTGAAAGGTTAGAAACCAGGGTTATGGTGGTTTGGGATTTTTCATCAGTTTTATTTCCGTTTGAGTTTAGTTTTTTTTCAATTCACTTAGTTTTGATTAATTATTAGAGCAGGTCTGCTAGTTTGTATTTATTTTAATTCTTTTGGAAAATGCTTTGTTGAAGTTTAGTTTTTATTAGTTTTAGTGTTGTATTTTTTTTAAATATGGGATGTTTGCCAGGTGCATGATTAAAAAACATCACAATAAGTATTATGTAATTTAAAAAAAAAAACTCAACAGGATACCATCCCTCCATCCATCCATTTTCCGGACCACTTATCCTCACTAGGGTCGATTCCATTTTTAAAAAAAAAATTAACTTACTATCAACTATCATTTCCCAATTTGGTTGTACACTGTGCAATGGGAATAAAGAATGATCATTTTCATCCATCCATCCATTTTCTACCGCTTATCCGAGGTCGGGTCACGGGGGCAGTAGCTTTAGCAGGGACGCCCAGAATTCCCTCGCCCCAGCCACTTCATCCAGCTCTTCCGGGGATATCTATATAACTACATAGCATGTAGATATTTTGAATGTATCTATATCCACACATGTAGATGCGTAGATAGATATGTGTTTGTTAACAGAATGTTAACAAAAACCATACATACATACTGACTAGCAATGGTAACCTATTAAATGACCTAGTATCAATGTTTACGTTACCTTGTGTCAGCGACATTTTTCATGCTGGCGTTAACAACTAGGTGTTGAGATGTTGAATCATCGTAGACATGCTGTGTGAAATGATCCCAAACTTTGGACATTCTCTGTGTTTTACAGACCATTTCTTGTCTCTCTGTCATCGCGCCAACTTATTTCTGAATGGCGCGTTGTGCGTCCACCTTAACAGTCCACATTACGCGGCTGAAACAAAGCCTCAAAGCAGAGATTTTGTTTCAAGCTTTTTGTAATCCAATTATTTGAGTTACTCGAGTAATCGTTTCAGGCTCAATACAAAGGCGCTGTCTCATGATGTCACTTCTGGGCTTCACAGTTAGTCAACTACATTACCCAAACAACTGTTACAATCTCACTGTGGTGTATGACCTGTACATCTGAAATAAATACATTTAAAATTAACCCAAAAAGCTTGTCTGTCGCCGAATCCTGGGACCTCCAAAATCACTACTTTTCAGAAAGAAAAGGGGAAAAAAACGAATGTATACCTTATATTACTTTCATATACCGTTGCACCTTAACATCTGCACAACACCATCCCAAAAGCATGTTCAATTGCTAATTTAACATGCAAAAAAAAAAAAATCACAAATGTATTCATATAATATCGGAATAATCGTGAAAATAATTAGCATCAGAAACAGTAAACAGCAAGAGGTACTATGAGGTAGATATTGTGCAATTTTTAAGCTCAAGTATAAAAGAGTAGCTGAACTGCTGAGTTTTGCTGATAGAAATTCAATCAAAGTTGAATACTGACTACGAAAAAAAAATACTTGTTGACTTGATAAATATGTGATGATTTGTGGACAATAGTATTCAGTCCTGTTGCGTGTTTGAATGGGAAAAATGGGTGGGGCATCAACCACTTATTTAAGCTACATACCAGGAAAACTAAAGTATACTCTCTTTTCTAAATTCAAATTCTAAAACTTAAATATATGTATTAGATAGATAGATAGATAGATAGATAGATAGATAGATAGATAGATAGATAGATAGATAGATAGATAGATAGATAGATAGATAGATAGATAGATAGATAGATAGATAGATAGATAGATAGATAGATAGATAGATAGATCGATAGATAGATAGATCGATAGATAGATCGATCGATCGATCAGAATCAGAATCATCTTTATTTGCCAAGTATGTCCAAAACACACAAGGAATTTGTCTCCGGTAGTTGGAGCCGCTCTAGTACAAGAAACAGTCAATTTACAGAACACTTTGGGGACATAAAGACATTGACAAAAAACAATTGTGCAAAAAGATGCAGAGTCCTCTAGCACTTAGAGCAGTTCGAACGACTAATATTGCAATAGTCCGGTGCAATGACCATTGTGCAAAGGGCGCTGAGACTTCAAGGAGTGTATGCGGTTTAAAGTGACAAGTAGTGCGATCATCTGGGACAATGTCGGTTGTGCAAATGTTACAGATACTCCTCAATCAGTGTGCAAATGGAGCAGATGCTACTCTGGCATGAGTGGCCAGTATATGCAAATAGTGCAGCATGGCGAGACAACTACAGTGAGTGCACAAGTAATAAATAATTGGCCCCACAGAAATGTGACAACGAACTCAAGTCAAAAAATTGCCAGCTTGTTGTAATGGAATTATAGGTTAGGTGTTTAAGAAGTTGATCGCAAGAGGGAAGAAGCTGTTGGAATGTCTACTAGTTCTAGTTTGCGTTGATCGGTAGCGCCTACCTGAGGGAAGGAGCTGGAAGAGCTGGTGACCGGGGTGCAGACGGTCCGAGAGGATTTTGCACGCCCTTGTCTTAGTTCTGGCAGCGTGCAAGTCCTCAATGGTGGGTAGGGGGGTACCGACAATCCTTTCAGCAGTTTTGATTGTCCGTTGCAGTCGGAGTTTGTCCTTTTTTGTAGCAGCACCAAACCAGACTGTGAAGGAAGAACACAGGACCGATTCGATGACCGCTGTGTAGAACTGTCTCAGCAGCTCCGGTGGCAGGCCGTGCTTTCTCAGAAGCCGCAGGAAGTACATCCTCCGCTGGGCCTTTTTGAGGACGGAGTTGATGTTGTTCGCCCACTTCAGGTCCTGAGAGATTGTAATTCCCAGGAACTTGAAGGTCTCGACGGTTGACACAAGGCAGCTGGACAACGTGAGGGGCAGCTGTGGCGAAGGATGCCTCCTGAAGTCCACGATCATCTCTACCGTCTTGAGCGTGTTCAGCTCCAGGTTGTGTCGCCCGCACCACAGCTCCAGCCGCTCCGCTTCCTGTCGATATGCAGACTCGTCACCGTCCTTGATGAGGCCGACGACAGTGGTGTCATCTGCATACTTCAGGAGCTTGACAGTCGGGTTCGCTGAGGTGCAGTCGTTCGTGTAGAGAGAGAAGAGCAGCGGAGAGAGGACACAACCTTGGGGCGCCCCAGTGCTGATGCTGCGTGTGGATGAGGTGGCCTCCCCCAGCCTGACCTGCTGTGTCCTGCCCGTCAGAAAGCTGTAAATCCACTGGCAGATGGCAGGTGAGACGCTGAGCTGGAGAAGCTTGGTTGAAAGGAGTTCAGGGATGATGGTGTTGAACGCTGAGCTGAAGTCCACGAACAGGATCCTCGCGTAGGTCCCTGCACTGTCGAGGTGTTCTAGGATGAAGTGCAGTCCCATGTTGACTGCATCATCCGCAGACCTGTTCGCTTGGTAGGCAAACTGCAGGGGGTCCAGCAGGGGACCTGTGACACTCTTGAGGTGGTCCAGCACGAGACGTTCAAAGGACTTCATGACCACAGATGTCAAAGCGACAGGCCTGTAGTCATTCAGACTAGAGATTGCAGGTTTCTTGGGGACTGGAATGATGGTGGAGCGTTTGAAGCAGGATGGAACTTCGCACATTTCCAAAGATCTGTTAAAGATCTGAGTGAAGACTGGAGCGAGCTGGTCCGCGCAGACTTTGAGGCAGGATGGGGACACATGGTCCGGTCCTGTCGCTTTGTTAATCTTCTGTTGTTTGAAGATGCGTCTCACATCCTGTTCATGGATGGTTAACGCAGAAGTCAGAGGTGTGGTTGTGGTCGCGGGTGCGCCCGGGTGGGTGTGTGGAGTGAAACTGTCCTTTTCAAATCTGCAATAGAAGGTATTCAAGTCGTTGGCTAGTGTGCTATTGTTCTCAGCTCGGGGGGATCGTCGCTTGTAATTAGTCAGCGATTGGAATGCACGCCAGACTGATTTCGAGTCGTTCGCGCTAAACTGTTTTTCCAACTTTGCTGCATAGATCCTCTTTGCAATGTTAATTTCTTTAGTAAGCTGGTTTCTAGCTCGATTATACAGGGCCCTGTCCCCGCTCTGATATGCATCTTCCTTAGCTTGGCGAAGCTGCTTAAGTTTAGCAGTGAACCACGGCTTGTTGTTGTTGAATGTCCGAAATGATTTTGTTGGTACACAAACCTCTTCACAGAAACTGATATAGGATGTGACAGTGTCCGTATATTCATCCAGGCTGCCGGCTGAATTTTCAAAGACACTCCAGTCTGTGCAGTCTAAACAGCTTTGAAGTTCCATCTTTGCTTCATTGGTCCACTTTTTGACTGTTTTCACTGTAGGCTTCGCACATTTAAGTACTTGCTTGTACGTCGGTATTAAGTGAATTAAGCAGTGATCAGACGAGCCCAGGGCTGCACGAGGTATAGCACGGTATGCGTTTTTTACCGTAGTGTAGCAGTGGTCTAAAGTATTATTTTCCCTGGTAGGACAGTCGATGTGCTGCTTGTATTTAGGGAGTTCGTGGTTGAGTTTAGCTTTGTTAAAGTCCCCGAGAATAATGAGGGGTGAGTCCGGGTGTTTTTTTTCAATTTCGTTGACTTGTTCGGCGAGCGTTAGCAATGCGGCGCTCGTGTTAGCTTGCGGTGTGATATAGACTCCAGCCAGTATAAACGATGCAAACTCACGTGGCGCGTAAAATGGTTTACAGTTCAGAAACAGCGACTCCAAATGCGGGCTGCAGTGTGTGCTGAGCACCGTGACGTCCGTACACCATTTTTCGTTTATATGGAGGCATATCCCGCCGCCCTTCGTTTTTCCCGATGATTCCATGTCGCGGTCCGCTCGATGAATGTTGAAGCCGGGAAGCGTGACGGCGCCATCGGGTACGGCGTCGCAAAGCCAGGTCTCCGTGAAGCACATGGCCGCGGAACGTCTGAAGTCTTTACTGGTCTTTAACAGAAGATGAAGCTCGTCCATTTTGTTGGGTAGGGAGCGTACATTCGCGAGGTGAATCGACGGGAACGCCAATCTGTGTCCTCTCTTGCGGAGTTTCACCTGAATTCCGGCTCGTTTTCCTCTGTGGCGCCGCTTCCGCATCCATGCGCCGAAAACCGCGGACGCCGCTCCGGTGAGTAGATAGATAGATAGATAGATAGATAGATGTATATATATATCTTGCACCAGCGTTATATTGTGGCTGAGTCCAATGACCCATGAACTCTCGGACCTGCAGCCTTCTACCAATCCATTGTGGCTTTTATAGCATGGCAGATCCACATAAATGTCAAGACTTGGCATATTCTGATCATGACCACTATACTGTTTCCTTGGGAGTTTGAGGCACAGGGCTCTACTGCTCCACACAACAGAAGAAGACAAGCAAACAAATTCAAGAAATTCCTTCAAAACCAGCACCACAGAGATCTTGTGACAACTTACCTAACCTCACCTGTATTCAATATATAACACACATTGGAAAGTAACATAATTTTTGTTTTTTTTAACCATTGTACCATCTAACGCTACCTTTAGACACCCTCTACTCTCTCATTCAAATTGTGTGTCTCAGCTGTGTATATATATATATATATATTTTTTTTTTTTTTACTTGCCACGTGATTCACAGCCAGTTAGAGAAGATCAGTTAGGGCTTCCTGGAAGCCTGCATGCCGTCTCAGTCAGTCAGTCAGCAGGCCACATGGGAGAGGGGCTGCTGTCTGAACTGGCAACTTCTCAGACCTCCCAGAGGCCCAATCGCCCGTCAAACCTCAGCTCATGAAAAAGCCAACCAGATGGGGGCTGCTGGTGGAAACTTAACCGCTTGTCTCCCAGCTTCCCTCCCCTCACACCCCCACCCCCTCACCAGTCAGTGTTCAGCAGGGGGAATTATATAGGCCAAAGGGTAGGCTAACATCTCCCAGGCTTTAAAACAGGAGCCACCGACTCCCTGGTTTTGCTGTGAGAACGGCTGTCAGTCATAGAGGTGGAGGGAGAAAAGTACCTGCCGAAATTACAAACCCCGTTTTTCCCGTTGGCTTCAGAAATAAAAAAATGTCGGCACCAAAAAGACCTCACAAAAGCAAAGTCCCTCAATCACTTATCTAAATTACTCCATAGCAGTTTACCTCATTCTTGTTTTTTCAAACCATTTTCAGTTGTGAGTGATAAGATTTGATTGTGTAAATCCTTCATGCCAGCCAGATTTCATCTTTCAGATTCTGCTTGGCTGTGGTGTTCCTGCTTGTACATCCTCTCAACACCCCCCCATACACACACTGCCTCATTCATTACCACCAAAACCAATTTATGCACTTGCACGTTTCAACTAGGTGCCCTGTGCAGGAATCAGTCTCAGCACGTAGAAATGGACATTGTGCCAACTAGCTGACTGCAAGTACAAGATTTTGATGAAATGCTGGCAGGGGTAATCTCAGCTCTGAATATAAATGAACTGCTGGTCCTTTCCCCTGTCCTCTGTTTCCACAGGGTTGGAGAAATGTGATGTTTGGAAAGTTACACTGTGTTTGTGTGTTATTTTCAGATGAGAGATGTCCAGTTTAACCATTTCACCCGCTTCATTGGAGCTTGCATCGATCCTCCCAACATATGCATTATAACGGAGTACTGTCCCAGAGGCAGTTTGCAGGTAGTGTTCACTATTTTAAGAATGCTTTAAATATACAAATGTAATCTAAATTTTAAAATATCCCTAACCAATTTCATTCCAATTTAATGTTTCAGGTAACAGTTCAGATTTATCCCAGCAAAGTGATCACAGAAAGTGAAATTGGTTAATGTAGAATTTTCCCTTGAGGGAATAAAATGAGTATATCCTACATGATTCTTGCTTGGTCCTTAAAAATAAATCATTCCTGGAAAAAAAAAATCATATGAAAAAGAAAAATATTCTGCATATTTGATCAGTGAGCAGAACTACAGCACTCCACTTATCCTCTGTTATATAAAGTTGTAGGGTTCTTGATTTGATGGTTTAAAAAAATATTCCCCTAAAGTTGAATTATTGGGTGAACATTTTAAAGATTAAAATAAGAATAATATTAACTAGGTTCATAGGGCTCTGACAAAACACATACACACACAAAAAAGTGTACCTGTGCCCTACCTAAGCCATTTTATGATGGAGATTCCTTAAAAGCTATTGGGTTCCATGTCTTCTTTTCAATAAAGCAAAGTTTGAATTGAAAATTGTTGTTCACCGTGCGCATGGAAAGAACAAGAAAAGTCATTGTGTGCCTTCTTTCATTAATGGGTTTTTGATTTGCCATGAAGCAATAGCTGCTGAAACTTTGATGATTGGGACAGGTGGCGCATTGTCAAAAATCCTCCTAGAGGATGTGGCAAAGTCACGGCATCCATGAGAGGGGATGGGTGTGATTTAGGATTTTGACAAATGCCAACTAGGTGAATGGAAAGTATCACGAATGTAACTCTGTAAATGAGCCTCGATAACCAGCGGTAACTAATGCTAAGATCTGCCCAGGACCACTTCAATTGTTTTATTTAATGCTGACCCCAAGCGATCTGAGTTTGTCAATTTGGGCCCTATTTTTGTGACTGGCGTAAATCCGGCACGGCACGTGGCGTAACTCTGTATGGAGGCGGGTTAGACCAGGTGTCGGTAATTTCGTGGACCTGTGCACCCCAGCACATTTCAAAGAGGGACATCTGCGCTGCTGTGGGCGTGATCACAGCTGACCTCAATCAAATCTGCTCCCCTCATCCCCTTTAAATGCTGCGTTGCAAATGGCGCACTGACAGTCTTTGACATGGCGGAAGAAGAAACTGATTTGCTCGAGTCTGGGAAGTCAAAGTGTGCGTTTATATGGCCGAAGATAGCTGGAGCCCATCCCAGCTATCTTCGGGCGGGAGGCGGGGTAGACCCAGAACCGCTCCCCAGAACTGTGAAGTAGATGTGCTAACCAGTCGTCCATCGTGCCGGCAACATACATAATGATGATGATAATAATCATAATAATATGTTCAATTAATTGATTTCTTCAACGATTCAGAGGGTTTGATGCCCACTATACACATATTTATGAATGGAAAATGTCTGACATCCACCACACGTCCGCTGAGCTCGTGTATCTGTCTGCATGCATATGCCAGGATTAAATTCATCCAAATCGCATTAGTCCAGCTGAGTCAAAAGTTAGATGTCCTCTCAGCAGGCGCAAGTTCAGAATGACTTTCTGCCACTTAATTGTCATGCCCCCAGGCGCATCTCCAAGGGCACATCTTCGCTGTGCCGAAACAGCCAGCTTGATGCAAATTGGCAAACGCGCAGCGAGCCTTGTGCTTGCACGAAGATCGATACACCGCTTTTTACGCTCTGCCGCAGTTGCGCTGTCTATGAAAAGAGAGCCATTTGTGTCTTTGTCTTGGAGAAATGCAGTACAAGATGTTTTAAGACATCTTATTCTTGGCCTTTCCCCTCTCTTTCAGCAGCTTATTAAAACGGACGAGCCAGGGACTGATATGGAACCGAACTGTGGGCTTGATCACTCACATACTACATAAAGGGATTTCTCTGTCAATAGGAGCAACTGTTATGATGTGACGAACTGCCTGGTTCATTACCATCTTGTGGGTTGGCAATGCGGGGCCCTGAGCATATAAAAGAATGTGAGGGGTCTTGCCTAAAGGTGTTTTCTTAATCAAACCCCCAAAAATCTACTTTGAAGCAGTCTAAAGCTGAAGAGAAGCTGAAAAAACTTTGACTCAACTTTTTTTCTGCTTTCTGCTAATGATGAGCTTATGTGTATGCGTTGCAGGACATTCTGGAGAATGAGAGCATCAACCTGGACTGGATGTTCCGCTACTCACTGATCAATGACATAGTGAAGGTACAATGTGGGAGGGGTGAAGTCACAAAGGCATTTTCAAGTGCAAAGGAAAGATCGTTTGTGAGCCTCACAGAAACATGGAGACAACCTACAGTAGGTTGTTGCCATGGTTTCAAATGGATTGTGTGTCAGACAGTGTGAATTGGCACAACACAGCATACAGTAAATATTACCGTCGCACAGCATGGTGTGGGAGAGAAAACCTCATTCTAAATGGTGCAGATTTCCTTCCAGTTTCATCAAATCTAATCATGGATTGACTTTAAAAGATCATTTCAAACCTCTATAGAACACAGACGCTCTTTGTCACAAGATCAGACTCTTGGAAGGGTTCAATATTGAACCGCATGCATAATGAAGTGTTTCAACTGAATTGCTCCATACAGATAGCAGAGCCCTTCAGAGAGCAAACACTGCTGAAGCTTTGAGGGATGTTTCCACAAACTGACTCAACTGTTTCCACAAAATATTGAACATGAGTCCATCTCCACTGCCCCCCTCCCAGAGGAATTAACAGTAATTTCACAGAAATTCCCCTGAGACAGGGATATCCTTGAAACCTGGCCTCTTTTCAAAACATACATTCGCTTGTCAACGCTTGTTGTTTCCATATGTCCGGAGTTACTGTATGTGTCCTCATGTTGAGGGGGAAAGTTCGATTGCCTTGATGCATGCATGAATTCTCCTCTGCTCTCCAGGGCATGAACTATCTCCACAACAGCTATTTTGGCTGCCATGGAAATCTGAAGTCATCTAATTGTGTGGTGGACAGCCGATTTGTGTTGAAAATCACAGATTATGGATTGGCCAGCTTTCGCTCATCCTGTGAAAATGATGACTCTCATGCTTTGTATGCGAGTGAGTTGCCTTTGCGCAGATCAGTATTTCCAATATTCTTTCCTCATTTTTGACTGACCCGCACTTTTTAGAAAAGCTGTGGACAGCTCCTGAGCTGCTCATATATGACCATCATCCTCCTCAGGGGACACAAAAGGGTGATGTGTACAGTTTTGGCATCATCCTGCAGGAAATAGCTTTAAGGAATGGACCTTTCTATGTGGAAGGCATGGACCTCAGCCCCAAAGGTAAACTCAACTATATCCTATTGTTCACTTGAATTGGCTAAATGCATTGTTTTCAAGCCGAAAATGTTGAAATAAATACAAGAAAAGTTCAAGAAAAGTATATTTGCGGTAAAGCTTGATAGACCAGAAACACAGATTTGCATAAGGGGAAATTCATTAAGTTGTGTCTGCCTTTGTAAGGTCCGAGCACTTGATCATGGCCATGTGAAAACACAGAACACGTTCACCAGATGTTGAAGGCAGATGTAGCAACAAAATACCCTAAAAACACTTTCCAACTTGATATATTAAATACCAAAATTGTAGATAATGAGAACTATGTGATTATTGCACTTACTTCTGCCAAAAGTTTGTTTTCTCAGACGGATTTCTACGATACTTGGAATGGTGGAAGGTGAACCTATCAGGTTTTGGTGCAGCTAAAGCTTTGTTAAGATTGAGATTTTATTTTTTTTGGTGGACATTTACCCCTCATTTCTGGTGTTTAAAAGCCTAAATACAGAGGTCTAGACCTAAGGCAATCTTTTTGGATTTGCCATCATTTTTCCTCATTGTTTTAAAACGACAGCGAATCAATGCTCCTTCAGATATACTTTATATCGACATATAAGGAAAGGGGCAATGTTGCTATAGCTAAGCGTGTTTTGTGTTGTGCATTTGTACAAACGCTGGCAGCAATGCAGCAGTAATTTGCATGTCCCCAGGCTAAGTGAAGTTATTTAGACACTAACTTGGACCTAAAGCAGGAATCTCTTAAATCAGATCACTCTTGAGCATTTCTGACCTGTTAGAGCCACCGTACCTCAATGCAAGTGGGCCAAGTCAGTCCAGAGTCGCTGTGTGGTGTGAACAAACTCTCGCTGTAGCTCTGAAATAATTCCGTTTCAAATACTTTTTTTTTTACTAGTGTATTTTTTTTTTCATCCTTATTGAGAAACAAATTATTTATGAATCCCCCACGAACCCCTCTGTTTCTGTCTGGACAGAAGTTGTGGTCAAGTATAATGGTGTGACATCTTGCTCAGTAGAGTTAAAAGAAATACATGCACTGTATTGATAAATGTTTTTTTTTTTTTTTTTTTTTTTTTCCCTCCAGAACAAAGCTCCAACATGCTTATATATATATATAATTGTACCTGCATGGAGGTCATTCTGAATAGAATTCAGAAATCAAAAGTACAGTATAATATAGTTAAACAATACTGCAGTTAGCAGCTCAGTTTGACACTAACAATGAACAAACACTGAATGATTCATGTTAAAAATGCAGCTAGAAAGTGTTCAGATATTTTGAAAGGAGATTTTCAGAGCCTCAGGCAGGGCATTCCAGGGCTGAGGGGCCCATGACCACAAAATCTCGACCACCTTTTCGTTTTGAGGCATCAGGAACAGCCAGTAGAGACCTGTCTTGCTGTCTCACCCTGAAGCTCCTTTTCAGCAATGGAGCTGGGAGCTGGTTGTGTTAAAGGTGATTCGGTAACACGATTTCAAAAAAGGACTAGTACTAAGTCTTGTCGAAAAAAAATTGCTCATCTGGTATATATTACAAGTAGAGCTGCTGCCTTTTATGCAAACTGAAAAAAAAAAAAAGGGTTTGGGCACTTACCACAGTTCTGAACAGCATAGCACTTAGACATTAATGCAATGTTATTCTAGTATGTATCTTTCAAAGTACATTTACTGTAGTTTTCTTCAAAAAGATACAATGGTTCTGTATTATATTTGTATTCCACTTAAAACCATAGCCAACTGTTGGTTGTCAACGCCTCAATGGGAAACAAAAAAATTGAATGCCTTTACACAACCACTATGGATTTTTAAAATCCCCTTGAGGGGTTTTCATCACAGGATGATGTTTGTTCGGTGTTTCTGAACAATCATGCTCAGTGGTGAATGTACAAGAGCCACTAAGCCATTAACATGCGGAAAGAGCCTGCACCTGTTCCAAGGTCTGATAAAATGGTTGGAAAATACAGCAGAATCTTAAAACACCATTTATTGGAAAGAACTAATGTTTTTCCAAAAACTAAAACACAAAAAAAGATGGAGTGGTGATAAGTTTTTAAGTGCAATGTTTCGTCAGGTACTGAAATCAAGCTTTTTTTTTTTTTTTCTTTTTTCATTTGACTCAACTGCAATTGCAAGCGCACAGTAAAAAAGTTTACTTCTCCACCTCAGAGATTGTGCAGAAGGTCAGAAACGGCCAGAAGCCTTACTTTCGGCCAACAACAGACACTAGATGTCACTCAGAGGAGCTTACCATCCTGATGGAGGGCTGCTGGGCCGAGGACCCTGCGGAGAGACCAGATTTTGGCCACATCAAGATCTACATGGCCAAACTCAATAAGTAAGACACCTTGGATTTTGGTTTTGGTTAAATTACATTCTTAAAACAATTACGATTAATTTCAGATGACTTACTCTTATGCCTGCCCTCATAATCTCAATAGGTGTATTCTTTTAAAGTCCTTTTCTACAGGGAAAAAAAAGCAGTCATATGGATATTTTTTTGTGCAATGAGCCAAGATGTTATTGTTCCTCCCGAGCAGCAAAATCTGCCAGAAAGATCAACCCTGACAAAGCAGATTGTCAAAATCTTGGTTCACAAATGCATCTCGGAATGGGCTGATAAAAGCACTTTGGAAAAGGACACACACTGTCAAAATGTTATATAAAAATATTTCCCATCCATTACTGACTAATCCATTCAACTAGTAGTTCACACACTGCTACATATTGCTATCTTGGCAAGTGCTGTGCCATTTTGCAGGACTAAAACATGCTTGAAAAAGTACTTAATGCAAATGTTTGCTTGTCTTTTAATGAACATCCAATCTCTTCAAGGGCCACCGTTTACAAGCTTGCGGTGACTTCTTTCTTGAAGCTTATCAAAACCAAACCTAATGACTAAACAGTCACCACCCTTCACAATGAAAGTACATGTATCTGTTGCGTTTTGTGCTCACATTTTCTCGCATTTCTTTTTCCTTACCATAAGTCCTAAGAAAGTGAATGGTAAGAAGATGAAGCGGATGATGTGCTTTGAATTACAGCTTGAAATCTTAGAAAAACATGAGCGGGTTGTATCCTGCGTACTCAACTTCGCGAAGCAGTACGAGCATAGTCCTTCGACAATATGTACTATACTGAAGCTGAAGGAGTCGATTTAGGCTATAGCGCCAGCCAATAGCGTTAAAATAATTTCTGATCATGATGGTGAAGCAAGTGAAAGTGCAAAACGTGTGGTGAAAACAGTAAAAGATTTTAGCAAAAGTGAAGTGAAAAAAATGAGTAGGAAAAACTGTTTATTTCTTTACATTTTAATGTATTGTGTTATTGCTTTATGGTTTTATAGAGTACAATACAGTGAACTAAATTATTGTCTTAGACTTGTCTGGATTTGTGAATAAATTATATCAAAGACTTCTTTGAAAGACCTTTTTTCAATAAAAGCCTCATAATTGCTTAATACAGTACATATTAACTTGGAATACCCTAAATAAAAAATAATAAATTTAACATGAGACCTGAAATAAATTTAAAAAATACAAATTTTCCTCAATTTACAAACAAAATGAAGTTGTGCGTGTTTGCATTTGAACTCTTTGTATATAGGATATAGAATGCTGTCTTTTTAAGGCAATTCACATGGACAACACAAATCAATGATGTTACATCATACAGTAAGACTTGACATCTAATCAATAAGAGAGATCAGTAGAAATGATCAGATTCCTTTTCCTAATCACGTTATTCCATCGCCTGGCTCCTTGTTGCCAGCCATAGTTTAAAGGCCTCAGTCAACACTGGCTAGCTTGCACATGCACTTAATGCTGTTAGAGGTTGTTGGTCTGCTTTCCAACCAGCAGCTGCCGTTCTGAGAGTGAGAGTGTTGACATTCCAAACATTCTTAGTGGTTCATTATGATTAACACAGACTAGGAGCCATTTACCAAAGAAGTAATTTAATATCAATAAAACGTATCTAGGGCGGCACGGTGGACGACTGGTTAGAGCGTCTGCCTCACAGTTCTGAGGGCCGGGGTTCAATACCTGGCCCCGCCTGTGTGGAGTTTGCGTGTTCTCCCCGTACCTGGGTGGGTTTTCTCCGGGCAGTCCGGTTTCCTCCCACATCCCAAAGACATGCATGGTAGGTTAATTGACAACTCTAAATTGCCCACAGGTGTGAATGTGAGTGTGAATGGTTGTTTGTTTGTATCTTCCCTGCGATTGGCTGGCAACCAGTTCAGGGTGTACCCCGCCTCCTGCCCGATGATAGCTGAGATAGGCTCCAGCATGCCCGCGACCCTAGTGAGGAGACACGGCTCAGAAAATGGTTGGCTGGATAATGAATGCATTGTGATCTGCAGTAGAAAAAGATAGAATCGGTTGTTCAACTTGCTGATTGGTCTGCTACACCCAACGTACAAGATCGCTCTTTCTACTTTATTGTGTTCACATTAGTTTGGTTCATGTCCCAAATGAAGTTGCTGTACTGGTCTCTTCCCATTTGAGGAAATTGTACAAAGGTGTTGGTGTGTTTTGTTTTGTTTTTGCACTAATTTGTGTATGACCTCTCCTCTACTGGCTCTACGAGTGAAATGCAGGATCATCTTAGTGATGCATAGCTTTCCATTTGGAGTGGCCTGGAGTAGAGAGCTCTGTTTGATTGATAACCTCTGAATCATTCAAGGATGATCTTGACAGTGGCATGCAGTCCATGCATGAAGCCCTTCATTACGCAGGCCAGCACGTTAATGCACTGTTTGCTGGTTATTTTGATGAAGTAGATGTATGTCGTTGACGTGACGTGATGGATGCGCTGTTATAGTTGGCCTGCTCATGAGCTTGAGCTTGAAGGGCACAGTAACAGGAGGACTGTTCAGCACTAAATGGTTTGTTTAACCCGTACAGAGTTGAAACTCGCCACGAAAAGCTGACCTCTCGCTGTGCAAATCCAACTGTGTGTATACTGCCTGCTCTATACTACAACAAGTATGTTTAACCACTTTGTAAACAAGAAAGCGCTCAGGCAGTCGCCATCAAACTGCAGTTTACTGCGCTTGATGCTTATTTTGTCCTATCTGCAACTGAATCTACAACTGCTTAATAATACACATTAAACACTGTGACTGGGCCTGATGTTTTCCAGAAATGATCTAAATCTTGTGTGGGTAAATAAGAGTGACATTAATTTACTGTATAGACCAAAGATCTGTACCGTCCCCTTATAGGCAAAATTGGAACCTCAGATTTTATATGTGCCTGTTTCAGTAAGATGTACCGAGGGAGTATGAGGTCCACACTAAACAGATTACAAAAACAAATATTGGTTGTAAAACGTCATACTTTAAAAATGTACCAGATAAACCTCAACACAACATTCTGAGACCAGCAGACGCCTTCTTTATCTCGGGACCTGACATACATATATCAGCTAATATCATTAAATATTTGTCAGGTTAGATGTTCAAACATAACCCAAAAGAGGTGATTTCAGTCAGTTCTCAGAAATGGACACAAACGTTCACTGTTGATACCAAAGGTTTTGTTGATATGCCAAATCATTTTATTTGTGAAACTAAAGTGTAACTTGACAAGATGCCAAACAGTCCTCGTTGAAAGACAGTTTATCGTTCAGTGACTTTTAAATGATAACTAAGCACATTTCTGAGAAGTAACTCATTTATTTGAAATAAACAGCCCCTAAAATTTACATCGAAACAAATGAACAGCAACTCTTTGTTTCTGGAAACCAAAAACTTTTTCTTTCTTTCTTTTTTAAGTGCTCTCTAAATACTGTGACATCCATCCATCCATCCATTTTCTGAGCCGCTTCTCCTCACTAGGGTCGTGGGCGTGCTGGAGCCTATCCCAGCTGTCATCGGGCAGGAGGCGGGGTCCACCCTGATTGGCTGGTTGCCAGCCAATCGCAGGGCACATACAAGCAAATCATTCGCACTCACATTCACACCTACAGGCAATTTAGAGTCTCCAATTAATTAATTCATGTTTTTGGGATGTGGGAGGAAACCGGAGTGCCCGGAGAAAACCCACGCAGGCACGGGGAGAACATGGAAACTCCACACAGGCCCGGGTCCTCAGAACTGTGAGGCTGACGTTCTAACCAGTCGGCCACCGTGCCGTACTGTGACATTACCGCAATAATTAATTGACACTTCTTGGCCTAATTCTTTAAATACATTTTAAGCATATGTTTTGATAAGAATACAATTAATAAAAAAAACATTTGCAGTTGCTGGAATGATTACATTATGGCAAGGAGGATGTTTACACTTTTCAGTGTTCTCCAAGTTCAGATGAATGATGACCAAATATAGACTAAACAGTGTGATTGCACTCCGCGTGCTGTTAGTCCTTGGTGTGCTGCATGTCTCAGATTTGTTGTTCTTTAAACCTAAACGACATGTGGGTGTTTGTAGGATGTGTGGCACAGAAGAAACATGGCAGGAAGCCAGGCATTGATACTTTAAACCACCAATGTGGTGCAAGTGACTCACAATCTTTTTTCGTTGGAGTAAATTCCTGGCTATGTACTCTCTTGTGAGTGTGTGCTTGTCATGTATTTGCGTGCGTGTGTGTGCTTGTGTGTCTGTGCGCATGCGTGCATGCGTATGAATACAGACATCTCTTGGGAAGTCACATTACGCAATACATACACTACATAATCACAGAAATATGGGAACTGCTATAATCATGACAAATGTCATGCAGCATGGCTTTGTGTTTGTGTAAAAGACACAAATAAAAAAAAATAAAAAATTAGATTGTCACTGCAATATTAATCACAAATGGTCTTTGATAAGGCGGCACGGTGGCCGACTGGTTAGAGCGTCAGCCTCACAGTTCTGAGGACCCGGGTTCAATCCCCGGCCCCGCCTGTGTGGAGTTTACATGTTTTCTCCGGGCACTCCGGTTTCCTCCCACAGCCCAAAAAAAACATGCATTAATTGGAGACTCTAAATTGCCCGTAGGCATGACTGTGAGTGCGAATGGTTGTTTGTTTGTATGTGCCCTGCGATTGGCTGGCAACCAGTTCAGGGTGTACCCCGCCTCCTGCCCGATGACAGCTGGGATAGGCTCCAGACCCTAGTGAGGAGAAGCGGCTCAGAAAATGGATGGATGGATGGTCTTTGATAAGAGTATCCAAAGTGCAGTACTGTATTCTCATATTGGTTTAAATAAAGCCCATACTTTGCTATTATGGAAAAGATGAAGGATCATGACAGTAGCTCCCCCCATCTCACCTCTGTCGGGAGTTGCACAATGCCTATAATGATGAGATGCAAGGTTTTGATCCGAGATGCTTGATATCGTAGGGGTCAAAAGTCCAATCTGTACATCTTTCTGTTTCGTACGCCAAACTGGCCACGGTTGTCTAATTGTGATCGATGGGGGTTGTTTTCCACAGGGAAGGCAGCACCAGTATTCTTAACAACCTGTTGTCCAGGATGGAGCAGTACGCTAATAATCTGGAGAATCTGGTGGAGGAGCGAACGCAAGCCTACCTGGAGGAGAAAAGGAAAGCAGAAAATCTTCTCTATCAAATTTTACCACAGTAAGAAGTAAAGAAAACACTCGCACAGACTCCTGTCTTTCCCCAGCAAGGTTGGATTTAAACTGTACGACATAATGCCTGCCAAATTCCAATTTATTGCTTATATAATGATTTGCTTTGACTACCCATTTATATTTACCTAAATGTGACCCATATACATATCACTGTTTTGCACTGCTTATCAGCAACATCAGGCATGCACAATTACCCAAAATGCAGGTCTTGGATATTTATCAGGCAAGATAAATGTTTCATGTCCTCGGACCTGTTTATTCAAAGCAGCATCCGAGGGATGGAAAGTGGGGGGGGAAATGGGTCTTTGGTCGACTAACTTATGATATTTAAGTGATGAAGGGGAAAACTGCAGAAAGTGCCATTGCGCATTAAGTCTAAAACACTGATATTTTCAATTCAGGTTTTTTTAGGACAGGAAAAACACAAGACAAACAAGGGTTACTATAAAGACTTAGCATTACAAATATTGCTACATGTTTTCACAGTTATTATTCACATTGTATGTATACGTTTAATTGTGTAATATGCAAGTCTAGTATTTGTTTCTCACAGCTATTAATGATTGGTAGCAAAGTAACCTTATTTGTGTCAATGTTATCACCCTTTGTCCTTTATTGATACAAAATATAAGGAGCAGGTAGTATCTGAGCACTGTAAAGTTAAAAACACAACATAAACGATGTATTCTGTTGAGAACCCAGAGCAGCGTAGATGTCCCATTTTTAACTGCACTGGGATACACCGGTCCACAAAATGACCAAAACCGGGTACAGCCTGCCTCTTCGCAGTCACTCCATGCACAGCTCTGGATTTGCCCTGATCACGAAAATAGAGCCTATAGTGTAAATCAAGGTCACTCCAGTATGAACTCTGCAAATCGTGTCAATCTTTTCAGTGGTACTCAACGGGCAGTCAACTGCGGTAAATCCCTGTATTAATTAAAGACCGTTATCCTCCTCAACACCACATTTATTCTTTACCCCGTCGCACACTCTCACTGTAGATGAAAGGGAACAGAAAGGGCTGACAGGCGACCTACTAATGAAGGTGAGGAAAAGACCAGATAGTGGGCTGAGGAGCCTGGGAAACACATCACAAGGAAATCCCATCTTTCTCAGACATTCTTCTACCCATTTTCCGTCTGAAAAATGCTCCCTCGTACAAAGGCACCTCGTCAGCAAGAGATGAGCCTGAAAGAAAGGACAGATATTACTTTCCCCGCCATTTGTTTCACATTAGTGTCCTCTCGCACAGCCTTTTGTTTTGTTTGAGAGAAACATGACCACAATTAGCAAAGATAAACTGGCATTTAAACCTAGCAGCCATTCTGTTTTAAAAGTCAAACAGACTTTAACTTACACTTACCCATGAAACAGCAACAAACGAACAGCATCATCACTGCTAGATGCTTATTGGCCGACTATTTTATTGAAGTTTTGAACTCATGTGTTTCTGTGCACGCAGTTCAGTAGCAGAGCAGCTCAAACGAGGGGAGACCGTACAGGCGGAAGCCTTCGACAGCGTCACCATTTACTTCAGTGACATTGTGGGCTTCACGTCCATGTCAGCAGAAAGTACACCGCTTCAGGTACTCATTTGTCTCTGACTTCCTTCAACATTTACCAAACCATTTGAATTTCAAGTCAAATCAAGCCAAGTTTATTTGTGTAGCCCTTAATCACAAAAGTGTCTCATAGGGCTTCACGGGCCAACAGTTGGCAATGATTAACAGAATCCCCTAATCTAAAACCCCCAATCGGGCTAAGAAAAACTCAAAACCCCATTTGGGGAAAAAAGACAAACTTATGACGTCATCCTCAAGGAATTACCTTAGTTACTGTCATTTAAGTTGTGCGGCTGTATTTCTGTGATACACAGTGCATTATGAGGCTGTATGAAAAGCTGCAAGAGTAGGTTACTTACAACTGCTGTCTTCTTAGGATACCAGAGCACTCAGGAAGTATGTAACCCTGGCAAAGCTTAAACAGATAAACATTTCTAATGGCAAGAAAGGAGGTTGAGTTTCGACTAGCTCGAGAATGTTAAGACCTTTCTGTGTGGAATTTGCTCTTGATATTCTCCCCGTGCTTGCGTATTTTTTCTCCGGGTACTCCACCCATTGTCCAAAAACATGGGGGTTAGGTTAATTGAAGACTCTAAATTACCCTGTGTAAATGGTTGTCTGTATTTGTCAGTCTTGTGACTGACTGGTGATCAATACAGGTTGCACCCCACTACAGTCAGTCTGGATAGGCTTTTCCGATGATCTTGAGCAGGATATATGTTGTATGTATGGTAAGATACCCAATCCACTGGTCAGGTCAGATCAGGAGAAAATCTTTTAATTATTATTATTATTTTTTTTAATATTACAGTTCATTTGATAACTTTGTAAGATGTCATCAATCAGTTCTCCCTAAAACATGTACATCCTTAAAAGTATACTGTAACTGCTAGTCATAAAAATGTTGATAATCTTGAATGATGGGCAGCACAGTGGTTAGCACATCTACCTCACAGTCAATAGGTCCTGGGTTCAAATATCAGCTCAGGTCTTCCCGTGTGGCGTTTACATGTTCTCCCCATACTTGTGTGGATTTTCTTTGGGTACTTTGGCTTTTCTCCCGCAACACACAAAATACATGTTAGGTTTATTGAAGACTAAATTGCCCATATGATACATGAATGTACGAGTGAATGGTTGTTTGTACTGTATATACAGTATGTGGAGCTAAGTACTTGACCCACAGGAAGACCGAAAACACATAAAACCAACATCATCAATATTCACAAACTGCTCTGTACCTCTTTAGGTGGTCACATTACTCAACGACTTGTACACCTGTTTTGACGCCATCATTGATAACTTTGATGTTTACAAAGTAAGTCTGAGTCACACTGCTGAGATGTAAATATGACTCAATACAAGATCACGAAATGAGTCGCGTCCCATTCATCCCTCAGGTGGAGACAATTGGTGATGCCTATATGGTGGTGTCAGGGCTGCCGGTACGGAACGGAAAACTCCATGCCAGAGAGATCGCCGGGATGTCACTGGCATTGTTAGAGCAAGTGAAAACGTTCAAGATCCGACATAGACCCAATGACCAGCTGAGACTCAGGATAGGTATCCACACAGGTGAGACTAAACATGGGCGCGCATATGGGTGAATGGTTTGCCAAAGAGAATGCAGTCCTTCACCTCAAATCACAGCATGTTCGCTGTTGGATAAACCCGTTTTTTTGTGCATGTTTGTGCATGCCTTGCCGTGGTGCATATGTTTAGTGAGTATATAATTATTAGGAATTATAGTAATGTTTATCTGCAACATTTAGCCTGATGCAATTTGCTAATTATTTATGAGTCGCTGGACTATTAGCCGATGACCCAGCTTCGATTTTGACTCACACCTGACACGTAGCAAGAAACCAGTGAGCGTTGGACTGTACTTAGCATAACCAGAATTTTAAAGCCTTCTCACTGCTATTTCAGTTCACCCACAATGATGTAACTTCTTTAAAAAAAAAAAAAACATGCTCTCTTGGGAGGTTGGGTGATGTATCGCCTAACATCCATCCATTTCTCCTGCAAGGGACATCAAGCGAGCTAGAGCCTGTCCCAACTGACAGTGGGATCCAAACCAATTTTTATCTATCTATCTATCTATCTATCTATCTATCTATCTATCTATCTATCTATCTATCTATCTATCTATCTATCTATCTATCTATCTATCTATCTATCTATCTATCGAGCTAGCTAGCTAGCTAGCTAGCTATCTATCTATCTATCTAGCTAGCTATCTACTTAATCAATCTAATCTATCTAAATACATAACTACAATATATGATAATACATTTTTTTTAGGTCCAGTCTGTGCTGGAGTGGTTGGTTTGAAAATGCCCAGATACTGTTTGTTTGGAGATACCGTCAACACGGCATCCCGGATGGAGTCGAATGGAGAGGGTGAGTGTCACATTCCTTTGTTATTGTTTGTTTTTCTTGGACCCCCTCAAGGGTCTTCACACGTCTGGCTTTTTAACGCGATACACAGCTACTGGTGAAAATCTATGCCGGCTAGTTTTTTCTTTCTACTTGCTGTCCCTTTGCTGTGGAATATTGTTTCTTAAATGACTTATATTACTGAACTTGTTTTAGTAAGCAACTATATAGGTTCTTTTTGGTTTAGTCTTTCCATTTGGTATGTTTCTTATCATCAGTAACTTGTGCAAAGACCAAAGCTCAACATCGAATTGTAGTATTAATGACTGTCTTCCTACTTATCAGAACAAAGCCTTTAACGTTTTTGCTAATGTTGTCATTTTAGTCAACTCCCACTTTGAGACCCATTTTTGAAAACTGAAAATACAGCATCGCACAAAAATGTGCTATAGGCCCCACATTTCAGCAACACTTTTATTTTATCTTCTCAAGGAATAATGCTATAGCACACTATAGAATGAAACATGGATATATGTTACAGCAGTCAGCGTACAGCTTGTATAGCAGTATACATATACTTCTTACTCACCTCTCAAAATAACAGCAAGCCATTACTGTCTAAAAAGCTGGCAACACAAGTGAGTGCACCTCACAGTGAACATGTCCAATTTGTGGCCAAGGTGTCAGTAATTTGTGTGAGCACCTTTATATAAAAAAAAAATAAATAGAAAATCTGGCCCTTAATCCTTCCTGGGTATGGAATCTCTAGAGGTGCTCAGATCATTACTGGAATCGTCTTCCACTCCTCCATGATGACATTACAGAGCTGGTGGTGGTTCGACACATTGCACTACCTCCTTCCACTTATTTCAAGGTGTTACTAATCTTTTCATGGCTGAGTCCATATTTGTGGAGAACAACAACTCTATTTTTCAAATGCTCAGAGATTTCTGAATGTCCAGTGGCCAGTACGAGAGAACTATACTCAAAGCACCAAATTTATCAACTGTCAATCTATCCATCTACTTTCTAGCACAGATGTCTGTCTGAGTGTAATGTGTGTCTCAGATTGACTGGTGTTTTGATAAGCTTACACCAGACGATTTTTTTACCCAGGCTGCAGGAAAATCCAAAGACGAGTAGTAGTAAAAGAAAAAAACAAAAGAAGCTGGAGAAACTTAGTTTTTCTGGTAACTACATTGCGGTTGCAAACTCTTCTCCTTGTCATTTTTTCTGTGGTAAATAACTTGTGAAACACATTATGCAAACACTCAGCACAAACAGTCCGTTTATGTCCGGCCACAGCATGAGCTTCAGGTCAGTCGCTTCCTAATTGGCTAGCATTTTGTTTCATATGATTCAATTCACTCCCCGCCCCCACGCGTCTCTGCCCAAAGAAACACCCTGAGCTTACTAACACACGTGTAGGGCGGCATGCCAAGGCAGCTACTGTACATTGCTAGCATGCCTTATTCATGATGAAGTATTGCTGATCATGAAATGTCACTGGTTTGATGTAGGTTTTTGGAATGTACAATCAATTAAAAATATAAAAGCGTTGATCAACTTACCTGATGGGGAAGACCTTACCCTGTGTGAATGTTGACGTAAGCTGCGGTTTTCCAAGCCCAGCCATATGCAGCCGTCTGCATATAGGACACTACCATTCTATATGTTTACCCTTTATTTGTCTCGAGAGCTTTCCAATTCCTTTTTTTTTTAAACTTTTGTTGGCAACCAAAGTTAAATAATATGGCCAAGAAAGTATAATAGTCTCCTTTGAAAGAGGCTGCAGTGTGTCCCCACGAGGCTGCGTGTGCATGTTGTATGAGGTCAAATGATTGACACACTATTCAGTCACGCGTCCTGTCTCTACAGTCTCTGATTGGCTATTCTTGTTGTGCCGTGACCAGTTGTACAAAACTTATTACAATTAAATTAGAGACATAAAATGGGGCCAGAGAGGATCATTTTAATAATATTGAACTGTCAGGTCATACAGACAGCTTTAATGTATACAGTATGACAAACATTTTTTGTTTTGTTTTTTTAAACCGCAAATTTGATTACACTTTATAAAATAAGTTTATTGTTTTACATTCACTTTTATTATGTTTTACAGTAATGTTTTTTATATTTATATTGTAAAATACAGTGGTATTTTTCTCTAATAAAAAATATTCAACAAAAAATGGTGGTGTTTTTTGGAGGGCTGGAACGGATTAATGTCTTTCAATTCGTTCCAGTAGGGAAAACTGATTTGCTATACGAGTAAATTTGAGTTGTGAACTTGGTCACGCAACAAATGAACCTCTGACGTCAAAGTGCCAGTCTTAGTTTCTAAGATAATAATAAAAAATTTTAAAAAATGGTATCCTCCGATGAACACGAGTTTCTTTAGTTTGTAGGGCGTAATAGAACAGAGCGTTTTGCAATGTGAATGTTTTTGCTTCGCAAACCATGAGGTGGAGTCAAATTTCGCCCCATCATCCCTCAGTAATTATTTGTAATAGAAGACATACAAGCCTTTTATTCTGATGGTTCTATTCTTAACCTGCAGGAACTCATGTTCTGAAAGTGTGGTGGGATATCACTGGAGCAAGTCATTGGACATATTGATTAACTGCTAAGTCGCTTCCTGTGTTCTGCCTCTGCTGGTAAATAATTGATAGCACTTAAAGTGTAGGGGCCCTTAGCCAGCGATAAACTGCAGCCTGAAGCCACCGTCAAGATCCACGTCTCAAATATTTACAATGTGCATCAACTGCTCAGAATAATACAGACGTGTTAGCATTTTAGCTACACGTGTAAGACAAGACCGAGCGTGACCTTTCAATCTTTTTAAAGTTTCTTCTGAAGTCTTGGACAGAAACGGCCAACTGGCAATTTTATAATAAAGACTTGTTGTAAGCGGAGTTCTGTGGGGGTGGGGAAATGACAATGTGTGTTTTACAGCTTTGAAGATCCACGTATCCTCAGCTACCAAAGAAGTGCTGGATGAGTTCGGCTACTTTGATCTACAGTTGCGAGGAGATGTTGAAATGAAAGTAAGCAGTTTATAGCCTTCATATTTACCCATAGTTATACAGTTATTACTCATTACTATTCCAGTTTTGTATATTATTAACGTAGTACAGCATGACAAACTGAAGAGGAAAAAAAACTTTCATCAGACTTAGTTTTTGGAGAAATTATGTTGCTATTATGGGTGAAATGTGATCTCCGATGCCCAGGAAAGCAAGCTGAGTATATAACCTTATCCTCCCCCCCTGCCCCTTCCCTTCTTTTCTTCTATTGATCAACTTATTGATTTGTGTGTTTCAGGGCAAAGGTAAAATGAGAACCTATTGGCTACTTGGGGAGAAGTCTGATGTGTATATTATCTGAGAGATGGAGATGACATCAGAAGATCCGGTGGCCGAGCCACTTCTTTATTTGTTCTAAAATAAGTCTTTTGTGTAAGATTTCCATGCGGAGGAACATAAACCATACACCAAAAAAAAAAAAAAAAAAAAAGGAAATTCCAGGTATTTTTATGACCTGAATGCTGCAACTTCAAAACAAGTTGTTTTTTTGTTTTGGTTTTTAAAGACATTTTCTGTCGTGAGAGTGAGTACTTTTCACAGAAAATATCTTATTTTTTTGTGCTTTCTATATTCATATTTGTATAATGTGTTTTGAAGTCAATGATGTATTAATATTTTCTTGGAACATCCTTCGGAACAGTGTTTATCTACAATGCTGGCAGGCTTTAATAGTGTTATACAATACAATACAAGATGTGTACATATGTATATCCAAGATACTGTAAAATATTTTGTTCAATAAACCCATTAAAATATCCCTCTTGCAATCATTATGTTAGAAATAATAGCTTTGGGTGTGACGGTCCTCTCTCCCTGTGGTTGTCCAGCCGCACATCTGGGATCACACAAATACTCAGGATTTCTCGGGGGGATGCCGGCATCTGACCGGGATTCAGTACGTCGGTGCTGGTTCCATGTCTAGATGCTTTGCTCCGCTGCCCTGCCTGCCCCCTGCAGGTCTTTCAATGCATTACAAACACTCGTACCCGTTTTTTTTAATGCACTACACTGATTTCTGGGGAGCGGTGGGATTTGGGTCGGCAAGGTTTTGGCTCCGGGGCAGCAGTGCCCAGCAGCCCTACCTTCTCCCCCATCCTCACGGGCTGCCCCCCTTATCGTTCCCCTGTTGTGTGGCCCTCCTTATCGTCCAAGTGGATGGGCAGGAACAGGCTACATTGGCGGGGACTGTGGCTGTCTCACTCTTCTGGGGGTTGGGGGGGGGGGGGCAGCGTGGGGGGTGTAAGTGGCGTTTGCCTGGGGTTTGATTTTGGGCCTCTGCAGTCTGCGCCGGGTGGTCGCTTTTGGAGCGCCTCAGTGGGGCCGGTGGGGCCGGTGGGTCCTTCAGTGTGGGTGGTGTCCCGTCCACCGGGCCGCTCTCGAGTGGGCTCCTGGGCCCAACCCCGCCTCTCGGCTGTGTGGGGTAGGGCCCCCCGTCGTGGAGGCACAGCAATTACAGGACACTTCTGAATGTTATTGTGCATGCGAGATGGTGTCAATCCACTTGCATGTGTCCGCAGATACTCACCTGTTGGACTTATTTGCTCGGTGTGGGGCCAGTCACTCATTGCGCTTAAATAACGCATAACTATGTGAACTTCCTGGGTATCCCCTCTTTTGGCACTCTGATTCTAAAGATGTTTAGAATTTATATAGCCACTCCCACCACTATTAAGTTGTACAGCCGGGTCCACTACCTGTCCTGCATGCTTCCCCTCCAATCCTTGTCCTGTCCTATATTGTCCTGTCCTTCCTTTACAGGGTGTAGCACTACTGCCGCATACAGTACAACTCTCAAATCTAATGTATTATAGTTCTAGGCATATCATGATTTATTTTTTTCTCTATTACAGTTAATGTCCCGTCTTTTGTTGTCTTCTCTTCCTATATTACTTAGTTATCTTTTCACTGTCTCTCAGCGTTGTTTTTTTCTGTCACTTCCCTTTAAAACTTTGTTCTGTCTGACTCAATAAAAATCCATAAGTTGCAGAGAACCACAATGGCTGCTTAAGAACTCCACTGTGGCACAGTAAAACTGCTGCAGCATAAAAGGGATACAGATCCTCCTTTCTGTTTGACTGAACAGGATGGGGGTAAAAAAATAAATAGTAGCTCAGTATGGAGTAACCTGAGCAAGTTCCACATTATAATGCCTTGTAGTGTGTAATCGCTGTGCTTATCCAACTGTTCAGATTTTTTTTAAGAAGTCTTAGTCTCTTCAGTTTCTTTTTAACAATACAATACAGGATGTTCTTTTTTTTTTTTTTTTTTTGTATTGACTTGAAATCCAGCCAATGTTCCGGGGGGGGGGGAATCAGTAAACTCCAGGCCAATTCAGTGTATTTAGCTGTGGACAGATGAGGGGAAGTGAGGGAAATAATCGAGTTGGCAGCAAACATCTGTGTTGTCATGACATCACCGCTCATTAGATGCTCATTATCAGTGGTGGCACTTGGGACTATGTGTGTGTGTGTGCACATGTGTCGCTCTGCCGGAGACCATCTTCCCCAACTGCGTGACTGTAATTACCGCCCACTTCCTCCTGGTAACCGGTGCCTGTGAGAGGAAGAGCATCAGAGTGAATCTCTGCTGAACCATGCGTTTGCCTGCTAACTTCACACAAGTGGCCTGGCTGTCAATCATATATTCATGTTTGTAGCGCTTTTCCTAGACAGAGAACTTAATTAACATCCCGTCCACGTGGCATTTCTCATTGCTGACGGGAATAGCTTGACATTTTAATTACTTAATGTTTCTTAAGTGTGAGTGTGTGTGTGTGTGCGTCTAATACTGGGGAAAAAAATCTTAAGAACATCTGTCATAAAATTGAGAAGAAGCCATCCTGTCTTATGAAGCACTTTAATGTGGACTATTTCACTTTCAGTGAGCAGATACAAGGAATTTCAAACTGAATTCCACTTTTTATAGCCAAATTAGATCCAGCTCACTGGGCTTCCCTGAGAAGCATAACATGCGACCACTAAAAGGAATGTAAGTGTAAGTAAATACCTATAATTTTACATATTATTCAATAAATAATACATTATATGTTTTTGTAAAACAGCCTACTTGCGTAGTAACCATTACATAAAAAAAGAAGCAAATATTTCGCTAATTATCAAGCTGTGGAATAAACCTAACATTTGGTGAGAGTCTAGCAAGAGTAGTGGCAATGGGTGGAAAACAATTATATATGAAAAACCAAAGAGTGGAAAAAAAATTGTAACGAATGGGAGTATTTACTGTATCTGTTGGGAAAACATCCATCCATCCATCCATTTTCTGAGCCGCTTCTCCTCACTAGGGTCGCGGGCGTGCTGGAGCCTATCCCAGCCGTCATCGGGCAGGAGGCGGGGTACACCCTGAACTGGTTGCCAGCCAATCGCAGGTTGGGAGAACAGCTTTACTAAATATATAATACAGTGAACCTCTGAAGTCAAATGCTATTAAGGCCCACCGCACCAAGTGACATGGCCCAATACGACTGAAGTGGAAAATCGCAAAAAAATAAAAAAAACTACAGTAGGCAGTAGGTAACAGTAGGTAACTACAGTAGTGTCTCTTTGCCGATTCTGTCTCTGAGCTCTTCAGGCAGTTCCTTTGAACTCATGATTCTCATTTGCTCTGACATGCATAGACAGGTGTGTGGCTTTCCTAATCAAGTCCAAGCAGTATAATCAAACACAGCTGGACTCCAATGAAGGTGCAGAACCATCTCAAGGATGATCAGAAGAAATGGACAGCACCCGAGTTAAATATATGAGTGTCACAGCAAAGGGTCTGAATATTTATGCGTGTGTGATATTTCTGTATTTCGTTTTTAATAAATCCGCAGATTTCAACAATTATGTTCAATATGGGGTGCTGTGTGTACATTAATGAGGAAAAAAATGAACTGAAATGATTTTAACAAATGGCTGAAATATAACAAAGAGTGAAAAATATAAGGGGGTCTGAAAACTTTCCGTACCCACTGTATTTATACAGCTTGGCAGAGACCACCAGCCTGGTGAGTCTTGCTTACGCTTGGAACCCGCAAATGTATTTATTTCTGAAAGCTCATGCGCGTTTTTGATTGGCTGTCACACACTGCGCGATCGGTCAGTCTGTTTCCGGTGTGAAGCGGGTCCAAAGTTATACAATTTGGAGTTCAGTCAAAATCCATACGAAACCCCAGCAAATCTTGTTCGACGCCCACCCAGTAAGCATCAAAGAATTAACTCCGCGCATGTGTTTTGCTTTTTGTGCTTTTGTGACACCATCAGAATAAAAACATAAAAGAAAAAAGGAAAACGCACACATCAAAGTCAAGTATAACCTTGTTACCAAGGGTTAATGTGAAAAGACTCACTCCCTCTGCATGTTCGGCAGGCAACACGTGCTCGTGTACGGGAGGACTTGTTTATCCACTTATACACAATGTTACTAAATGTAAATGCTTCGCCTCAATTAAATTAAAGAAATCTTCTCTTCGCCTACTGGGTGAGTAATTTTGCTTTCAGTTTTTCAGTGGTGCTTATGTTTATACTTGTACATGCTAAGAATGTAAACATTGTAACTGTAAGCAAATAAAGGTTTTAAGATGGCAAAAGTGTGATGCTCGAATGAATTATTTGAATCATAGTTGATCTCTGGAAAATTGTGGCTTCATATGCAGATGTTTCCGTTTTTGTTCTTAGTTTCCACCTTCCCCCAAACTAACATGATAAAGACAGGCAAAAAAAAAAAAAAAATGCAAAACATAACACCTAAAATGACAAGAATTCTCTCCAGGGCTTTCTGGTATCATCTAATGTTCTGACAGAAAATATGCATAACATAAGCTAAAATTACTTGTCACCATAGCTACCGCCCACTAATCCTTGCTGAATGCTCAGAAAGAATCAGCATCTCCCGGCATTGTCCTGTGATTGACAGAACACATGAGATTTACTGGCAAAGCCCTGTTTGATTCGCCAGTGACATTGCTGGGTTTCACAATCTGCATTAAAGGTGCAGGTCTTACAAGTAAAGGTGGAGAGGCTTTCTCAAGGTGCTTGCACGACCATAATTTCACGATCGTGTTCTTGCTGCAGGAGGCTTGCGTGCAGCGTTTTCTGTCCAGCACTGGAATAATTAGTTAACACAAAAGGTTAACTAGATCATGTAATACTCCCCAGTATGAGAGAGGTGCTATAGACTAGTCTTTACTCTTGTCTACCTCATGTTTATTTCTAAATGCAGTTTTTCTTACCATCTTCGCCGAAATTCTGTGTGTAAATTACGATTTTCTTCATTTTTTTTTAGATATAGTACAAACATTTGTTTCCACCATGAATTGGATAGTTGTACTTGTATACTTATGACTCATATTAGCTATGTTTTCAAATTCCATTTGTTGTTAAAAACATATATAATACCAATGAAAATGCAGGGGCAATTGTGTATATGTAATGATGCGATGCGGTGACCATGCACCAATGTGATCTTCAGACAGAACAGCCCTTTGAGGGAAGCCATAAGTACGATGTGGGCCACCACAAAAAAATGTTTGATAGCCCAAGTTTAGTGCATTATAGGAAAAACTTGCGTATCACAATGCACATGCAGTTTAGAAAAATCTGTAATGATAGCTAGTCATAAGAAATGCAAGCAGTCGAAGCATAAAAGGACCATCTTATTTCATGTCCAAGTTTATTTCAAAAGCAGACATTTTGACAATTACTAAATGAAGGGGTCAATGTCTTCCCGCTGTTCACCGATGGGTGTGGAAAACTGGGCCGACTTTCTAAAGGGTGTGTTCGGGCTCTCTACCGCACTCACTACCCTGAAACACAAAACAACAGAAATATTTGTAAATGTAAATTGAAATGCATACCGAGCCTCATAGGCTTCTAGGCTTCTTTTCAGAATTTATAGAGGCTGCGGAATCTGCAGAAAGAGAATAATTGGGAGGGGAAATCTTCCACCAGAGTCTCTAATCATTCTTCTTTTGACCTTGCTGCACAAACACATCTCATTCCTGGAGCTGCTGTGGGTATTACTTTCACAAAAATAGATGCTACCATTAGTGCAGCATATAAGAGAAAAGGAAGGACTTACAAGCTTTCCCAGGGGGAAAATGTATTTTATTTTATTTTTTTTCAATTACCACCAAAAATGTTTTCAATTAAATTAGACAAAAATAAACAGTGAACAATCGCAACCCACCTGAATCCGCTGGTAATTTTCACTCCAATAGCTGATGGCCTGCTCAGTTTTATAATCATGAAACTGGAAATGAAAGCAACAAGATGAAAAATCAGGATTTTGTTTTCTTCATTAAAAATCACTGTCTACGTGGGAAATATGTAGATGATCAAAAAATACAATTGACAATCTCGGTGATTCTACTCCAGAATTTTAGTTGTCCGTGTTCGTCTTGATAGTGATGAATTTGGTACACGTCATGCTGTCGCGAAGACAGCCTTGCAATAACATTTTTACTATTGCTTCCCCTTTTTGAAGCACATTAAGTGCTTTATTTAAAATCAAGAGTAAAAGAGCAATTGCCTTCTGGTTATTTTATAGACTTCGATTGTTTGGGATGTCTCCTGACCTTATACTGTTTTGTCAGACGAGAAATTATAAGATACCAGATACCAGCAAAATGGATGGATAGCATCGTGAAGTCTCTTTCTTGTTGAATGTAAAAAAAAATATGTTTGTTGTTGCGCATTGTCTCTTTTACTTGAAGCAACTATGATCAATAAAAAACAGATGACAATGATTCTCAGAAGCTAAAACAACGTTTGCTTAAATGCGAAACACGCAAACTTTATATATCCATAATGAATCCATCTTTGTGGTATAAAGTGTCTTGAAACACCAAAGCGAAGAACGTGGAACTTGCACGACTGCTCATGAACCCACGAACATCCGGTACATAACACTCAAACATTATTCAAGGATACATACGCGGTTGTTTTTTGTTGTTTGGGGTACAAATCCCTCAACTCGAAAATCCCTCTGGGTTGTGGTGGAGAAATCAGTTTGGGGAAGCGGCGGGTTGCGTTCTGCATGAATCTTGTCTCTGCAAAAACATCAAACAGTTTCTACGTAACCCCCAAATATTTTGACAGGATGCTGACTACACTGTATATGGATATAGAAGTTATGTTAAATTATTTGCATTTGACTTTTTCTTGGGAATTGTTTGTATATGTTGAACCTTCTGTCTGTTTAGCTCACTGATATCTCACACATGTTAATTTGTTTTCCATCAGAGCCTAATGAAATGACATCAGTTTAAGGAGGTCATCCTCGGCAAGTGACCATTTTTATGCATGCGATGGTGAAAAAGAAGGCTTTCTGCTGACGGTGTAATAGTCCACTGCCTCACGAAATGAATGAAACCACTGGACACTGGTCCTGATGCATTGAGCTCATTGGGTGCCTGATGCTGTCAAAATGACCTCTGCAAAAATGTTTAGTTTAGTTTCTAACTGACCATTTCCTGCCTTGGTATAAAAAGAGCTGTGCCTTCTGAAAAAGATCACATTGAAGCGTTAGCTGCTGTGGGTATGAAGGGAGAAAACCTATGGTGTGGCCGCAGTCATCCCCTGACCTCAACCCTATTGAAACCGTTTGACTTTCTTTAAAAGGAAGATCTACGAGGCAGTATACCTCCAATCGTCAAATGAGAGACAGGCAGAAAATACCGATGGACTTACATTTTCAATGGGTGAGAGAATTCATTCATTCATTTATTTTCTGCACCGCTTATCCTCACTAGCGTCGCGGGAGGGTGAGAGAATTGTTCAAGTCAATTTTGAATGAGATGGGCAAAATATTAGCAAACACCTTGGATACAGTGCAGTTCTATACCAATGTAAAAAAAATGCAATGGCAACATTTTTCATCTGGCCGTGTAGCTCACTATATTGCACATGTGGCCGAAATGAAGGTTCCAGTTAGTAGATGAAAGCTATGATAAGAATGCTTTTATTGTCATTTTAACAGGTACAAGGAAAATGAAGATGCCAAGAGTAATATTAATACCTACTTTATTATCTGGGCAATTCTTCTTTCCAAAAGCTCAGACCTGATGCCTAAATACATGCGAAACAGGTGAAAACAAAATAAAAGTGAGTAGTAGTGCAATGTTTGCGGAAAACGCTTCAGCCATGTGACTGACTGGAAAAAAAGAGAAATGCACATACCCCGCAGTCTCACCCCTGGACTCTTTGGAGGGGCAAATGCAGCTTTCAAGGTGGTGATATTCTCCATTTTAGACCCCGTGTTCATGGTGAGTATTCCCTTGTGTCCATACCTCAGGATTTGCTCCCTTGTTTGCTTGGCGTCGGATAAATGTGACATTTGAATGGCAAAATACGAAAACAATAAATTACTGAACCCACTTAAAGATGAAGGCACATTTTACTTTGAGCTTATGAATTGCATTTTGTTTGTTTCATACATACTACGTCCACAAAACCCAACACTGCTTGGAAATTCCGACTACATCCGACTGTCTTTATAAGCTCCTATTTTAAGCGGCGCAGCATTACAAGCTTTATAAAGTAGTGATAAACCGTTATCGACCAATTACATGTGAGTTTAGCCACCCTCTTCAGCCAATCAAATCTGCATCTCAGGCCGTGATAACTGACTGAAACATGGCAGTGAAGAGGGAAAGGGACTCAGCGTGGGAGTTAAATATGGGGAAAGATCAGAAAATGACTGATAAAAGAGGAGAACATTTGGAACGAATAGTGCTTAGTGTCATTTTTTTGTTTGTACTTCTCCGAGGGAAGTTCCCACTGGAGAAGGTGGTATCTATGTGAAACGTAATTATTAAACAAAACACAGGGTTTGAACAAGTATAACCGCTAAAACGGTTCAGTTGTTACGATTTGTTTAATTAAAATATGTGCGGCGATTTTTTTTTCAAGACTTCACTGTTGTGTCAAGATCCCAAACAAAAAAAGGGGGAAACTCCCAACTTTCGTATTTTTCTGCAGTGAAGTACTTTGAACACACGTAACGTTCTCTCTTTTTTATGGATTTCCTCTCATTTTGAAATGCAGCGCTACTTTTATTTTGTAAACGGGATAACGTTACACAGTCGCCCTTCATACTGTATGTTTGATTAGCTGGGCAGAATTTGCAAGATGTGTACAATTCTTTAAAATAACGTGATGGATCAGGTGAAATACATTTCATTTTATTTTTTAATGGGATTCAGTCAGCAGTCATAAAAATAATAATAATAATAATTTCACAAATTCCGCCAGGGTATGTAAACTTATGAGCACAACTATCAGGAGTCATACATATTTGTTTATTTCAGTTTTACTTGGCAATAACAGATGCCAAAAGGACCTTTGCTTCAAGAAAAGTTCTCTATATAGACCTTTTAAAATTTTTGTTGAATACCCCTCATCAGTGACTTGTGTGTTTTGATTGGCATACAAATATTTGAGGTGAACGATAATGATAACGAATGACTCAAATCTCCTAATTTTGAATATGTAAAATGTGTGACCTTAACTGCAACCCAAATCACAATAAACAACAGGTATAAAAGGTTGCAGCCTTGCCTCCAAGTAGACAAAAGGATTAGACTACAGTTGTTTGTCTCCCGGCTTATTTTTACAGTTGCGGCTGATTGGTTTGCTTTTTTGAATGAACTCGGCATTGACACCATTCAAATCGCAATAACGACAAACATTGTTGCAAAGCAAGTGAAACACCCAAATGGAGTGCAAGCTTGATCTCTCATCTCATCTCTCAAAAAGTCAGCCATATCTCATCAGATTATTATTATTTTTTATTTGTATTTTACATGGCTCATTCATCCACTTCGTTGCATGCTCAATTGTTTCTATAACATAATAGGACAGTATAACAATAGCTTTTGTTTTTCAATCTATGTCAGCGACGTAGATTGACAGGCAGAACAATGCATGTCTCCCCTACTCTGTATCACAATATATAATATTGACATTATTTTTTATTATTATTTTTATATTATTATATTATTATTATTTTATATTATTATTAGTATTATATTATTGTTATTATTATATTATTATTTTATAAATAATAATATACACACACACGCGCATATATTTATAGAGAGAGAGAGAGAGAGCGACACCGCAGCCGACTCACCTCTTCGGGACCGTCATTACGTTGATTTACGTCCGCCATTTCAGCAATTTTAGGCAAATATATCGTATAAACCAAGACTAAGATGAGACGGGCGTCAGTGAACTGCTTTTAAACGAGTGCACCGCAGCAGCAACTTGCGTCCCGACGACGGAGGTGTCTCCATGGTTACGGTGTAAACACACAGGACTTTATAAACCTTTAAGGAAATCATCCACGTAGCGAGCGAATGTGACGTCATATTGCCCATTCATCTAACTGAAACGGTTAGATTTACATTGCAGGTCCAAAGTTTTTATTTTTTATTTATTTATTTTTTTGCACGGTAACACAGAGTCCATGCTCTGTGCAACCATATTACTGTCGTCTTAACGAGCACGTAACCTGCACGCGCATGATCTCAAATACCAGTTCAATAACTCCACGAACTTCAACACAACACAACAATAATATTGTTATGAAATATTGTTGATGAAATTAGTGCAGTAAAAATATACTCAAGTCATTGTAAGTAGATTTTTCAGGTGTGTATATTTATTCCTGACATTTCATTGAGATCTTGATTGATTCCGAACTTCTTCTTACTTAAAGCAGAAACAAATAAGGACAACTGTAGAAACATGAACCAGGGAACATTAAAGGCAACCGATTCTGGGAAGCAAGATATTCCCCATCCACGGCCTTATTTAAGTGTTGTGTTTTGTGCTGGCCTAAAAACCACCAGCTTTCTGATATTTTAAAATATATTTTTTTCAGTTGTTACCATTAGCTAAATTTGCATTTCATTTTCTTAATCAGTCCACAACATGAAAGTCAAGCCGGCAAACGCTGGCTAGATCCTAAACAACAGCACGAGCACAATATAAGGCCCATTCCACTGAATTAGAGCCATTTACATCCTCAGGAAATAAATTGTATAAATGCATGAAAATGACTGTAAAAATATTTTTTATTCAGCAAAGTGTCGTGCACATTGTTCTAATTGCATATTTTATAAATATGATTTAAAATATGAATTTAGACTACCTCGACCGATGGAAAAATAACATTTGTTGTTTGTCATGGCTTCCTAATATGGGTATTTAAATCCTTCCATTATTATTATTATAATTATTATCCATCCATCCATCCATTTTCTGAGCCGCTTCTCCTCACTAGGGTCGCGGGCGTGCTGGAGCCTATCCCGGCCGTCATCGGGCAGGAGGCGGGGTACACCCTGAACTGGTTGCCAGCCAATCGCAGGGCACATACAAACAAACAACCATTCGCACTCACATTCACACCTACTGGCAATTTAGAGTCTCCAATTAATGCATATTTATTTTTGGGATGTGGGAGGAAACCGGAGTGCCCGGAGAAAACCCACACAGGCACGGGGAGAACATGCAAACTCCACACAGGCGGGACCGGGGATTGAACCCGAGTCCTCAGAACTGTGAGGCTGATGCTCTAACCAGTCGCAAACCGTGCCGCCTATTATTATTATTATTATTATTATTATTATTATTATTATTATTATTATTATTATTATTATTATTATTATTATTATTATTTTACATATGTTTGTTACTCCTTATCCCAACTATACTAGTTTATTTTCTTTAAAAGTCCCATGCAACTCCTATTTTTTTTAGTGTTTTATAATCTTTTGTCCTTTTATCAGGTTTGCATGATAATTTGGTTTGGAAATGCCCAGGATGCCCTTATTCAAGCTATTTTAATTGGTCCAACACACCTGACAGATGAGACGGCTGTCTTCTTTTCCTTTCGGCTTGTCCCTTTAGGGGTCGCCACAGCGTGTCATCCTTTTCCATGTAAGCCTATCTCCTGCATCCTCCTCTCGAACACCAACTGCCATCAGGGCTTCCCTCAAGACATCCATCAACCTTCTCTTTGGTCTTCCTCTAGCTCTCTTGCCTGGCAGCTCCATCCTCATCATCCTTCTACCAATATACTCACTATTTCTCCTCTGGACGTGTCCAAACCATCAAAGTCTGCTCTCTCTAACTTTGTCTCCAAAACATCGAATCTTGGCTCTCCCTCTGATGAGCTCATTTCTAATTTTATCCAACCTGGTCACTCCGAGAGCGAACCTCAACATCTTCATTTCCACCACCTCCAGCTGTGCTTCCTGCTGTCTCTACAATGCCACTGTCTCTAATCCGTACATCATGGCTGGCCTCACCACTGTTTGATAAACTTTGCCCTTCATCCTACCAGAGACTCTTCTGTCACATAACACATCATGGTCCACAGGGATTCCAGTCTAACCTCATCTGTCAGCCTATCCGTCACCACTGCAAACAGGAAGGGGCTCAGGGCTGATTCCTGATGCAGTCCCACCTCCACCTTAAATTCATCTGTCACCTGACACCTTCCTCCACCCGTTCCAACCTGCTTGGACCCGTTTCTTCACTTCCTGACCCACACTCACCATTGCCCTGGACGGTTGACCCCAAGTTTCAAAAGTCCTCCACCCTTGCTATCTCTTCTCCCTGTAGCCTCACTCTTCCCCCACCACCCCTCTCATTCATGCACATATATTCTGTTTTCCTTCGGCTAATCTTCATTCCTCTGCTTTCCAGTGCATGCCTCCATCTTTCTAACGGTTCCCCCACCTGCTCTCTCCTTTCAATGCAGATCACAATGTCATCTGCAAACATAATGGTCGACGGGGATTGTAGTCTAACCTCATCTGTCAGCCTATTCGTCACCACTGCAAACAGGAAGGGGCTCAGGGCTGATTCCTGATGCAGTCCCACCTCCACCTTAAATTCGTCTGTCACACCGACAGCACACCTTACGACTGTTCTCCTGCCCTCGGACATGTCCTGTATTATTCTAATATACTTCTCTGCCACTCCAGAATTCCACCTGCAGTACCACAGTTCCTCTCTGGGTACTCTGTCATAGGCTTTCTCTAGATCTACAAAGACACAATGTAGCTCCTTCTGACCTTCTCTGTATTTTTCCACAAACATCATCAACTCTACATTTGCCCTATGTCGCATCTCAATGTGTTCCTTTCGCCTCTCCTCGGTCCTCTCAGGTGTCCCACTTCTTCTTAGCTAACCTTTTTCCTTGTATGATTTTCTGTACTGTGAGGTACAACCACCAAGTCTCCTTCTCTCCTTTCCTGCCAGAAGATACACCAAGTACTCTCCTGCCTGCCTCTCTAATCACGTTGACTGCAGTGGTCCAGTCGTCTGGAAGCTCCTCCCATCCACCGAGAGCCTGTCTCACCTCTTCCCGAAAAGCTGCACAACATGGGAGTAATGTGTGGGAGTAAACTGGAGTGCCCGGCGAAAACCCACGCAGGCACGGGGAGAACATGCAAACTCCACATAGGCGGGGCCGGGGATTGAACCCGGGTCCTCAGAACTGTGAGGCTGACGCTCTAACCAGTGCCACCACTTGTGGAGCAATTTATGTGCAATTTGAGCATCTGCCCATGCGCATCGTTTCATGTGTTAAGTAAAGGAGAATGTAAAGACAGCCATAATGGATATGTGTCACTTGAAATATACTGTTCATTTAAAATTGGGTCAAGGCATTATATCATGATTGGACCTGTACTGTAAATCCAGAGACTCTGATTCTGACCTGAAGAAATCAGATGCTATGCTTTGTTTTTGTATTTCCCCTGCATTGATTCATATCTGATCTATCTATTCATCAATTTAAGAGTCTGTAATTAATCTAACAGTAATCACATCTAACATGTTGTTGGAGTGCGGAAGCCAGATTACTGTATTGGTTTCGTATTTGATTGTACTCTCCAATTGTACCCAATATTGTGGCCAGCAAGTGCACGCAACTCTTTTGACCATGACAGCCACAATTTAAAATTAAAATTTGTAAAATACATTTTTTTAACTGTGGAGGATGAAACCTCTTCCTCACATTTCTTCAAAGGTCTGCAGAGGAAGATTGCAAGTTTTTGCTTTAGCTAACAGCTTTGTCCCCTGAGGTGCAATTAAGGGAAATAAAGTAATCACGCTCCTGTTATTTGACCACCTGTTAGACACAATAACAAGTCTCTTGAGTACTTGGAACAATAATAAATATAAAGTTTACTAAGAGTTAACAAATTAAAATCTTACATTTTTGTGGTCCAATAGAAATGTGTTCCTTTTAAATAAACTAAAAGAACACACCTCTTAACTTAATATTTTCTGGCGCAACCTTCCAAGACAGCCACTACAGTCACGTGATTTCTATCATTTTAATGTTGGCCCACTCATGATCGAAATGCTGCAGCTTTGTTAGGTTTAAGGGGCACCTTCTCTAGACTGCACGTTTAAGCTCCTTCCACAGATGTTCAATCGGATTTTGATCAGGGTATATTGAAGGTCACTTAGGAATCGTTCAGAGTTGTTTTCAACTGTATTTTCTGTCCTTTTGGAGGACCCATGACCTGTGACTGTGAGATTTCTAACACGAGGCAGCTCCACAATGTCTTGATCGTTTTGCTGAGCCATATTTATACCTATTCAGTATTGCACCGACGTATGCGCTGTATATCCCTTATAGTTGAGCATGAACAGGAAGTGACCTCTTTAAATGAAACGCATCCCTTAGTCACACCTGTGTCTGTCCAAATGACTGCTGTGAAAAAGGTAACCTTAGGTAAACTTCCACTTCCATCCATTCACATCCACATGCACATTGACACCATCACTGAGTGGAAACTGAACCAATGCCGCTTGCCCGGTGTCAGTTGAGTGAACCACTCTTAACATCAGTGCCTAACATGACAACCCCATTGAAAGGGACACAATTCCTCAGTTTTGCCTTCACCTCCAAATAATTTTTCATCACATCCCCTTCGCCTTTATTCAACTGATGCAGACCCTGCTAAATATAACACCCTGATCTTGTTACAGTGGATATGAGACCAAGTGAAAACCGCAGAGCTTGTTGCTAAGTCTCTGCAGCAGAGTTTTGACTGTCAGGCAGCCAGTATGTCTGGAACAGGCTGCCAGCTCAGCATGAAAGCCCAGTCGGGACACGCCAAACTAGCAAACTGTGCTTCATTGGGCTAAACACTCTTACTAATCGGTTTCCAGGTGTTCATAGTGAGCAGGCTTTTTGTTGGCTCTCAAAATCATGCAACATGCAATGTAACACTGCGATTCCACAAGGTTGTGTGTGGGTGGGGGGGAGGGGATAGGAGATGTTTGAATCTACAGCAATGCAACAAAATTCCTTTAGAAGCCAATTAAAAGTGTGTAGTGCGCCATAGTTTGAGTTGTTTACCCATACACAAAGTAACTACGACCATGTTTGCATGTTCTCCCCGTGACTGCGTGGGTTTTCTCCGGGAAGTCCGGTTTCCTCCCACATCCCAAAAACATGCATTAATTGGAGACTCTAAATTGCCCGTAGGTGTGAATGTGAGTGCGAATGGTTGTTTGTTTGTGTGTGCCCTGCGATTGGCTGGCAACCAGTTCCGGGTGTACCCCTTCTCCTGCCCGATGACAGCTGGGATTGGCTCCAGCACGCCCGCGACCCTAGTGAGGAGAAGCGGCTCAGAAAATGGATGGATATATATAATTTTATTTTATATATGTCTGATGACTGTACATCCCATATTCCATTCCCCATGCCTTTTTACTTTTTGTCGGATTTTTGTGAGCAAAGAGCAAATCCAAGACATTGAAACAAAAAAAAGAGACAGTCCTTCCTTACTAACCATTTACTTCTGGGTCTACACTTAGAAGTCAGTGTGCTTAATCTGGTCTGTGTGGGCAAGGCTGTGTGCAATCTGCTCAACAACTGGTCTCCATGGTAACATGAACATCAGCAAAGACTCAGAACCAGTCCCTCACTGTAGACAGTAAAAAGGAGGAGTGATTCAGACACTTCCCATGTTGGATTATTTTAAACCTACCATTACATTCTAATGGATGCACAAAATAGCAGACATTAGCTTGTGTTACATTTACTCATAAATACCACAATAGAAATTGTATTATTACAGTAACTGAGACTTTAGAAAATTAAATGCTAGGAAAACTATGTATGCTTTTATTGCATGATCATTATGTGCAGATTATCCTTCACTTTGCGTACTCGCAGCACTGCAACTGTTTCTTTTTTATTATTGTACACCATAGTTATTCTAAGTCTTCTTTATTAATGAAATCGTTCCATGGCAACAGATCCATGGTCATCTTTCCTCTCTTTACTTTCATCTTTTTCCTGACCTTGTACCTACTCGCACCAACTCCCATTACCAACAGGAGCCCCAGATAACTGCTGAGAGCAGTGTTGGGCTTTCATCTTCGCACTCATCGGACTTCTGTTGTGTTCCATCATTAGTCGGTTCAACATTCCGGGGTGCTCTTCAAGTCTAGCAAACAGAAAAGTTTTTCGTGGTTTCATAGTTATCCCTCACAAGAATACCTCCTTGTTTGTTCAGGTTGAAGAGGAGCACCTACTAAAATGGTCCTTATGAGCTTTCTATGAGCTTTCTATATTTGGTTTCAGCTCCCTTTGTCCAGAGACATGATTTTTTTTTTTTTTTTTTTTTTTTTTTTGTCATTGGGGAGTTGTGTGCTGTGTGTCACAGTCAAAAGGTTGTAGGGCAGTGGCATACAAAGGTGTGTTGCTGCCAAGAGCACGCAACGGTAGTGATGCCCCACGCCGAAAAAACAATTGCCAATGGGGTGCTGACGGAAATGTTTCAAAATACATACGTTGACGGATGGGGTGGCGAGTTGAAGGAGCTTTTTTGCAACTGTAACACATTCGTGATGTGTTGGGGGGTGGGGTGAGGTTAATGCCGCGTTGATGGCCCCCCCTGTAGTTGGATGCCTGGGGCCACCACCCCCTGCGGTTCTCATTGCTGACTGTGTTTGTTGTACATGTAGTGTCATAAACACTTGGTGGGATGCAATGTGATGATCTTCAATCGATAATTAACAATCTAAAGAGAGCCAATGCAATACCTGTGCAAATACCTTTAAAAAATATAATAATAATGGTTGTACATCTGAAGATTGTACATGTTTTGAGAAAACTAATAAAAACTGTTTTCTGAAATCGGCCAATCAGATAAACCTGCAGCTAGATTCGGCCATTGACACGTACTCAATGTCGCGATGGTTATTCACTTTTTCTGCGTTTTAAATTTCCATACAGTGCAGCACTTCTCTTGGCAACTTTGTTATATGGAAACAGATACATAGACTCAGCTGTCAGTCATGTGACAGTGATTCATTTGTAATCTCGTGGGTTAAGGTTACTTACATTCCTCCTAAAACTGATTTGATATGTTGTGTAAATGTGTGATCATCGGGATTAACGGTGGTCTTCAAAGTTGTGTGCAGTTCTTGTATTAGCTTTTGTCATCCAATAAAATCATCGTTTGCTTCAGACACGTTGTGCTGCAGACGGCTTTAACTTTTGTGTGCCGCAGCCTCGGTTGGAAGATTTCGTATAGTTTCTGGATTTATGATTGTAATTTTGTTAACCTTTATTGTGTCTGTCACTGTATTACATATTAGTTCTACCTGTTTGGTGATAGTCCCTTAGCCACCCCCTTGTGTGTACCAACTCATAAGTGCCTCTGCTAGTTGTGTGCCCTGCTCAGCCCTGCCTTGTCTGTGTGTGTTTAGTTCCACTTTCTTTTCAAATCTTTTGTGAGACGTCTCATCTTCTGTGTTTTCTGTTATTTCTATGCTCCTTGCTTTGATTGAGGTCTTTTGGAATTTAGATTGTCATTGAATTTGATATTTTGGAAAAAAATAAAGACCTTTGACTTTTCTCCTGTTAGCACTTGTGACTGTAATTAATAGTTCTTAAAATAGTGTTCCCCAACATTTATTGAGCCAAGACACATGCTTTATTTTACATTAGAAAAATCTCATGGCACACCACCAAACAAAAATTTGTGAAGTGTAAATATACAGAAATAATGATGATCTCATCTCAAATGACAAATTGTTTTTGCTCAGTGTGATATCTGAGACTGTTTAGTTGAACACAAAGCTTTCATTGTTGTTATATGGCACAGTGACCGACTGGTTACCACATCTGCCTCACAGTTCTGAGGACTGTGTCGTATACTGCCCTGCAGTTCCACTATTGGAGCCGGGAGGGCGCTTTGTGTCCTTTCTCTCCCTCCTCCCCTCTCTGTTTTCAGCACCTGTCTCCAATCAGCCTCATCACCACCGGTATTTAAGCCTGCCTGTTCCCGGAAATCCTTGCCTAAGTATTGCAGCCTCTCCTAGCGGTACCACGGCCCACCATACTCAAGTAAGCCACTTAACTCCTCGTTCCCTTGTTAACGATTGTGTCTCCTCGTTCCCAGTGCTCCCCTGTGTTCCTGACCCACGTCATTCCTGCCACCAAGCCAGTCGCCTGTTCTGTCCACTGCCTGCCACCTGTCCACGCCGTCGCCTGCCAACACATCCAGGACCACCTCCATAACCTTTCCTCAATAAACTGTTCATCATTTTACATCTGCCTCCGCCTGCTCTTGGGTCCAGCTACTTCCCACATGTGACAGAATACTTAGGCCACTATGGACCCAGAAACTCCCGAGGCTCTGAAGAACGCACTAACCCTCCAAGGTGCCCACTTTGGACGACAGGACAAAAACCTGCAAGTGCTCCAATCCCTTTTGCAACATGTCTCCCTCCTTTCCCAACAGATGCAATCCATTCAACCCCCTGTAAGTACTCCTCCCGAGCTCGCAGCCTCTGAGTGTACCCGTACAAAGAACCTCATCTCCCTCCGCCCGAGCCCTACTCCGGGGACCTTGGTGCATATAGCCAGTTTATTCTTAATTGCTCACTCGTATTCAATCTCCAACTGTACAGGTATCCCACCGAATGTTCCAAAGTAGCATATGTCACTAACCACCTCCGCGGCAAAGCAGCAAAATGGTCCACTTCATTATGGCAAAACTCCTCTCCGGTCCTCCTTGCCTTCGATTCCTTTTCCGCTGAACTCTAAGGTTTTCGATCACCCAGTTCAGGGCAAAGAAGCCACTCGTCACGCTCACGCAGGGCACTAAATCAGCAGCAGAATATTCCATTGAGTTCCGGATATTGGCAGGTGAATGCTTAACTCTTCCCACTCTTCCTTCAAGCCGTCTCTACAACCTTTCCCGACCTAAGAAAAAGGCAATGGAGGACTATATCCATGACTCTCTGGCTTCCGGACTCATAAGACCTTCCTCTTCTCCAGAAGGGGCCGGCTTCTTTTTTGTTGAAAAGAAAGACACCACTCTTCGCCTATGTATCGACTACCGTGGTCTCAATGACATCACCATCATAAATAAATATCCACTTCCCCTCATCGACCCCTCGTTTGAACCCCTCTGCGACGCCCGGATATTCACCAAGTTGGATCTACGGAGCGCCTACCACCTCATCCGTATCCGAGAGGGGGATGAATGGAAAATTGTTTTCAACACCCCTCTCGGACACTTCAAAATAACAGGTCATGCCGTTTTGGATTGATTAAAGCCCCCGCTGTCTTCCAGACCTTCATTAACGACGTCCTCCGTGATATGCTGAACCTGTTTGTTTTTGTCTATTTGGATGACATTCTCATTTTCTCCTGCTCCCTTGAAGAACATCAGTCATGTACGTCAAGTCCTCCAACGCCTCCTTGAAAACCGCCAGTATGTTAAACCTGAAAAATGTGAATTCCACCTCTCCTCCGTACACTTCCTGAACTACGTTATCTCTAAAGGACAACTACAACCCGACCCTGCCAAGATCCAAACCGTCGTTAACTGGCCCACTCCCACCACCCGCAAAGCACTGCAACGTTTCCTTGGAGTCGTCAATTTCTACCGTCGATTCATCCATAATTACAGCAAGGTCGCAATTCCCCTCACTAGCCTCACATCCACCAGCTCCCCCTTTCAGTGGACCCCGGCAGCATCCCAAGCATTTAGTCAACTCAAGACCCTGTTCACCAGTGCGCCCATTCTTCGCCCCAACCCCTTCCTCCAGTTCGTGGTCGAGGTTGACGCCTCGGACACGAGGGCAGGGGCTGTCCTCTTGCAGTGGGACCCCATGACCCAGAAACTTCACCCCTGTGCCTTTTTTTCCTGTCGTCTGTCCCCTGCCGAGAGGAACTACAACGTCGGCAACCGAGAGCTACTGGCCATTGTATGGGCCTTGGAAGAGTGGAGGCACTGGCGGGAGGGGACTGAACTACCATTAATCATTTGGACAGACCACAAGAATCTCTCTTACCTCTGTTCCGATAAACGCCTTAACCCTCGACAGGCTTGCTGGGCTCCCTTCTTGAGCAGTTTTAATTTCAGTCTCTCCTTCCGTCCTGGCTCCCAAAACAGCCAACCAGATGCCCTGTCTCGACTTTACTCACCCCTCTCCAGCCCTGATGAACCGGAACCCATCCTTCCTTCCTCGTGCTTCGTTGGAGCAGCCACTTGGCAGATCGAACAGGTGGTTCAGGAGGCCCAAAAGACTCACCAGGATCACAAGACCGGGCCTCCAAACCGCATTGTCGTACCCGATTCCGCACGCTCTGACGTTCTTCAGTGGGCTCACAACTCCAAACTCACCTGGCATCACCCGCACCATTCAGTTCATCCAGCAGCATTTCTGGTGGCCCAGCCTTGTTCAAGACACCCGGGAGTTCGTCCAAGCCTGCTCCGTCTGTGCCCGAGGGAAGTCTTTACACCTACCCCCAGCTGGGCTGCTGCGTCCATTGCCTATCCCTAGCTGCCCTTGGTCCCATATCGCTCTGGACTTTGTTACCGGTCTACCTCCTTCTGAAGGTAACTATCATTCTCACTATTGTCGATCGCTTTACCAAATCTGTCCATTACGTACCCCCCCCAAACTGCCATCCGCCTTCGATACTGCTAACCTCCTTGTTCATCATGTCTTTAGACTCTACGGTATTCCCATCGATATTGTCTCTGATTCCGCCGATGGATTGAGTACGCCCATAACTCCCTCACCAGTTCCGCTACTGGTATGTCCCCATTCATGGCTTGTTATGGTTACCAACCCCCATTCTTCAAAGAACAGGAGAAGGCAGTGGCAGTCCCTGCCGTCAAGGATCATATCCGGAGAATCCAGGCAGTGTGGAAAGACATCCGAGCGGCGTTGACCCGGTCCACCGCACGCAATAAACCGCTCGCGGACCATCATCGCTCCCCGACGCCCGAATACAAGGTGGGCCAATATCTGTCTGGCTTTCTTCTCACGACCTCCCGCTTCAGACAGTCCCGTAAACTCACAATGCATTTCATTGGTCCCTTCCCCATTACCAAGGTCATCAATCCCACTTCCGTCCAATTGAATCTTCCACAGTCTCTGAAAATTCATCCCACATTCCACGTCTCTTTGCTGAAGCGTGTCTCCACCTGCACCCTATGGCCTCCTGCCAAACCCCCTCCACCCCCCTGGGTTATTGACGACCGTCCGGCCTTCACGGTGTCGCGCATCCTCGACATGAGGCCTAGGGGGAGGGGGTTCCAGTACCTTGTCGACTGGGAAGGGTACGGTACGGTACGGAGGAGCGTTCTTGGATTTCCCGGAAGCTCATCTCGATCCTACTCTTTTGGACGACTTCTACGCGGCTCACCCGGGGAAGCCTGGCAGGATGCCGGGAGGTGTCCGTTGAGAGGGGGGGTACTGTCATATACTTGTCTCCTCGTTCCCAGTGCTCCCCTGTGTTCCTGACACACATCATTCCTCCCACCAAGCCAGCCGTCTGTACTGTCCACTGCCTGCCACCTGTCCGCGCCACCGCCTGCCAACACATCCAGGACCACCTCCATAACCTTTCCTCAATAAACTGTTCATTTTACATCTGCCTCCGCCTGGTCCGGCTACTCCCCACACGTGAAAGACTGGGGTTCAAATCCCGGCCCCGCCTGTATTTTGCATGTTCTCCCCCGTGCTTGCGTGGATTTTTTCTGGGTACTCTGGTTTCCTCCCACATCCCAAAAACATGCAGGGTAGGTTAATTGTAGACTATAAATTGCCCGTAGGTGTGAATGTGACTGCGAATGGTTGTTTGTTAATAGGTGCCCTGCGATTGGCTGGCGACCAGTTCAGGGTGTGCCCCGCCTCTCGCCCGAAGATAGCTGGAATATGTTCCAGCACGCCCTAGTGAGGATAAGTGGAACGAAAGATGAATTAATAAATGACTGAAAAATTCTAATTTGGTGACTGACTGATCTCACTTGCATAATTAGATTGCAATATCTTTTGGAGCTTATGTATGTGCAGATGTGTGTAGCTCCTAGAATTCCTCTGGCAGCCATAATTAGGGAAAGAGACTCAACCACTTTCCACACAGCAGATTTGTTGTGATATTCTCCTTTAGGATCATCTTCAAACTTAACTTTGAATCTGCCACGTTGAGAAGAAGCTACCTACACGACAAACAAACACTTCAACAATCATTTGTCATCTTCTCCCACTAATCCTATTTGGAGATTGCTGTAGAAAATAAGAGGGAACAATGAGTAAAGGCGGTGAGCCTTCATCACAGTATGAAACCACAATGCGCTTCACGGCCAGTTAATCCAACTCCATTATTTCAAAGGACATTTATTTTGGATTAAAGTCTTCTTGTCTGCACCTAATCAAAGAATTCCCACTGTTTTGTTATCAAGTCATCCAACAAGACTTTAACTTTTGTGAAGACAACCCACTTCAACAGTGCAAGAGTTCTACTTGACTCCATTTTAATGCTTTCAGCTAATTTCCTAACGCAACGGGAGAACCTATAATCACGTTAAGGACAAATGCCAATGTGGAAAACCCTGTGTATCTCAAATGTTATAAAGGAACATCCCAGGTCCTTTAAGTCACAACAAGAAACTGAGACATCTTGCAGAGAGATTCTTCCTTGAAGCCAAGCTATCTCCAAAAAGATCTTCACCATGAGACAGTCTCTCATGTGCGTCATCTTCGCTGCAGCTCTCTTGCTGCACTCGTCTTGTGCGTTGCCCGTGGGCCTGGCTGAAGACATCTCCTTGGAGCAGGATTCATTCACCTCCTTACTGAGCGACGAGGTGACAGAAAAAAAACGCGACGAGGCAAATCTCATCACCGATGACAAAACAAGAGGGCAGCGGGTCGTGGTTGTTGCTGATCCGAGTCTTTGGCGCGACCTTCGAATGCTGCACAACGGACTGCCCGTCTACAAGCGACGAGCTGATGACAACAGTCAGGTCGTCAAACGCACAAACACCGGCCAGGACCTGAGTATCCCCATCCTGAGGCGGGACACCATGCAATGCATGGTGGGACGAGTTTACCGGCCATGCTGGGAAGTCTAAGACAATTTGGACAGATTGCATTGTCCTGAATTGTAATATATTCAATAATGATGTGTCCATATTCACTTGATTGCATATTGTTCTCTGTCAATTGACTGTCTGTTGTCGTACTAGAGCGGCTCCAACTACCGGAGACAAATTCCTTGTGTGTTTTTTGGACATACTTGGGAAATAAAGGTGATTCTGATTGATGATTAAAAACTATTGTATTCCAATGTGTATTTTTAGTATTTATGACTTTTGCTAAGTCAAAAGGACAAACTGTAAATATGCTTTGTCATTGGTAATTGGTCAAGTTTTCCTGGTCATCTTATATTTGTTGTCTGCGAAGGGCTGTTTGGGAGTTCAATGTTTCACACAGCTGACCTTCGTGCAGCTGGGGTTGGGTTAATTCCCCATCAATCCTCTAAATTTCCCTGTGATTGACTGGTAACCAGTCGAGGAGAGAGTTCGCCTCTTGTTCCTTGTTCCAAGTCTGCGGCCCTAAAAAGAATAAGCACTGTACAACTTGACGTATGATGTCCGTCTGAGTCTATCTGGCTTGCTTTCAAGTGCATCCATTCATTTGTCCATTCATTATACCGCTTGTCTTCATTAGGGTTGTGGGTGAGGTGAGATCAAATCTCTCTCAACTGACTTTGGGCAAGAAGCAGGCATACACCCTGGACTGGTGGCAAGTCAATTGCAAGGTTGCTAGCCCTATATGGGAAACCTGGACCAACTGGATAGCTTTAGACCAAGTCTAGCTGTACAGTTCTCACTTCTGGGTTGATTCCTGATTTGATAGTGTTCACGCCTAAAGAGTATGCCCTACTGTAAAAGAACCTGTTGCCAAAATATTTCAACCTTCTTTAAAGGCTAAATCTAGCAAAGCAAAGCAAAGCAAATTTATTTATATAGTGAATTTCAATACACGGTTTTATACAGTTCATATACAGTTCATTTATAGAGCATTTAAAAACAAAGAAAAAAACAGCTTATAAACATTTAAAACAAAGAGAAATTTAATACAAGTAAAATTAAAACAGGGTACAGTGCAAGAAATATTTAAAAATGGAAATGCTCTAAAAAGCATGAGAAAAAAGAAGAGTTTTTAACCTGGACTAAAAAACATTCACACTTGGGGCTGATGTCACTTCTGTTGGCAACTTATTCCATTTGTGTGCAGCATAATAACTAAATGCTGCTTCACCATGTTTGCTTTGGACTCTGTGCTCCACTATTTGACCTGAGTCTGTCGATCTCAGAGCCCTACTAGGTTTATATTCCCTTAGCATTTCCTTTATGTATTCAGGACCCTAAACCATTCAGTGATTTATAAACCAGTATCAGAACTTTAAAAGCATAAAAGCATGGATGTGCTTCTCCTGGTCTGCTTGACACATGCAAGCCTTCACTCTGGATATGTTCTTCAGACGGTAGAAGGCAGTTTTAGTAATTGATTTGATATTACTGTTTAAAGTCAGGTCGGAATATATCAGACCACCAAGGTTTCGGACTTGGTCTTTGGTTTTTAAAGAGAGTAATATATATATATATATATATATATATATATATATATATATATATATGTTTGGTTAAAGAAAAAGATGCACACAAATAAAACAAAAACAGGCGGAAAAAGGGGAAAAAGTTGTTCTTCACGTGTTCTGTGGGAGGTTGCGACCGTTTCTCTTCCTGCCTTTTCAGCGACTCGTTAGCAATTTCAGAGCGATCACGCTTGGCTGGAAGCGTACCTGGTACTTTTAGTAGCAGCTGCTCTGATTGTCTAGCGGTGGCCCACGTAGAGGCTGGGAACCCGAGTCCGTTCTCATGCTGGCATTCGCGTTGGCCGAACCGCGTGTCCGAACAAAAGGAAGGGGCGGGGCGAGGATCAGCTGGGGAGCTGATAGCAAGAGCCAGGAAGCAAGGTAAGAGCGAAGAACCAAGAGGCAGAGGAGGTAGCCACCGGTTAAATAACTAGGGGGCATGTCGAAGATGACAGAGGACCAGACAAGACCACACCCATCAGCTTGAGTCTAGTCTACAATTTGGACCGATAAAATGGGTTTAAAATCATATATTAATATAAAATACTCCTAACTTTGTACTCTTTACTCATAGGTCAAGCATATAAGTTGACACACTGAAAGACATCAAGGCATACATTTGGAATATTTCTGCAGAGTTCGTGAAACATCAAAACGGACATTTTATCTTCAGTTAAAAACAACTGAATGGAAGTTTATGGGTTGCAATACTCTCAAATGCCAGTGGCTGGCATCTTGCATGCACGTTTGTCGCTCTGTCCCTTTTGACTGCTGTCAGCTCAAACGAAGAAAAGGACTCTTTGATGACTGTAAACCGAGATTTTGAGGCAACCTGCTAATTACTTTAGGGTCCAGTAGGCGTCTTGTTGTGATAGTCTCACAGCAGGGCCGCTTGGAAGAAAGCAGTTTATCAAGTCGTGGGGGAGTTACTGTGAGCATGTCCACTACAAAATAAATCCATCCATTGTCAACACCGCTTATCCTGGTTAGGGTTGCGGGGTGCTGGAGCCTATCCCAACTGACTTCGGGCGAAAAGGCGGACTATACCCTGAACTGGTCGCCACTCAGTCGCAGGGCACATATAGACACATACAACCATTCGCACTCACATTCACACCGTCACTGAGTGGGAACTGATCCCACGCTGCCCGCACCAAAGTCAGCCAAGTGTACCACTACACCATCAGGGACTCCACTACAAAATACTGCAGAAAATTAAAATAAATATCAATTTGAAGATGAACTGCAACTAATGAGAATACCTCCTCTATTTGGTTAGTAAGCCACTCAAGTGATTCATGCATAATACAGTGATGCAGGACCGGCTTGCGCATAGGGCAGGGTTAGCAAGTGCTAAGGGCCACGGCCTCAAGGGGGAACCAAAAATCTGATAATTATTATTCATTTCAATGATATTAAACTGAAATGAGGATGAAATTAATACAAACAATCAAATAAAAGAAGAGAAGCAAGGTGATCTGTGTAAAGTCAACTCACCTAGAGGCTATTTCTCGTTTTCCACACAATGTGGAGAGCGATGGATTCAAAGTCCTTCAGAATTAACAGCACTAAGGAAAACAACACTTCTTGCTATCACAACCCCATCAACAGCAACACAACATTAAACACACATCATTTTGTAACAATATTAAAGGGCAATAAGAACGTGAATACATAAATTATTTAATGTTAAACTAAAATGTTAAAACAACAGTGTCAAACGCATGTGTTCTGGAGAAAATTTTAAAATGAATAAATCTAATCTAAAATAAATCTAATTTGTGCGTTATGTGGCAGCACGGTGGACGACTGGCAGCACGGTGGACGACAGTTCTGAGAACCGGAGTTCAATCCCTGGCCCCGCCTGTGTGGAGTTTGCATGTTCTCCCCGTGCTTGCGTGGGTTTTCTCCGGACACTCTGGTTTCCTCCCACATCCCAAAAAACATGCAGGGTAGGTTAATTGAAGACTCTAAATTGCCCGTAAGTGTGACTGTGAGTGTGAATGGTTGTTTGTTTGTATGTGCCCTGCGAATGGCTGGCAACCAGTTCAGGGTGTACCCCGCCTCCTACCTGAAGATAGATGGGATTGGGTCCGACGCGCCCGTCACCCTAGTGAGGAGAAGCGGTTCAGAAAATGGATTGATGGATGTGCGCTGTTTCTCTCTTACTCCTTACACTTATTCACAATAACATATTTTCTCTTGTTGGTTTTGTAGATATTTCTCAAAATCCTAAATACAATTAAAATGCAGATACTAATGCAATTATGCCCCTTTTCCATTGTACCCGTTCTACCCTCAACCAGCCTGGATCCGCCCTATGTGGTCGCTTTTCCAATACACTTTTTCAAATCCGGGCGGTGACAATGGCACTGTTGCTCAGAACCTCTTCTGACCTGGTTCTCAAACGCAGGCTGAGGAGGGCCGTGACGTAACTGTCATCCTATTGGCCGACAGATGTCGGAATTACTTTAAGTGTGGTGTCTTGTCACTTTCACAGTCGCACACCGAGCGATGCCTCCAAACCCAACTGAAGTGTGCGTGATTTGGCGACTGTTTCCATGAGTGGATGATCAGTCTAGAATCAGAATCATCTTCATTTGCCAAGTGTGTCAGAAACACACAAGGAATTTATCTCCGGGAGTTGGATCAGCTCTCGTACGACAATTGACAGCCATTGTGACAAAACATACTTTTAGGACATAAAAACTCTCTATGGAGAGTCATTTACAGTAGCAATGAAGGGTTGGCCTTAACATGGTAATGCTGATACAATGACAACTGAACAAATGATGCATAGTCTTCAAGCAATTTAGAGCAGTTAGAAATGACGAGTAGAGCGATAATCTGATACAGTGTCAGTTGTGCAAATGATGCAGAGTTCTCGAGTAATATTGAGCAGTTTGAAATGACCAATAGTGCGATAATCTGGTACAGTGACAATTGTCCAAATGATGAGCGGTTTGGAATGACTAATACTGCGATAACTGCTATCGTGAGTTGTGCAAATGGTGCAGAGAGCTCAGGAAATTTAAGCAGTTTAAAGTGACTAGTGTGATAATATGGAACTTGACAATTGTGCAAATGGTGACAATAGTTCTCAAGCAGATGAGTGGCCAGTATTGGTCAATAACAGATATGCAAAATGAGTGCACAAATAAATGTAGTTGTGTCCCAATAGAGATGTGCAAAATTGGCAGCATGTTCCAATGAAATTGTAAGTTACCTGTTTAAGACGTTAATGGCAAGAAGGAAGAAGCTGTTGGAGTGTGCTGGTTTTGGTTTGCATTATTCGATAGCGGCTACCTGAGGGAAGGAGCTGGAAGAGATGGGACGAGTGTGTGCAGGGTCCAAGAGGATTTTGCATGCTCTTATCTTAGTTCTGCCAGCGTGCAAGTCCTCAAGAGAGGATAGGGAGGTACCAATGATTTGTTTCAGAAGTCCTGACTCTCCGTTGGAGTCGGATTTTGTCCTTGTTTGTAGCAGCATTAAACCAGACTGTGATGGATAAGCACAGAACCAATTCAATGACCGTGTACAACTGCCTCAACAGCTCCTGTGCCAGGCCATGCTTCCTCAGAAGCCGCAGGAAGTACATCCTCTGCTGGGCCTTTTTGAAGAAGGAGTTGATGTTGGTCTCCCACTTCAGGTCCTGAGTGACTCTAATTCTCAGGAACTTAAAGGTTTCGACGATTGACACAGGGCAAATGGACAGTGTGTGGGGGAGGTTAGTGGCAAAGAATGCTTCCTGAAGTCCACGATCTTTTCCACAGTCTTGAGCGTGTCCAGCTCCAGGTTATGTCAGCCGCACCAAAGCTCCAGCTGCTCCACTTCCTGTCGGTACACAGACACTTTGATGAGGCTGATGATTGTGGTGTCGGAGTTTCAGGAGTTTGACAGCCAGGTGCGTTGCGGTGCAGTCGTTACTGTAGAGGGAGAGGAGCAGCGGAGAGAGGACACATCCTTGGGGTGCTGATGTTGCGTGTGGATGAGATGGAGTCCCCCACCCTCACCTGGTGTGTCCTGCCCTTCAAGAAGCTGTAAATCCACTGGCAGATGGGAGGCGAGACACTGAGCTGGAGGAGCTTGGAGGAGACGAGTTCGGGGATGATGGTGTTGATCACAGAGGTGAAGTCCACGAACAGGATCCTTGCGTAGGTCCCTGCGCCCTCAAGGTGTTCTAGGATAAAGTGCAGTCCCATGTTGACTGCATCATCCACAGACCTATTTGCTCGGTAGGCAAACTGCAGGGGGTCCACCAGGGTCCTGTGACGCTCTTGACGTGGTCCAGAACGAGGCGTTCAAAGGACTTCAGGACCACTGAAAACCCACGCAGACACGGGGAGAACATGTAAAATCCCCACAGGCGAGGCCGGATTGGAACCCGGGTCCTCAGAACCGTGAGGCAGACGTCTTAACCAGTCATCCATCGTACCGCCGGAAAACGTTTGCCCACTTAATATTATTACAAATGATAATAGCAAATAGTCTCCATGCTGAGAGCAAATTTGTTGATCACAGAGAACGTTAGAAATGTCAAAACGGCCAAAACTGTCCTGAACACAGGAGAAGAAAAAAGAGGAAAAATGGGAGAAAGAGAGGTCAAGTTGTTGCTACTTTATCTTTGTTTCATTAGGTGTCGCAACTGCAAGTTACTCGCATGATTTGTTTGGCAGTAACAATACAGTAATGACATGAGGAAAATGTTTTATTTAAAATTTTGTGGCATGTTACCTTATAAATTAAAAGTAATGTTAAAAACTATTGCTATTGGACATTTTTCTAAGCCTATGTAAATCGTTGCCACTTTGGCTAGGGCCAGCCCTGCAGTCATGAGTCATGCAAGGACATTTCAGAACAAATCTATCAAGACTATTATGAACAGCAATAAGTGGATAAAGATTTGACTGAGAGGTCTTCTGATACACAATGTCTGCATAGTCTAAAATTGCAAATAATAATTATAAAATTCTTCTTCTTCTAATTTGGGGGCTACAACAGATGATTGAACGATAAAGTATTCTCAAGCTGCAATTTATCTTCTGCACAACTGAGTCAATGAGAGACTTGAAAGAAAGTTGAGGGCCAAGCCAGAGGCCCAAATATTTATATTCCTTGACTTTCTCAAGAGGAGAGCCAGCAAGGGTAGACAATTTGCTCTTAATGAAAAAAGCATATTGTAGGATTTCTTCTTATTCAATACTGCACATTTTGATTAAACAATTTTTGAACTAAGTTAAAGTCTGCCTGCAGTGTGCAGAGAGTTTGGTGAATGTCTGGTTGGGAACAATATATAACTGTATCTTCTGCATATAAAGTAGTAAATATGACAGTCTGAACAAATTTTGGGCAAATCATTGATAAAAACAAATAAACAAGTAATGGCCCCAGGGAAAATCCCTGGAGTACACCTCTCTTAACAATTACAAAGTCTGACTGACTGTCTTGGTAAGAAACACAAAGCTGTCTGTGATGATAATAGGAATTAAACGAAAGGAAGGAAAGGAAAGATTTTATTTTGTATTTGGGATATAATATTGGCTGTATCGTGCCTTAGTAAATGTGAAAAATTAATTAAAATTGTCCACGCATTCCTGAGCTCCATACGTCATTCTGCCGAGATGCCTGAAATCAGGTCATTGGAATTTCTCAAGCTTATCTACGTCACTAGTGAAGATCTCCGCCTACCTGAGCCAGCGCTGTCAACATAACAAACGTGTGCTCTCAGAAGTTGGTCTTCCACACGGAGGCAACCAATCAGTAGTAAGGGGGCGGTCTTAGCCAAATATGGACAAAGTGGATACAAAACTGGGTCAAACAGAAGTAACTGACAAAGGGGCCATTTCTAGACACTTGTATGACAAAAACAAGGTGTTTTTTAGAATGAAATTGACACTTTTATACTAAGTCCATGTTAGAGAGTCACTCTGTGGAGATCTAAATAGCCAAAATGTGGGACATTTAATCTAAACGTCATTATTAAACAGTCAGGATAAGAACAATGTCATGGGTGTGTGTTATGGTTGTTGTCTTCCCCCGTCTCGTACACACCTGCTCCTGAGAGCAAATTCCCCACCTGTGCCTCGTTTACACTAATTACCCCATGCATTTAACCTCGTGTTTCATTCTTTCTGGTCGCCAGTTTGTTGTACCTTGTTGTCACATTCCAGCATTCCTTGTTTCCACGTCACTGAATCATAGTAAGACTAGACCCTGTTCTGATTATTGACCTTGCCTTTTTGCCTCAGGTTTTTTTGGATACTGTTGCCTTTTTCGGATTGCCTGCCTGTGTACCGACCTCTGCCCGTTTATTAAACACCTCTTTTTGAAAGTGTCCATTTGAATTGGAGTCGTGCATTCTGGTTCTTGTCCTTTGTCCTGTTCATGACAAACAATTTATCTCTTTATACATTGACATACAATTTGTATGTCTTATACCTTATTGATTTTATAGTTTGACTCATCCTGGTATAGAATTGGAAAATGAAAATCCACCTTTTGTGTTACAAGTACTCATAAAGGTACATAGATCGGCTTTGTTTTTTTTTGTTTGTTTGTTTTTCTTTTATATCCAATTATGCCAGTTAGTCATCATGAATTTCGTTAGTTAGACCCCTTTGTGTATTTCCCTCAAGATCCCTTGTAGATGTCATTAAATATACCATAAAATTCCACTCTTGGTTGTATTTTGTGTGTGTTCTGAGTTTAAGTATGCATCTGTCTTCTAGAACTCAAAATTTCATAAAGTGTAGCAACCTTCAGATTACGAGACTGATAAAAAGGTTTCTTGTCACGTTCCCTAAAATTTGTCCACATAAAAAGTGATGTGGTGCCCCTTTAATAGGTAAAATTTGTTTGATTTTAACAATTAAACTTAAAATTACAGTAAACCGGAAGTAACGCAAGCGTCGCTTCCGGTTTATTTTTTTCTCCTAAATTAATTACATTTTTATTTGACTAATATATGCTACACTAATGACACCTAGGTTTAAACATACTGTTGATACGTTGATGCTGTGGAAAAGGTTGTATACATTTAAAAAAATATGCTTTAAAAGGTGTTTGATAAACAACACCCAGCTCTCTGTAGTAATAAAAAGAAGGGAAAATATTAAGAAAATATTATATAGATATATAAATATAATATTTCATTTTTTATATAATTTAATGTTTGTGTATATTTTTGGGGGTTGGGAGAAATGCCTTTAATGAGTAAAATAGTTGTTTTAGCTTCATGACAAAAATTCTCTTTGCAGTAGGTTCCAATTAATAGAATGATTGAAAGCCTTTATTGTAATCTAAAGAAGACAACTGAAATATTAGGTAAAGCCATCCATTAATTTTCTGTACCACTTATCCTCTTAGGTAAATCATAAATTAGAATCAAGAATATTATGCCATTTCTGAAAATAGGCCCAGGAAGTTTTGAAAAGAATATCAGCTGCTTGATTGCTATGAGTCCTGTGGCTCAGCAAACAACAAAACAATTTGCCTCACAAAGAGAGTCAACAGGAAGAAGAATCTATTTCTGGGAACGCATCTTTTTGGTTTGGGAAATGCAAATAAGATATCAACACACTTTCAGCTTGTAAAATGTGCATTATATACTATAGGTTAAGTTAAGTGAGTCGTTGACCACAGTGTTGGTAACCATAAATAATTGTCTTATTTTCAGTTGAAATATTTTACCCCCAACAAAAGGGAGCAGAGGCTATTTTTGTTACATTGCTGCAGGGTGGAATTTAGTCATCAGTCTGACTGATGTTACCATATTTGGCCAAGAGAATGGAGAGATTTGTATCTTTGAATCTTTAGCAAGATATGTCATCAGTAAGTTGCTGCAGTACAGATGCCACAGCAATCCCTAAAACTAATAGTTATGTCCGGGATCAAATGTTTTCTAAATTATGGGATGAAGAGGGATCCAGTTGTAGCAGTAATTAGAGTAGATTACTGAGAGCTAGAGTATAAGATTACTCGGCCACCCCCCATGTATATGCCCACCAGTATGAGCGGAAGGGGGAGGCGATTGTAAATTGGTAGTTGGTAAAGTGGACTTGTAGCTGCAGCCAAGCTGTAGTATGTACCCGTCTTAGCCATACAAATTGCATTTATATTACTGCACTGCAATATACAGTATATACATATATATTTGTATATGTATAGTCTGTAATCTATAGTGTATACTGTAGTCTATACTGTATACTGTACTATACAGGGGACAATAACACAAAACATAATGAATTTTACCATGGCTGTTCATCAGTTAAAGAATACAAAAGGTGATGAAAATATTGGGAGTTTTCCTGTTTGTATACATTTATAGTTTAAGAAATGACAATGTCAAACATGGATAGATTTGCTGGCAGAATCAAATGAAGTGGGAAAATGGACAATTTTAATGGTGTCCAATTTATTTAAACGTGGACTTGCCCCACCATCTGGCTCAAGCAATAAAACTGTAATAGTTATTGCATTTCATGCAGTGACTATGACTGGCACTCACCAGGTGAAATCTGACTCTAAAATCTAATGAGGGCTATCCCTCCCCCCCTTTTTTTGTGTCCTCTCACAAGATAAATCTAATATAGCTTGGTCAAACGGTTCCGTGGCATCTGGCGCCAAAGGGGTCTCCGATGTCCATTACTAATTTAATCCCACCTAGTCAGTTTAAATAATCAGAGTACAGATGAACACGTTGAGTTTGAGATTAGCTCTGGAAACAAAAAAAGGGATAAAATCACCAAATGAAGTATATGGTTGCTGGAGCAAGACATTTTTCAATGATTACATTGTCTTTGTGCCATTTAGTTTGAAATGCACTTACCGTACATTTGTTGACACTTTTCAACCTACTTCTCATTAACACACTCGCCATTAGGAAAGTCAGACGTATGTATGTATGTATATCTGTGTGTGTGTTTTCATGTGTGTGTGAGTGTGCGCGTATGTATGCATGTACACTATATTGTAAAAACTATTTACTCATCTGCCTTGACTCACGTGTGAATTTAAGTGACATCCGGTTCCTCCCTTTGTAGCTCTAATAACTTCAACTCTTCTGGGAAGGCTGTCCACAAGGTTTAAGAGTGCGTTAACGGGAATTTTGACCATTCTTCCAGAAGCACATTTGTGAGGTCACACACTGATGTGGGACGAGAAGACCTGGCTCTCAGTCTCCGCTCTTATTCATTCCAAAGGTGTTCTGTTGGGTTGAGGTCAGGACTCGGTGCAGGCCAGTCAAGTTCATCCACATCAGACTCTGTCATCCATGTCTTTATGGACCTTGCTTTGTGCATTGGTGCACAGTCATGTTGGAAGAGGCCCAGCTCCAAACTGTTCCCACAAAGTTGGAAATTGTCCAAAATCGCTTGGTATGCTGAAGGATTCACAGTTCCTTTCACTTGAACTAAGGGGCCTGAAAAACAACCCCACACCATAATCCCCCCTCCACCAAACTTTACACTTGGTACAATGCAGTCAGACAAGTACCGTTCTCCTGGCAACCTCCAAACCCAGACTCGTTCATCAGATACTTCATAAAACATTGAAAACGTACAATACATGGCCTTCTTTGTGCGTGCGTTGGAGAATCTTGATTAGCAGCATGGAATTGTCCGTATGTTGACATCACTTGCTAATCTGTTATTTGTGTTTTGGTAGCCTCTCATAAGTAACAATTTGTACATCCTGTTACATCGCAGATTTTTAAGCTATTATTTTTTGTATGGGTTTGTACAATATACATCCATCCATCCATTTTCTGAGCGGCTTATCCTCACTAGGGTCGCGGGAGTGTTGGAGCCTATCCCAGCTATCTTCGGGCAGGAGACGGGGTACACCCTGAACTGGTCGCCAGCCAATCGCAGGGCACAATATACATTGAAGTCCGAATTCAGAGTTGCATGTAGTATCACGTTGTACCGTCTACTTGAAGAGATGCAGCATGGACTGTAATTAAGAGGCCTAAGAAGAGGCAGAGAAGGTCTGCAACTAAGTAAATGTTGTTGTTCCTTTAGAGCAGAGATAACATACTGTGTGTCTGTGAGTATATTTGTATGCTCTGTTTGTATGTGTAACTGCTCCCTGTGTATTAAAGTAGCAGTTGTTTGAATGCTTATGATAACCAATTTCCGTTAGCGCACGTAAGGCTCTTTGTATGAAAGATTACCATTAAGATAGCGAACTTTGGTGAGACGAAATTATATACTGAAGTTTGGTTAAACATGTTGGTGTTTAAATATGAAATGTTAATTGTCTTTTATGTGTCAGTTTTACAATTAACGTCAACTGGGAGTCACAAACAGCTTGATGCAAACACTCTTTACTTCTTCTTATGGTCTATGTATATTGCAGATTTTTACCTATTGCAAGTGGGTCTCGAACATCTCTCATGCTGGGATTTACTGTATACTGTTCTCATTGGTGGAAATGAGACAGTAGTCCATTGATTATGGATTCTCAGCTTGTGACATGTACATCAATCACATTAATGGCAAAAAACAAAGCGACTTGTTCTTGTAATCAACTTTCTTGGTATAAGCCACACACCTTGAAGAAATAAGAAATGCTGGGTGTACTATTTGTTTTATTTCCATTGTTTCTTATGAGGAAAATTAATCAAATACAAATGAACCGAAGGTTAAACTGATGTTCAACTTCTGAATGTTGACAATGTAGTCACTTTTCAGGCCCTAAAATCTATTGCCCTTTGTATCACGACTACTGGTACTTAATATGTTGAGAGCTTGGGAATCTGTACAGCACTGTACATTGATAGCTGTCATATGTCTGTATTTGTTTACATTAATGTCCATTCTTCCTATACCACATCTGGGTTGCTGAGTTGAGCACCATCCTCTCAGACCTTTCTGGTAAAGCTGTCATTCATGACCATGAGTCCATCATTGAGTCCCAGATGTCCTTGCTTGGTTCAATGGGGAAAAGTGACATCATCATGCCCACCCCCATTCGTCCTTCCACTTCTGCCTCTAATGGAAGGCGAGAGCCGGGTGTGGGGGGCTTGTGAATAATTAAGGCACTCGGGTGCTCTTTATAACCTAGGCTGCAATGCTTGCTGTGATATTTACCCTAAGTGCATGAGTACAATAGTCTAAGAGGAAACTGGTTTTCATTGACCAATACAATCAATAACTGTGCTTCTGATGCCTGTTAAGTCCTTGAAGTGTGTATGGGGAAGTTGAAGTGCTAAATTTCCAGAACTCCCTAATGAGAATGAATAAAAAAATATATTTTTGTTGAAAAGTGACTAATGCCTGGTTCTCAGCAAAACGATCATTCTCAGCAAGGAATATTTTTGAAGCAATTTATTCAGTCATTCTTTTTTTTATGTTGTTGAATGAGACGCCATCATCTTTCATAATTCCTTACGACGCCTCAAGCATAGTGGTTTATGTGTGTGGGCCTAATGAATTTAACGGCTGAAAGCTCTTTAATCGAGTAAATTCCATGTCATTTTAGCAGATAGTAGTGGCAATAATACTGTAACTAGTGCCATTATTCATGGAACTATACTAAAGTGGAGCTCACCTAAAAATACCTTTAAAAATAATAATTTCTTAATAATTAACTTGCAGAGATCACATTATTGGCTGTAACTTTGAAATTAATGTGTTAGAAACCACACATTGTGGTTATAAATACAGTGCAACTCCTGTGGTTGTACAAGTTGTTCCGTTTGAACTGTGACCACATTTTTTTCAGGAAGAAAAAAAATCTTAATCACTCTCATGCATCATGTATCATGAGACCTCACGAATTCAGCAAGAGCAACAGACCTCACAAGAGCTCAGTTTTTCTTTTTTTAATAATCAACATGCAGCATTTATGAGTTGAATAATGATTCTCAGTGAATGTAGACGTAACAGAAAAAGCATTATGAAACTCATTATCCTGAGCAACACACACCACAGCCCTGTAATCTGTCATTCTTGAATGCATGTGACATACGTTTAAGAAAAGATAGGACATGGGAATGGACTGTGTTCTATCCGTGTTTGGCAAAGTGTCCCATAGACATTTTTGAGCACAGAAATTTTTCAGAGCAGGTGCTCAAGCCTTCTTATAAAAGGGATGTGACTGTGTTCACAAAGCAATCGCATTCATTTTCACACACACAACTGCCACCATTTAAAGTGCCTCTGATAAATCTTGCGATGATGTCCACGTGATTCATATTTCGAATTGCAGCATAGCTTGTGGCCAATGGTCGACCACCTATGAAAACTAGTTGGAGAACCCCGCACACTGCGCGACAGTTCAGTCATGTTTGGTCACACTGCTCAGCGTGAAGCAGGCCACTGGAAGCAGACTCGCATCTCTCCAACAACTAACTTGCATTTGATTTGATTTCATTTTTGATTTGCAGTCTGAGCTACTGCCACCTCTTAAAATAATTGTTTAATTGATTACAAAATACATTTTACGTTCAGCACACCACTCATGTTGAAATGGGCTTTTATACTAAGGTGTAAGGTGACAGATAGCCTTTCACTACATTCGGCAGGCTTAACTTCAGAGACTACACTATATATAGTATATGATGTTAAATTGTAAAAGGTTTTTGGAAAGATACTTTTCATAAAAGTCGCGCAAATGCTTAGATTAATATATAAAGAGACATTGTGAATAGAAGAAATAATGTTTCAGTGCTGGACCATCTTGGCAATTTTACAGAGCATTATTATTGAGCTCAGAACAAAGCTTTAATATCTGTTTCAATGAAGTGCAGCACACTCGGTGGTTCAAGCAACACAAACATTTAATAATAAGGATTTAATCATATCTGTAGAGTCATCAAACAAGAAGATATTAAGATAGAGTACATGCATTTAATAAAAGAGCTGGTCAAGAACTGAAGCCTACTAGTATTAGATGATAGGAGAGCAGGCAAGACGACAGATGCGAACGGTAGCCCCCAGCACACCCGTGTAAACACACACACATACACACAAGCACACAAAAACAATCAATGTAAAAGGGAAGGAATAACATCAATCCCTTGGGCAATCAGCACCTGAAAAAAAAAAGAAATCAATGGTTGCCCCCATGTGTCAATCAAATTTCTTGACGAGGGTAAACGTTTAAAATAATGTTTTGCCCTTTTTGTGGAAAACAGTCCACCAAAAAAGGTCCACATTGTGCAAAATGACTTTTCTGACCAAATTACAGAGACACTGAATAGAAAATGATGCTGTCTTCTAAAAACAATGCCACACTTTTTTCCAGAAGCAATGAACTGTTTTCCAGCAAAGTTTGGGCGAGAGGCAAAATACACCCATAACTGGTCGCCAGCCAATCGCAGGCCACAAATAAACAAATAACCATTTATACCTTTGGGCAATTTAGAGTCTTCAGTTAACCTACCATGTATGTTTTTGGAATGTGGGAGGAAACTCATTGGACTCTGTACATTACTGAATCAATATGGATTGCTGACCAAAGAAAATCTGCCATGATGAGTGAAAAAAGGGGTTGAAGTGGAACCTCTGAGGCTCAATTGAATCTGTTCTGGGACACTGGTTGACAGGCACGTGCACACATCGACCTCCAGCAGTGCTCAAGCACCTGCCCTTTTGCCATGGATGAAAAAAGTGCCCTTTTGCTACAGCCATTTTTTTCTTCATCAATATTTTAAAAAAACAAAAACTTATCAATTCCACCCCAAGTGTTTTGATATCTGACAAGACATTTATTTTGAGTGCTTGGGAGAATTATACATATACGATATATGACATTGATGCTTTACTTTTTTTTTTTTTTGGTACCCTTTTTCTGACGAATACATTGGAACAATGAGACCCCTCTGAGGCAGCAGAAGCTCTCTGCGAACCATGGCTTTTATTGTAAGATGTGAGTACAAAATGTCAGGAAAAGCCTACTTAAACAGCTGAGATTTATTCATGGTTAATCAGAGGCATGAGTTTTAAATGTGACAGGTTAATTCTGAACACAGCCACATGGCCATTTCTAAGAAGGCAGGTGCACTTGTGTTATCTTGGTTTATTTTTACTTCCCCTCTCTAAAATATTGTTTTTTTCTTCTTTCAGTTGATTTGTACAGGATATAGTGGAAGTTTTAAAATGATTTATCTTAGTCTCACTTTTGTAGAGCACTAAAACCTACCATTTGAACAGGGGATTGTTGACACTTTAGCTTCCCTTCACCTCCTTTAATAATAGTTCTATTATTGAATGGGTTGGTTGTATTCACAGAAATAAATACATAATACATAATACATATTCTACTGTTTTTTTTTCTTAATTGCATGAATAATTCGACGGGTTACCTTTTTTTGGATTGATCACCTCCCCCAAAAATGTCTGTGCACACGCCTTGTTGGTTGACCTCCGAATTGTTTAGATTTTGAAAAGCAAGTAAGCAAATAAGCAAGCATCTCCAGAGTCAAACTGTTGGCGTCATAACACCTTCAAACGTAAAAGTAAGTAGCACTATACTACATAAAAACAAAATACTGTTCTTTTCTGACTGTGGTTGAGGCTGCTGTGTGACCTGCAAAGGTTAATGCTTTGATGCTCACAGAATTGAGCTCTCCATGAGGTACACACATCCTGTGTGATGTCTCAAGTGACATCACACTTGACAAGGTTTCAAAATCCTTGTTCAACTTTAGAGACATCATATTATTATTATTATTTGAATTCAGAATTTTACAACTTCAGGGGCATTGCATGCAAGTAAAGAGGAAATCTTTTTATCGTTTATTTTCTCGATTGGCTTAATAAACCAGTAGCTACAGAGCGTACACAACACAGATCCATTGGCTCTGTCAAGAGCCATGTCTCATGAAGACAAGAATGAAGATGGCCAAACGATTCAAGAAGTTGATTTACGATGCGTCAGCATCTTCCCTTCCCTCCTCCAAACATCCGTAGTATTTATCACCTTGGTGGTCTGACTTGCCTGCTCAGGTCAGAACACAGCACATTCATGAGCACCACCAGACACTACTCATGCTCACTGGATGAGTGTTCATTACCTTTACATATCAGAAAGACATTAAACCCTTAATTAAAACTGCCACCGAGTGGTTGGTGATTCAGTTATGCTGCTATCATTTAAAAATGCTGCATCAACAAAACAGTAATCACACTAAGAAAAAGATTATCTTTTCGGCAATGCAAACTGATGATGATCAGGAAACAAATGTATAAAAACAGTTGACATTAAGGAAGTCACAACACGTAACAACTTGAGTATTACAGGTCAATGATTAGGATGTTATAAAATAGATAACATTTTTATACCATTTGTTTCAAGATATATGATGTAATGTGAGCCACTAAAACTGTCAACATTAAGTCAATGTACTGTAAAATTTAAAACCCCATTCCTGTGTGTTGAAACCTTTGTAATTTTCCCCCCTCTATTTAAAAGAAAACAAAAAAAAAGGGAAATGGCGTGTCGACATTGCCGAAAAGAATGACCATGCCATGAGCAACTGATTGTAAATGATTGGTTAGTAACCAGGGGCAGAGCTACGTGGTGGCCAGGGGTGGCCGCAGCCCCCTAACCCTAAAACCCAAAGTTGGACAACCTGCTGGCGGCCCCCTCCTCATGTTTCTCAAGTTCATTCAGCACCCCCCTACATCTCCCCCTTCAACGATTGGTTTTAGCCACCCCACAGGACATTTTCTATTGGTTTTGGCCACCCCAGACAACATTTTCTGGCTTGCGCAACTGTCGTTAACAGTCGTTGTTTTAAGGCTGCAATTGTTGACAGAGGTCCTCTGGAAAGTCCCATTTATTCTGGTAAAGGGAAAAAAAAAAAGCAACAGAAGAGCTAGAGAGTGCTTAAATTGAATTACACTGCTCAAGAATTAGATGATTGCTGATGTTTCTGTAATTCTGCATGAAAAGCAAATTCATTAATTCATTTATTTTCCGTTCTGCTTATCCTCACTAGGGTTGCGGGCGTGCTGGCGCCTATCACTGCTATCTTCGGGCGAGAGGCGGGGTGCACCCTGAACTGGTCGCCAGCCAATCGCAGTGAAAAACAAATGTTTATTCAATAATGACTGAAAATCTATTAGAATTACATTCAAGACACCAATGTTGTGAATTTCTCTCAGCTAGAAATAGGACTTTCTTGAAATATCTACAGGAGGTATAATGGAGGCCCATTATCAGTAAATATCACTTGTGTTACCACAACTTCAGGCCCTCTAAAATCCAATTGAAAAGCATTGTCTCATCATCATGTCAGCACAGTTGGCAGCTGTTGTTGTGTTGATTGAAGAAAATTGGCTGCTTAGACCTGCTGGGTATATGGCGCATTAATATTTGTGGAATTGATTCTAATCTCAAAACGCCTCGTGAGAGGCCTTGTTGTTGCTATTTACCGACAGCAACAACAAAGTACGATATCGCATTCAGTGCGTGTATTGAGTGAATGCATGTTCACTCAAAAGAGCAACACATAATTGTGGACGAGCAAGGGGAGAATTTCAAGCCAATGGAAAGACTTCAAGCACTAGCAAACAAAGAATCATGCAACCTGGAATGGGTAACAAGGCCATCTACATTATCAATGTGGAGACAAAATTTTCCCAGTGAAGTTGGATAAAACAAACACAGTGGAATCCTCAAATTAGAATGACCCTAAAAATCATAAAATGTGGAATTTGAAAAAAACAGTTCCAAAAGAATCTAATGTTCACGCACCGTCGTGCGTAATGTAATGCAAGACCTCAGCATATCTCACAGGTGTTCCACTATAATGTACATGTTCATTTTAGTAAGGTAACTTGTGCATTGAAAGTACTATACTGTACAATGTACAAGTGGTATATAGTACTTTTAAGAATGCAATTGTAAATATTTTATTGAATGCTGACTGATTTGAATACAATTTATTTCAAAACAAGGTTTTGTAAGCATTTAGCCTTCTCAAGTTGATTACGGTATACTCAACTATATACAGGGTGACCTGGGAGGAAAAATCTCTTTGCTTTTCCTGAAAATGCTTTGGACACCCTTAAAAATCTCCCTCTTTTCAGACAGTTCAACAAATGTGAGTATAACCTTGATGGTAAAAATTCCTCTCTGTTCAAAAATAAACCCAAATATGAAGAGGCTTAGGCAGTCTGGAGAAAAGACTGTTTCCAGCACTTTGCTGTAATAAGTCACAATAAGTGCTTTTGTTTACCTCAAGACACAAAAAAGTAAAATGTTCCAACATTTTAGAAGACGCATGACATTTACTTGAAAATCTATACGCTGTAGAAATAACTGCTGCTGTGTTTATCTGAGCTATGATAGACTCCAGTCCACTCTACGAGAACTAATCCCATTTTGCCAACCTATTAGCACCCCACAGAAACGTTAACAGCACTGCCCGTTTGTTTGACTTTGTCATTCATGAATTAAAACACAGAAATGATAGACTGATATTAACTCCTTGTGAACAGTTCGTTTGTTAGAAGGCTCGGCCACTTCAGGCCATGTTTAGACTGGGAGGAAGACTCCCAGTGGTTGAGACTGATCTCAGACAATCTGAGTTGCTGGAATTGAGAGGTTTGAGGCTTTTTAAGATTTTCATTCTTGGTGGACCTCAGTGCTGACTTGCAAATTCTCCCAATGAGAGCTGAAACCTGTAAAGGCGAGGGAAGGGGGGAGAGAGAGAGAGAAAGAAAAAAAAAAAAAAAAAAAAAAAAAAAAAAAAAAGGCTTTGCTAAGGTCACAGAAGACTACTGACAGCACATACATTCACGTCGAGAACAATTTAATCTAAAATTGTCAGTCAAGCGAAAAAATAAAGTGCAATATCTATAGACAACTGAGTACAGTGTGTCTGGTTGTATTGTATTTGGTATTAAGCGGTCGATTCTTGCTGTAGTATTACATAAACACATCAGAAATGTAGGAGTCTTTGATTACTGGAATGGCGACGGACTCTCACCATGCTAACCGCTACCTAGCCTTGAGGCTAATGCTAGGCAAGGTCAATGCTCTTTCAGCTGAACTAAACCAAGCTGTTGACTACTCCAGGTCACTGTCAAACAGCCTGTGTGTTTTTGCTCAGTTAGAGATGTTCGAATTGTATGGTAGTTGTCTATGTCCGCCACTTTTTCGTCGTGTCGCGTCTTTGCCACTGTTGTGGGAATGAGAAGGTCTCTCACAAGTCTCTCACTTCTGTAGAACAAAGGTGATTCTTTGCACGAGTGCTACAGTAAGGGGTAACGTGTACCTTTTTCCTCTGAAAACGTGTATGAAATGCACTATATAAATTTGCTTTTTTACAAAATCTAGAACCCCCTTGTAAACCAAGTGTTTTAAAAAGTAATGGAACTTAATATACTTTATTTAGGGAGAAGTCATATTTAGGGTCACAGCAGTATTGCCTATACAACATTTGAATTGCACAGTTGTTTCTAAATTATGAACACCACATGGCTGAAACGTGAGTGAGCAGGGAAAGGTTTTTCAGGCAGCTGCAAATGTATGGTTTGGAGAACAGCTAAATAAGACTCGTAAACCGATATGTCTGCACATTCATGACCTCAGCCACAAAGCATGAAATCTTTGTATTATCAGTAAATTTGAAAGCTTAGCTTTCCTGGATAACCAAGACAACTGAAGCAAATCACTGATCTGGACTGCAACAGAAGGTTCAATGCTGTATTTTTTTTTAAAGTCACAGTTTGGCACTAAACACCTCACTACAAACCTATGTGCTTACTTTTTATATGACAAGTCCATAAACTGCTGTGCTGTTGAATGAGACTTGATATTGTAACAGTATGACAAACTCTAAAGTCTCAAAGGTTCTCTCCAATCACCAGCAGGTCTCAGCCAAAACTGCCATCAAGCTATTAGCCAGGAGACTATTAGGGAGTGAGGACATTGTGATCTTGATGAACACAGTGACTTAGCTCATGCATACAGCACATGTTCCTGCTCTGGAAGGCTCCCTGGGGGGCCTCTAGGGAACGGTAGGATGGATTGGGGTTTAAAAAAAAAAAAAAAAAAAAAAAAAAAAAAAGTACCTCCAGGGTCACAGCTGTGACTGAAGATACACAGCCATCAGTGTACTGTCAATTAGCTTTGAATACATTTGGCACAACTGCATTCTACTGTACATGGAGCTATGGTCTTCAATTTCACCAGCACTGAGTAAATTTTGTAATTTCATAGTGTGAACATTTTAATCACACAATTGTGATATGTATGATGGTATATAAATTTGCAAAATGTTTTAAATTTGAGTACACAATGAGATTACCAAATATAAAACCAAGTGCTAGTGATGCAAAGTATTTGAAATTTGCACTGTCAGCAAAATTTAAATGGAGCAATTTTGTACCAAGTCTATGGGGGAACCAAAAAAAAAAAATAAAAAAAAAAAATAAAAAAATAAAAAAAAAAAAAAAAAAAAAACGCATTTTGAGGCTGGTCCATGTTTAATAAAACAGTCGAAGACTAAACAGATTACCTGGAGCATTTTGCAAGTGAACGCATTGAATATGCATTCACAGTAAACCATGCAAATGCAAAGTGGGCCGAATTTCCTCAAAAGCCAGAGGAGAATAGTTACATTACTCAGAATTTACCATTAGTGAGTGACTGAATTCTCAGAACCTGTATTTGTACAGGGCATTAAACACATCACAGGCTTTATAGTAAAGAGTACCCTCTGCTGGCAGGAAACAAATTCAGTGCCACATGTTAACGCAACCTAGTCTGTATGCTAACCAATTGCAACCTCTAGAGGCTAGCAAAATAAACAAAAGGACTCAAACTTCTGGTCAAAACATTTAATTTCAAACATTCAAGAATGTAAACCAATGAAAACTTGCTGTACATTTACATAACTTGAACAGCAGAAATGTGAATCGAAACCTACAGAGTCTTGCAGGGCAAAAGGAGTAAAACATTGCCAACAATCAGGGATTAATTACCAATACAAGCATTTGACAGATTAAATGATCTGATGCAGGTGTAAGAATTATATCCATTTCAAGCTTTAAAAGAAAACACTTTCACACAGATTTAAAATAGACTTAAAACATTAAAAGTGATAAAAAGCTTTAGGGTGGAGAAATTAGGTCAAATCTGTACAAAAGCAAACCATTTCACACAAATTTAACTCACTGCGAGCTGCTTTGCAAGATCTTTCACTATGGAAGACTTGAGCTGTGCGATTGTTGCAATTCTCATCTGTTTTAAAGTAGAGTACTTTCCTTTGACAGCCTGTAAAGGAAAGTCAAATCATACAATGTACTGTAAATGAAGTAAAGACAAGTTGAGCAGCCTCTTACCATATGCTTAGTTTGTCCTTCATTCACCTTCACAACATTCTTTGCAATGTGCGCCATGACGGGTATCAAACTGTCTGGGGTGTACTCCATGTAGTGTTGCAGCGTCGCATCCTAAAGAATTAAGTCAGCATCACTTCACTCATGGCATGTAGACTAGTGATTCACTAACTCCTGAGAAATTATCTAAACCGGTCTTACACATCTGTGCCAGCAAAATAGTGACAGGCAGAACACAGCCAACCTAAACTTTGTGAGCCACACTGCCTTAAGCCATCCAAGTACTATAGTAGAAAAGGTTTTACATCAATGAGTGACTATAGTCATTTGGCTGAAAAAGCAGAACTTGAGCAAAATTTACTCACATTATGAGTCAGCAAGACAACCACTTTTGCAACCTGCATCATTAATCTCTGTGGTTTAAGAATTGTGATCACGTACAATATATAGCATCAAACACCTATACAAGCGCACCAATTATGAGATGTCTGGTCCAACTGCATCATGCTTAATGTGAAATTAAGTTTGGAACGACTGGTGAAGGAGTTTCACTGGATTTTATCGTTTGCTCCAAGTGTACTGAGCCACTTTTTACTTCCAGCTGTCAAGAATCAGTGAGAGAACAGTAACTGGCAAATGTACCACTTTCCAGGCTAGGATATGTACAAGTTTTCTGTTGTAGTTCATGTAATCAGAAAGTACAGCCAAAAATGGGGCATAGTTTTTTTTTTATGCCAGAAGTCAGCATTTTTGTTACTTGTAAGGACCATTGTCTTGTCACACACTTGCGGCTTTGCCGAAATAAAAGCTAAATGCTGCCGATAACTTCCCAAAGCCATATTTGTGGTTGCAATGTGTAGTCACGAGTGTAAACAATGTGCCATCTGTTTGATGGCATGCCATGAGATTTTTCCCCAGAGCTGCTAAACTAGTGATTCACTTCCAGAACAATGGCCACATTTTCAGAAACATCACCATTACATGTTCAAATTTGTAATTGTTTTTCTTGAGTCAACCTTGTAACGGCAGTGGTCAGACAGCACAACACTGGCCAGTAATGGATGTCATCTGCCCGCCACTATCCAGAACAGTGCTTTATGGCCATAACGAGTCAGCATTTCAGTAACAAAACTAAAGACAGTACGCAGCTCTATTTGTGCCTTACCTCAATAAAAAGGTCAGGAAACACCTATAGTCATTTGAGTACAACACTTACCCATTCACCGGCATCCAAGAGCTTGAGCGCAAGAGCCAAAGCAGCACTGGCCACCAACGAAGGCAGGTAATGAACCATTTCATAGTCGACCATGGTTAACTCGAGCAAGTATTTTGCCAGGGTGTGTTGCTCTGCAGTTACCTTAGTGAAGACATGAAAGACAGTTTAACGTTTTAGCCCACAGGTGGGTGGGGGAATCTAGTTTCTGCAACAAACTTCATGAATCTTTGAGGCCCTTCTGAGAAAATGCAGGGGAAGGGGGCGGCCGAGTTGAAATTTCAGCACACGCAGGATTGTCATTTCCATCTCTCTAATTTGGGCAGTGGTGTAAGCCCTGTCTGTCACAAAGGCAAAGTCGGATATCTCCGGTGGATACATTTCCTCATATTTGGAAGCAAGGAACATAGCAGTAACTCCAACAAGCTGCAGCTGTTTCTTGGAGACTGGGTTATCCTTTGGGAGTGAAAACCAATTGCTTACTGTCACATTTACTTTCATGAGGCAAGCACTTCATGATGAGGACTTACTTGAAGAAAGCGGTCAATTATTCCCACAGTCATGTACATGGTTTCCTGCAGCAGGCGGAACTTGAGGGACACTTGGACTAGCCAGTCAAGAAGTATGGCACGCATGTTACCGGTCACTTCCTGGCCTTGGAGATAATTTGCTCTGACATTCTGCTCAGCCTGAAAAGGACATTTGAAAGAAGTGTGCCATTGTATGAAAATCATAACATGCCACCTTTATACAGCAGGATTTTAGGCCAAACTTCAAAGCATTAACACCATTGTACTGTACATGGAAACCTCAGCAGACAGGCTGATTGTCTTTAAAACTTCCAAGAGGAAACCATTTCACAAAAAGGAGCAACAATTTGCTGTACAGAAGTAAATGATTTCCAGATTTATAATCAAGAACCATCTTGTAAATGGAGAAGTCTGCTTGGCAGCACATTTCTCACCTCCAGCTGCCGCATGTACTTGTATATATTTTTTACATATTCACTGCAGAGCATCGGATTGTCATAGTCATCTGCGTCCACATCCCTGACAGCAGTGTGCAGAATGACATCAGAAAATGCCTGACACAAGTCAGCGGGCTCACAGCCTGAAGTCTCCATTGGCGTTGGGGACACTGGCACAAGCTTAGCCTAGAACAGTGACATGAAGGTAGTTCAAGCACTTTTAAATCAGCTACACTGATAAAATACTTACCTGTACCACAGGAACATTTTTAGGTTTGGGCTCAGCTTTTTCAGTCACAACAGGAGCCTTTGTCTTTTTAACAGCCTGGGCCTTCTTGATTGTCTAAAAAGGGGACATCATAAACAAAAAGTGCTTCAATCAAATGGAGACCAAAAAAAAAAAAAAAAAAAAAAAAGTTTAGAAACATAAAAGCATTCACGACACTAAGTAGTCTCAACTGTGACATGCTTTGAAAATCCTTGGGGGGGGGGGGGTTATAAAATGGCTGCAGGATTTTTATTACAGCTGTCCCAAAAGCCATGGCTACAAGGCTAATGCTAAATACTTTTGTTTGAAAGCTCCTCGATTATTAAAATTAAATCCCAGTATTTTGATAAATACACATCACCTTCTTCTGTGGCTCTCTGTTAGCTGGGACGTTACCAATTTCCTCAAGAGCGGCTCGCGTCTTGAGTGCTGGCCCAGTAACTGTGCAAGTCTTTCCAGCGAGGTCAGTCCTTGAGGAAGCCAAGCGGTTCTGGAAAAAACAAACGAAAGTTATTCATTTAGTTTAGCCGCAGCGACGACATTTAGCAATTGAAGCGATGCACAGGCGCTGAAGCGAGTGTATCATTTAGCACAAACCCGAAAGTGTAGCATTTACGTCGCTGCAACGCCGATATAAGACTTACAACAAACATCCTTTAGAAGTTGCAAAGTACTTACCCTTGTAACACGAAGTGCCATTCTTAAATGCTCGCTGCTTCGAAAGACACGCCGTTGCTATACAAGGATTACGTTGTACTATGCCCAATTGCTCACACCACAGTGAGCTGCTTGTCTTGGTTTAAATCCTAGAGCACTGTTAGCCGATTGGCTGGATCAAACTACCGGAGCACCTGATTGGTCGAGCACATCTGTTCGAAATGGTTTCACAAAACTCCGGCAAAGAAAGAAGACATAAAACTTAAATAGACCCCGTTTGAGCCATACCCGCTATCACAGACATAATATATATAATGTATATCATAAACATATAATGAATACAGGATTTAATGTTTTCGGACGCTGGTGGTCACATGGCCTTTTTAGAACGATTTCCTTTTCCGGTTTTTATGTGACGTATTGCTCTGTCGTTAGCTGAATTGTATTGTTTTCAGTTCAACAACATTGATATTTGCACTGTATTGTGAAAATTGTGAAAGCTATGTGAACTGGAATGACTACTTTTTGTGTATGTTTAATTGTCAATAAAAAAAAGTGTTTTTATATTATGTTTTTTTTATTTTTTTTATTTACTATATCTTAAATGTGATGCCATTCTTGTTGCGGTGTTATTTTAATTAAGAAATCAAATTATCAGACATGTTTACCTTTGATTACACTTTACGAAACATATAGGCAGCAAGAAGTTACTGAAAATATATTGACGCAATGTTATTTTCCCAGTATGTCATTGAATCAACTGAAATCTGACGTTGGTTCTACATTATGTTGTACCATTTTTAATGCCGAAATAACATTGAAATTTTTAACATAGAAAAACAGAATTTCAATAGTATTTCAATTGCCAAGAATATTGAAACAATGTTGCAATGAGTCATTGAAACAACACTGAACATCTGATGTTGATTCTACATCATCATGTTGCACATTGTTTGATATTGACACAACAATGAAATTCTGACCATAGAACAACTGAAAGTATTTCAGTTATCAGGAATATTGAAAAAAACAATGCGGTTTCAATTCTATTTCAACGGTAATAAAATGATATCCAGGCTTAAAATCCTCGCTTAATCTAAAACCAGGATGTGAAAAACTAACAAAAACTTTAGAAAGGACCACACCTCACAACTTTTGTGTACATAAACGCATATTTATTACAATTCTATAGCATTCACAATTCCTGGTGTTGGCGTCCACTCTCACCTTGCCTGTCTGGTGCATACCGAAGCCAATTTTGCACCATCTTGGGTGGGTGCCACATACAGTACGAGAGCATCTACAGTGGGAGGAAAAAGGATGTGTGAGTCATGCTCGCACGCTAATGTCTGTTACCAACAGTTACTGGTTACGATATGAAATTACTTTTTAACAGTTTTACACAGCGCGAACGATATATAGTAAGAATACAGCTCAGCTGTAACGCCCTAAACATATGCTTTAAATGTATTTTGACACAATAAAGTTGTGTTAAACTCTGCTATTAAATTATAAACTATTGTGTACATTTAAATGTTTCTTACATATCAGCACAAATTAGTCATCAAATGTAGTTTGAGCTTCATCTAAATTTCTTTAAACTAATACCACACACAAATTTTGTGTTTTCATATTTTTATTGAAAATACATTCACAGAACAGGGAGGAAAAAGTAAGTGAACCCTTGAATTTAATAACTGGTGGACCCTCCTCTGGCAGCAATAACTTCAAACCAAGCGTTTCCTGTAAGTTGCAGATCAGACGTGTGCACTGATCAGCCAGCCAGGACTTTACACACCCCCAATTCCAATGAAGTTGGGATGTGTTAAACATAAATAAAAACAGTATACAATGATTTGCAAATCATGTTCAACCTTTATTTAATTGAATACACTACAAAGACAAGATATTTAATGTTCAAAATGAAAAACTTTATTGTTTTTAGCAAATAATCATTAACTTCGAATTTTATGGCTGCAACACATTCCAGAAAAAGCTGGGACAGGTGGCAAGAAAGAGTGAGAACGTTGAGGAATGCTCATTAAACACCTGTTTGGAACATCCCGGAGGTGAACAGGCTAATTGGGAACAGGTGGGTGTCATGATTGGGTATAAAAGGAGCTTCTGTGAATTGCTCAGTCATTCACAAGCAAAGATAGGGTGAGGTTCACCTCTTTGTGAACAAGTGCGCTGAGAAAATATTCGAACAGTTTAAGGACAATGTTCCTCAAAGTACAATTGCAAGGAATTTAGGGATTTCATCATCTACGGTCCATAATATCATCAAAAGGTTCAGAGAATCTGGAGAAATCACTGCATGTAAGCGGCAAGGCCAAAAACCAACATTGAATGCCCGTGACCTTCGATCCCTCAGGCGGCACTGCATCAAAAACTGACATCAATGTGTAAAGGATATCACCACATGGGCTCAGGAACACTTCCGAAAACCAATGTCAGTAAATACAGTTCGGCGCTACATCCGGAAGTGCAACTTGAAACTCTACTATGCAAAGCAAAAGCCATTTATCAACAACACCCAGAAACAGCGCCGGCTTCTCTGGGCCCGAGCTCATCTAAGATGGACTGATGCAAAGTAGAAAGTGTTCTGTGGTCCGACGAGTCCACATTTCAAATTGTTTTTGGAAATTGTGGATGTCGTGTCCTCCGGGCCAAAGAGGAAAAGAACCATCCGGACTGTTATGGACGCAAAGTTCAAAAGCCAGCATCTGTGATAGTATGGGGCTGTATTAGTGCCAATGGCATGGGTAACTTACAGATCTGTGAAGGCACCATTAATGCTGAAAGGTACATACAGGTTTTGGAGAAACATATGCTGCCATCCAAGCAACGTCTTTTTCATGGACGCCCCTGCTTATTTCAGCAAGACAATGCCAAACCACATTCTACACGTGTTACAACAGCGTGGCTTCGTCGTAAAAGAGTGCAGGTATTAGACTGGCCTGCCTGCAGTCCAGACCTGTCTCCCATTGAAAATGTGTGGCACATTATGAAGCGTAAAATACTGACAACGGAGACCCCAGACTGTTGAACAGCTGAAGCTGTACATCAAGCAAGAATAGGAAATAATTCCACCTACAAAGCTTCCACAATTAGTGTCCTCATTACCCAAACGTTTATTGAATGTTGTTAAAAGAAAAGGTGATGTAACACAATGGTAAACATGACCCTGTCCCAGCTTTTTTGGAACGTGTTGCAGCCATAAAATTCTAAGTGAATGATTATTTGCTAAAAACAATAAAGTTTATCAGTTTGAGCATTAAATATCTTGTCGTTGTAGTGTATTCAATTAAATATAGATCGAACATGATTTGCAAATCATTGTATTCTGTTTTTATTTATGTTTAACACAACATCCCAACTTCATTGGAATTGGGGTTGTGTATAAACTTGTATAAACTTGTGTTCATGTTAATCAGTCCACGGTTGGACAAATTGTCTATAAATGGAGAAAATTAAGCACTGTTGATTCTGGACAGCGGCATTGGAAGCATTGACCACTTTTTGACCTGCTTCATCTCGTTGTACCTACCAGGTCTCCAGTCCCGCTAGAAGTGGCAATGATCTCCAGCCGGCATCGCAATGGTGCCCCCCCCCGCCTCCCCAGCTTTCCTGGGCTTAGTGTTCTACTGGGTGCATCTTCCAATATCTTATGGCTATATCAGGTTAGCAGACGTGCAGATCAAGGACAGAATCTACACCCAGCCAATTGCTTGACTTGCCTGCACTTCTGGCAAAGACCCACACCTCCACCCTCCTACCCTACTTCTACTCCTACTATTTATTAATCATAAATTGTTATTTGTTTATCTATCTATGCCAGGGGTGTCACACTCATTCTGGCCACGACCCATCATAGTTAGGACTTCCGTCGGCTGCCAATCCATATCGAGCAGCTATGTAGCTCAGACGCTAGAGCGGGTCGTCAGTCCAGTGACCGAAGGGTGGTGGATTCGAATTCCAGCTTCGACTGTCTGCGTGTTGAGCAAGAAAGTGAACATAGCAGAAGGCACAATAAACCTGTATAACCACCTGTTGCCATTCATATAGCAGAAGAAATTGTGGCTTCCTGGATTAAACAATGGCAAATTTCACACTGTGTGAGTAAATTGAGCCTAGGTCATCATTGTTTCACTTACATTTTTGCTTGGTGGTGTACCGTGTGATTTTTCAAATGTACATTAGGTGCCTTGGATCAATCAAGGTTGGGAAACAGTCAATGCATGAGTCAATCAAAATCTTAGTTTACGAGAAGCCATGGAACTCACCATACGTTTAATACAAATTACGACTACAGTAAAATGTACACCTGTGGTATTATTATGTGCAAAACAGTGGGCCATCTACTTGAGTTG